>NW_020955212.1:483299-551682 GCF_003031625.1 Empidonax traillii | reverse complement strand
ACCTGTCTTCCTTGTTAGCAACTGAAGAAAACAGTGGATGACCTGCAGGCAAAACTGGCCCTGGCAAAGGGAGAGTATAAGACTGCCTTGAAAAATCTGGAGATGATCTCAGATGAGATTCATGAGAGGAGAAGGTCCACTGCCATGGGGCCCAGAGGATGTGGCGTGGGTGCTGAAGGCTGCAATACCTCTGTGGAAGACCTGTCAACAACTAAACCGGAGTCTGACACCGTCTCCAGTGAGTATGGAGCACTGCCGTGCTTGGGAATATCCCATGGGCATCGTAAGAAATGCTAAGATTAAGACTGCTCTGTGTATTCTGCAGTTTTGAAATTTGCTGGCTGTTGTGGGACTGTGGCTAAGTCGTTATGCTTCTTGTTATTACAGGAGTTGATCGCGTTCTTTTACAGCCAGTTTTCGAGGGAAAGGGTTATGAGTTGAAGTGCATCAGCTGTTCCCTTAGCATCACTGTTGTTTTTTGTACAGTGCTATATGAAAGGAGCAAAATTAACACACTTCAGAGCGTGCATCCAATTTTTAGGCCAATGATGCTGCTGTGGGTGACTTGCCCGAGGTGGTCTCAGGCTGTCGCAGATCATTCAGCCGGGTTGCTGAGGTGGCACTGCTGTTTGGGAACAGACCTTTTGGATCAAGTGCTTGTCTTCCACTGTTGGGCCTGTGGCAGAGGAACTAAAGTTGCAGCTACAGCACTACAGAAGGGTGTGATGCTTGCACAGAAGCATGTAAGGATAAGCTCCTTCGCACTGCAGGATCTTTTCCAAGATGTGATCTCAGCAGAGCACGTGTGCTGCGAACAAGGGAAGTGAAGACGCAGCAATATGCTGATGCAGTGTGCTGAGTGGCCCTGTATGAGATGGGTGGCAGCAGCATGCTCCAAGCAAGCTAGGTAACCTCTGCTTTCTGATGGTACATGGGGACCTTGCGTTGCAAAGTCTGTTGTATTTAGAGTTTGCGTTTGTCCTGGCTCTGGGTGAAAGTGGATAGATGGCCATTGCACGTGGCCTACTTTTGCCTCCCTCATGGACACTTTCTCCCTTTCTTGATGCAGAAAGACTTTTTCTGCTGCCCAGTCCCACAAATTCCAATTTAATTTGAATTTCAGCTCCATTTCTGCAGGGAAAAGTCTAGGTCAGGATTGCAGGAGTTCATAATTGCACAACCCTGGTGCCCAAAGGCTGAAAATGCACTTTCCCCATAGACATTGGTACATACTGGCACTTAGGTCTTGTAGGTCTGTGGTGAAGCCTGTCTGTGCTGTGGGAGCTGGGAGGCAGCTCTGGCCTGGTGCTTGACCTCTGCACTGGCAGGACTTTCTGCATGATGTGTTGAAGCTCTCAACTCAGTACTGTGCAACTGGGGCCTGAGTTGCTGCTAGTGTCTGGGCCAGCTGATGCAGTGGGGTTTCCATGTGGCTGCTTGTCTTCTGCCACCCTGAATTCCCAAGGTTGAGCCTTCCTGACTTTGGCAGCAATTGCCTCTTTGGATACCTGCAAGTCCCCCCTCCTCATGTAGAAGGCCTCCTGAAAGCCTTAGCTTAACTGAATTAAGGTTTTCTTGTGCTGAAGGAGTTCAGAGGCCTGGGATATAGGGGCAGGAAGAGCCAGAAAAAGTGAATTCAGAGCGAGTTACTGGCTCTCCTGGTTACTGCTGAGGCTGTAGGCAAGGACTGGCAGCATGGGCTCGTCCCTCTCTTTTAATTGCACAATCTGATATAGGTGGAAGGACTTCAGGCTGTGCCTAGTGCCAGCACAACTGGGTTACAACAGGGCAGGACTAGCAGCCTGCCAGACTCAGTAACTAAAATAGCCTGGATGAGTTATGTAATGTGAAGGGAGGTTTCCACCAAGGTCCTTTTATATCTTGATTTCTGTCTGCCAGAGTTGAGTAAAACACCTTGCCATCAGCAAGAGTGTCTTGGCCCTTGCAGATGCTCCTGTGTTTTACAGTAAGTATAGATGGTGGAAAGTAAGCTACAGTTTAAGCTGTGCTGCTTGTAGACTGGCTGATGTCAGTGCTTCTTGCCAAGTAGAGGACTCTGTAATTGGAAACATTTCCCCCCCCCCCCTTCTTTGCTTTCACCCTCTGCAAAGTTTTGTGTATTGCTCACCATATATTGATAAAATGCAGCAAGTGAGAAGGCCACTCTGCAGTCTTGTATTTGACATCATTAAAAATAAAGCACAAAAACCACAAGAAAAACTGTCTCTGAGCACAAAGTGCCCTAGAGGGGGCTCAGGAAGGTGGATAATGCTGTTATCCATTTCACGTTTGAAGCCTTTTCAGTCAATTCTGCAACGTGTAAGTACAGTTCTGCAATGTGCAGATCCAGCAGAAAGAGGCTGGACATCCCTGCAATAACCACGTTGGTGGCTGCCTCTGTCGGCACTTTCGTGTCCGAGTGGTGCACGTGAGCCCTGGGCTCTTGGGGTAACAGAAAAACTACCTTGAGTCTTCTCCTTTGAGCTGTTTTATTAATGCTGCTGCTTTGCTCCTGCTGCTTTTCCAAGACGGTTCTGAACCTCACTAGCAAGGGTGGGAATCAGAAGGAGGTGGAATTGAAGATAACCTCAGGTCACTGGACACGTCTTGCTCTCTGTGGGACATCTTCAGGCCAGTGTGATTCCAGCACACGCTTCTGTTGTGTAGAGTCTGTTGCACATAAAGAACCTGCTGATCCCAGCAGGGCTACTTGTGTGCAGAAGTCTTTGGTTCATAGGTCCCCATCCTGCAATGAGCCATGCCTGAAGTGTGTTGAATTTTAGCAAAATGTACACCCCTATGTTGCACAAAATGGAATCTTCTTTAACGTGTTTCTCCTCTGGTTGCTAATAAAGACCCTGCAGCTTAATCTAGCCAGACAGCTCAGAGCTGGTTTGCTTTAATTAGAACTCAGATTTGAGCAAATATGAACAGGGAAAAGAATACATGTGGGTGGGACTTTTTTTAATTTGATGTTGCTTGGTGATCCTCATCCAAAAAGAGATCCTGGGAGTCCGTGCTGGATATTAACTGCAAGTGTGTGAAGATGAGGTGGAAGCAATCTGCCCTGGGAGCTATGTCTTTCTAATTAGTGCCTTAAATAACCAGGAGTCTGTACTAGGATAATGATGCTGGGCGAGGCAAACACAGGGGATTAGGCCCTGGCCTAAGTTGTGTAGTGAAGACCTCGAGTGCACAAGGCCAGATGGGCAGGGGGAGCAGGGCCAGTAAAAATCCAAGAGTAGCTACTGTAAAGCTGGTCTTGTAAGCCTGGCTGGCAGGTGGGCTCTTCCTTGGAGCAGAACCAGGTTGGGGCTTTGCACAGGACACAGAGAACCAGAGGAGGCAGCCCGTGGGTTAGCAGCACGTTTGTGTATGAAGATGGAAACCTGGGAAACTGCCTGCGCTGGGGAAGGTGCGGGAGAGAGGGTGCAACTACTGACTGGGATATTCTCTGAACATTGCAGTGGCTTCAGAAGTATTTGAGGATGATAATGGCAGCAGCTTTGTATCCGAAGAGGATTCAGAAACTCAGTCGGTGTCCAGTTTCAGCTCTGGTCCTACGAGTCCCTGCGAGGTGCCCACTCAGATTCCTCCTGCGACACGACCTGGAAGCCTGGATCTGCCCAGCCCTGTATCCCTCTCCGAGTTCGGGATGATCTTTCCTGTCCTCGGCCCCCGAAGCGAATGCAGTGGGGCGTCCTCCCCCGAGTGCGAAGCTGAAAGAGGTACGCATGGCTGGACACGCCCTGGGCCAATCTTTCTCAGCTTTATAAAGGGAGCAGGAAAACCTTCTCAGCTCCCTTAGGTGTGTGCCAGCTCACTGAGCTCTGACCTGCTGGCCTCTTCCTTGGGGAAGGCAGTTCTTGAAGGCCCCGTGTCTCAAAGTTAAGCGACATCAAAAATGCTTTAATTATTGTTCTCCTGGCTGGAAATGTTCCCCAGTTCTGTCTTAGTGGAGGGGTTTGAGGTGTCTCACGAAGTAAGTGTTTAGTGGGATTCTGATATGACATTCATTTGAAGGACAACGCGAGTCCTACAATTTATATCCTGATTTATCCTTATTTATTTTTAAAAAAATTATTGTCCTGCTTGGTGAAAATCTTGCTTGGGGGGGGGGGGCGAATACAACAAACAAAATACCCACAAAAAATAATGTGCCAAAAGGAACCTCTTGCAGGCTCTGCCAGCCCTGGCTGACTAATTCAGACTAAAGGATTACCATCACTCTTGTGTGCTCTGGCCTAAGGCTGTGTTGATCAATTTGCTGATGCAGTGCACAAGCGACAACTTTGGTTTCATTTAAAGCATTTTGCTCCTGCTCCTGCAATTTTTTTGCTCGCTTTGGCAAAGGAAACTGCAGAAGCACTCGCTTGAAGCTTAACTCGCAGAATGAGATCTGGGCTTAACATCCAGTTTAATCCTTTCTTTGCAGGGGATAGGGCAGAAGGGGCTGAGAACAAGACGAGCGACAGAGTGAACAAGAATAGGAGCAGCACCAGGAGCAGCTCCACTGAAGGGCTGGCTTTGGATAACCGAATGAAGCAGCTCTCCCTTCAGTGCATGAAAATCAAAGAGGGAATATGCGCGGGCAGAAAAGCTGCCCAGATTGGCTGAGTCCTTCTTGTGCCCTGTCCTGATTAATGGGAGTCCTAAATATTTATACATGAACTTCTAAGTGTTTGAAGAACGTCGTGCCAATAATATATGCCAAATCCTAAGCGTTTACTCTGAGAATTTAAAAATGCACTAAGAAGTTTAATTGATGTGGAGGGCTGAAGTTTTTATTCAGTAAACCCTTTGTAGGCCGGACGAGTTATCAAATGTTTAAGCTGTGCTCATATTTCACAGACTTTGTAAATTGTTTTGTAGCAGCCTGGCTGAAGCAATAACTAAGTAATGTTCCTGTGTAAATTCATGCCAGTCGGGGGTCTGAAATTCAAGCCAGACATTTGCAGAAAGCGGTTTGGCTTCGGTTTTGTAGAATGAAATGCTCTTTAGATACAGCTGATCTCTTGAGTACAAGTGGCATATTCTTTAAACATCTGTATTTGCCTGTATTATGCTGAAACTGTAGAAATATTTTGTATACAGGAAAGCTGTTGCATGTGTGGGGTCTGAAAGCCTTCACTCTTCCCTTGGTGCTCACAGAAAGGATAAAATGAGTCATGCTTATAAAAGCTTAGAAAACAGACGGATGACAGAAAGGGGATGGTAATGCTCAGCAGTGGTAGGCCCTTTCTAGACACCTTCCTGAGTCTGGCTTGGACTCTGTGGGTGATTCCAGTGACCAAAAAGAGTTGATTGGCCCCTTGCCCTTCCCCTCCCCTGAGAAGTGAAGTATTATTTTTCAGCACTTTAGGTGTTTGGGTTTTTTTTTTTTTTCCCTCAAAAATGGGAGTCATAGATGTTTCCCAGACAGCTATGATAAGGGATTCGCCCTTGGAATATGCATGAAGAAAAGGAATTGCCAGTGTAGATTGACAATGTGTTCTTAAGCTTCTCCGTAGGTTGTACTGTGTGGGGGTTCATAACTGTTAAAGGGACTTGGGATTGTAGTATGCCCTAGAGAAAGTGTTCAATAAAACTAGAAAGGGCACGGGGAATGTTTTGCCAGCGGCTGTTAGGCAGTAGTAGTGTCTGATAATTATGCTAATAAGTGGTAGTAAAAAAATCCTAGGACTCTTCAGTTTTGGTGACTAAGCATTTCTGAAAGCACCATTTTATCTAAAATGTCAGTTTATATTGTTAATTTGATGGGAATTTTAGTAATGCCCAAAGTATTTTCTATTCTATGTTTTTGCAGTCCTGTTGTATTTCATCCCTGCCACAGCTTGTGTATCTATTCTCAAAGTTAATGTAAAATTCTTCACACTACAGTAAACATTTTTGTTTTCCACATTTTGAGTTTGTGCAAGTGAAGTTTATCTAAAGCTCTAGGAACCGAATCTTCTCGTGCAGCAAGTTTAGTCTCCAAGTATCCCCTTCCAGCTGAAGACTGCAGGCTGGAGACACTCTGGTGTTATAATCCCTGTTGCCTCCGTTCAGCTTCCTGAATCCCTGCATATGTGATTCACTTTTTATTCTGAACTGTGCCACAAGACCAGAGCTTTTTAGTCCAGTTTTCCAAAATCCCTTAGTGTGCAGAAGGGGGGAGATACTCTGTTACACAGCACCTCTGTACCTGATGCTGCTGAAATTGGCTGTAAGGCCGTGCAGAATTGGAGGTAAAGAATCCTATTTTCATAAAAAATAGATTCAAGACGTTATAGCTGTTAAGTTGTAGTCATCATCATCATGGTTAGGCTTTGCGAATGAAGATTTGAGATTAAGTTGTAGTAGCTTTAAACATTTATACTTTTACATCTTCCGAAGACCTGAAGGCTGAAATCTTTCATTGCTAGCCGTTCTTAGGCCTAAAAAATGCTTAGGAAAGAAGTCTGTGGTTCCATCTTCTGATGTGACCATTACAGGGGGAAAAGCTGGGGTAGGCAGTATTAAATATGAAATGAAAAGCAGCAAAGAAAGTGCCACATTGCATTAAATCTTTTTACTTAAACTTTTGTAGCTGACCTATTGTCTGTGCTGTATTCAGTTAGAAAAATTTGCAGAGGCATTTGTGGTTGAATCTTACTTTTGCAGACCTCCCAGTCAATGCTGGTTACATTTTCCTGGGTTGTTTGGATGGGGTTTTGGTGGTGATTTTTTTTTTTTTTTAACCTCTCTTTCTATCACATCTCCTCTCATAGTGCCAGTTCTTACTGGAAACCCAAACTCCCTGCGCTTAGGCAATGAATTAGTTTTGTATTCCATCAGGATATAAAAACAGTTGTGTGTGCACTGCCTTGCTATGTCCTGATTGGGTTCAGCTCCAAGCAGGGTAAAACCATCGATGAGGAAGCACAGAAGTACGTGGAACCCACCCTGCCCTTACTTTTACACCACACTTCCACGAGATTTGTTGAAAGACCGTGCTGCAGCCTTCTTCCTTTGGTGACCTCCAGACTTAGCAGGTAAATCACCCTTTAAACACACAAGCAAAGAGGCAGAACTGTGTGTCTATAATAAATTAATGGAAAACTCATTTTATTTTAAACTTCATAAAAGCCATAATTATAAATGTGACAGACTTTTAAATGAACAAACATTGCTATGGATTACAAGCAAATGAACAAGCTTTCCCCAGTTACTTTTCTGTTGGAGCTCTTTATGGATTCTGAAGTGTAACAGGATGGTAGCTGCCTCCATGGGTATAAAAATAAGCCTCTGCTGTATCAAAGTATACATGATCACTTCAGCTGCCCTGATGTGAGAATGTATGAAGCAAATGTTAACCTAGGAATTCTCCTTCTCTTTGGTATTGTCAAACAATTTAAATGTCCTTTTTGATGAAGCAATGAAAACCTCTACTGTATGTACACAGACTTAATTCTAAATAGCTGGCTGTTCAAACACCACGGAGATGGTGTGGTTAAGTGCATAATTACTGTACAAAATAGTTACACAAAGCTCACAGCAGGAGACTAGGACTGAACTCAGACTCATGGGGCAGATGGGATAGAAGCTGTTGATACTGTTCATCCATGGTACTGTCTCTCACCGAGTCTTTGAGAATAAGGGATTGGATTAACCAAGGCCTAACCTGTGTCTTCCTTAAAAAAAAACAAACTGGGAGGGGTATCTCAACCTGAGCTATAAACAGCAGCATCATGGGGTCATGTATGGAGCTTTAAAGTAGGATTTTCAAAGGAATACACAGAAAAGGCTTTGCAATGCATAAGAGAACATCAATACTTCTGGAGAGTCTATATCCAGTTATTCCTCTGCACTGCTGACAGAGAATTAAAAATCATTTCTTTGTAAAAGTCTTCCCTTAATGAATCAGAAAATGTGTAAACCCTCTTAAAATCCCTTACAGCAACTGGCCTCTATTTTGTCAGTGATGCCCTTGTCTGTGGTTCTGGCAGTAGTTCAGAACTGTATCCTGTGTGACAATCAACTTAGGAGTGCAGGATGCTTGTTGGGGCCGTGGATTTCCATGTTTAAAAGCTTGAATTGTATGTTTAGAGGCAGAGAAGACTTAAGGGTCAAGGGGTGCATGACTATCTAACTGGAAGTAAAATAACATGTCCAATATTCCTCTGTTGGGCAGCTATTTAAATTTTTGCATGCACAGGTCATATTCCTTTCTAAAAGTCTCACTGCATAACCCAGCACCTTATGTTCTCTGTCATGGATCAAAAAATGCTAAACAGTATAGGGAAAAGAAAAGCTTAACTTAGACCGTGACCTGAGATTGTGTTAAAATCTTCACTTCCCAATAATTTTTCCAGATTTCTTTGTGGAAAAAATATAATAGTATGTATTTGACAGAAAATATTAAAGCAAATCCTAAATGCTTACGCTAACGTTTCTTCCTAAGACAAAATGACAAGAAAACTTCGTTGCAAAATCAATTTGCCATAACCAGAATCTGTAGACTAGAATTTCTAAGAATATTTTGTAGTTCCTCTTAAATAGTCCACCTGAGTGTTCTGTCCTATATTTAAAGGAAATGCACAGTAATGGCATTCTAGTAGCCTATGCAGGTGCAATATTTGAATAGAATTTGTTTTATATAACTAAGACTGACATTTATCCTAAATCCTGTACATAAATGGAGACAAGCCCTGACAGTTCTGTATAGGTAAAAAACATTAGCACATCCTGCTTGGGACAGGATCCTTTGTCCTTAATGCCAGACAGTGAGTACATTTCTTGCTTTTAGTTCAGTTTAGTTTTAGATCAGCACAGAATGGAAGCTGAGCCTTATGCTCGTTTCATGCAGCATAAGCTTGGCAGTAGCTTGTACTGAGGGGAAAAAAGAAAGAAAAACTCCTTCCTGCCGAGTAGAAACCAACTACTGAAGAACAACAACAGGTTTTACTGTAGGCAAGTCTACCAGCTTGATCTCAAACAGCAGAGAATGTGCAAGAACTGGGTACTGAAAGCTGGCAGTTCTGGCATCTGCATTTTGTACTGCCAAAAAGATTCTCAGTTGGAACTTACTGACTACCTTTAACGTCAGAGGTGATAAGATACATGCAGGACTCCACTGCAATTCTGGTTTAGCCTGAGCTAAAAACTTAACAGAAATCTGTAGGGAAAATGTGAGCTGAATGAAACTTTCATTTTGTAGAGATGAGGCAGTCCTTGGCCCATATTCCAGAAGCCAAGGGATAACTACAATGAGCCTAATCTGTTTCTTTGCTCAGCTTGTGCCCACGCAGAAACTTCCCTGCAAAAGAAGGTAAGTCACACTGTGACAAACCTGCCACAAATTTCTTATCCCAGATGGCCTTGGAGAGAACTGCCATCAGCGGGACATGTTTTCAAAGGCAGGAGCTATCAGTGCCCTTTCAACACTAGACACTTCTTAAGCAGCTGTCTGATGAAGGAAAAGAAACAAAAGAATCTTGTACTTTCTGGAGAGGACGAACAGCAGACTTTTCTGGGAGTAGTTTTAGCCCACAGATATTTCTGGTGCTCCTGTAGAATGTGTGCTCAGTTTCCTGATGGCCAAGTGACACCTGTGCTCTAAAACAAGATTTAAATGCCACCTTTTTTGCTTAGGAAACTGGCACACTAATGTGAATGAATGGCAGCAAAATTCCCGTGGCTGTTTTAAAAACATCCTCTTCCCCCAGCTGTCAAGTATTATAAATTTTGTGAAACAACCCAAAATTTAATGCATTTCAGGATCTGCAAGGCAGTTGGTATTAAATTAAAAACTTGGTTATCTTGAATCCTCTTCAGATACAATGTATATAGGTCTACAGGAAGAGCACATATTAAAGGCTTTCATTCTGCATTAATCCCACTTCCACTGTTTTCTTAAAAATTCTAACCCTGCTCTGTTGTTGACAGTGGCCAAGTGCTCAATTCATCCACTGGTTTCAACTTCCAAGGAAAAAAGTACCTTTTCAAAGATGTCTGGTGTAATGGAATCAGCCAGTGCATTCCTTGCAGCTGTGGTTTATTAGGGGGAGAGGCTTAAATAATCCTTCCCTATAGGCTGAATAATTATAAAAATTATGAAAATGAGACATTTCTTTGCTGGGTTTCTGATGGTGCGCAGTTTCCCATCTCCCCCCCAGCAACTGAGTAGATACAGTGACTCTTAGACTGGATCTTCAGATGAAAATCTTTCACACCTGCTCAAGGAAGTCTATGCTGCATTTTCTCTCTATGCTACTGCTGGGTAACCCCCTGTCCTTACTGCTGATCAGAATCAAGCTAGGTTTGGCAGCTAGTAGGAAAAAAAACCAGAGAGAACCCTGTGCTGTGTCATGTACTAAAGTCACACAGATATGAACTAACAGTTCTCAAAGTACATGTAACATGAGTGATGCTCTTAGAAATAGTTTTTACTCCTATATACATATTCCAGATAAGTTGGCACATGGAATACTGCATGCTCAGCAGTAGTAAATTTACATTTAGAGGTGAGAACCAGTTCAATGCTGAAAACATTCAAGATAGCAGCACAAATATGTAGTAAAAGCTATTTGGTCCTGAGACTGAATAAGCAGAAATACACAAGAATATTTTTTTCTTACATGTTTACTTTTAAGAATAAAATCTTTAACCCATATACCCTGTATTCTGGGAGAAGGGAATTTCAGTGTTAGTTTTTCTCCTAACTCACTGGACTTTGATTCAAAGTGTGGAAAAATTGCAATAAATTGAGTTCTGCCAGTTCATTTGAATATATGCATTTTAGCCTATTCCCAAGCCTGTGAAACAGTGCTCCCTCCAGTACCATAGCAGCAAACCCCACAGCTAACTGCCTACCACAATTAAGTGGCAATCAGTGATTCCATGCTTTTGGCTATAACTTAGAATGCCTTTTGTGCATATGTGTAGGAAGGGTTATTCACCTGTTCTCAGGCTGTAGGACAGATCAAAACCACCTCCTTAAACAGTACTGCACAGATAAGTCGTCTCCTCACTGCAGCTGGGACACCTTAAGAGGAGTAGTACTGTTAAAATCTAAGAAAAAAGGACCCTCTTGTTGAGGCAGGAATGTGGTGGGGATGATGTTGTAAACTCCAGCAAATATGTTCTCCACTTCCAAGTAGCAAAATCCACACCTATGATAAAGAAAACTACCTGTTAGAAATTAAGATCTCAAGTGTTTCAAACCTCTGTACAGATTTCACTGAGTATTATTACCTGTAGTCACCACTGCTCTTTTTGTGAAAGCCATAGGAACCAGGATCTCCTACTGTTGAGACGGTGATGAGTTCAAAGCCAACGCTGTATTGCCTGCAAGTGACACGACAGACTTCAGCCATCTGGGTCATCAGGATTACCACAAAGAGGGCTATTTATTAAAACCTTCACAGTATAACTGAAAGACACCTAAAAGTTCTGTCACGCTTGTGACAGAAACATTAAGTCAAACTTACTGTGATATGAATAGAGAATTTGGAGGGAGACAGAACACAACTCAGGTCTGGAACTAGACTACAGGGAAAATGCCTGCTAGAAGCCTGCCTCTGCATTTTAGCAGACTTCGAGTAGTTAAACTTGTGGAGACACACTCCTGTGCCACATGGCACAGATCCTGGGGTGTGATCTGATTGCTATGGGTGGACTCGGTGTCAGTGATCTCAGCAGAATTTCTCATGTTGCAATATAACGTGGGACACTTTGCCTGTTAACACATGTGACAGGCACCACTGCCCCTGTCATTCAAACTACCCAAGTGTGATCTGCAAGTACAGAAAAAAATGCATACAAAAAACTGCTCAATTCATGGAACAGTATAGTCACACCTCTGCACTCATCTTCATTTCATGAGAGAAGGAGTTGCCTCAAGGAGGGGAAGATGGATAGAAAAGTACTGCCATTTTGTGGGCCCCACTGTACAGCTTTGCAAAAGATAAACACTTGACTGCAGGTTAGGAGATGCTGCTATTCAGAAGCTCTGAATAGTGGTATTTTGAGGTAATCATTAATTTTGTCACAGGAATTTGACCTGCATAGGTCTACTTTATAGGACTCTCAGATCCAATACTTGTCCTGGGCTGCTACTGATAGAATAAATGCACTTTCAGAGATGTCTGAGATCCTGTAAGGGTTTAGTATCCTGCATAGTAGCTGTACTACAAAAGAAAAGGAATTATGATCATAACCAGTTTAAGAGGGGGAAAGAGTCCTTTATACCTTCTTCCCTTCTGTACAAGGCCTAACTCTGCTCCGAGCTATAGAGAAAGGAAGGCTCCTGCTTGCCTCGTGGGTCAAGGATTTCTTTCAGTAGTAAACATGTAGGTTTAAAACAGTACTGATGGTTAAGATAGAAACATAAATAGTATTAAATCCAAGCCAACTCTGACACCTTGTTTTCTGGATTTTCTGTGAGCTTCCCACCCTCCCCCCAAGAGGACACTGACCAAGCTTTATCTTTAGCTGCAATGCTCTCACTGTGTTGATGCATGCTTATGCTCTACAAACCTCGGTCCCCGTAGTTCAATTAGCAATGGTCCATTCTTGTCTAGCTGGATTTGATAAATGGGGTTATTTTTGTAGGTGTCTCTGAAGTTTCCACATCCTCCAGCACTGTGACCTTTCCACTGTCCATTAACCTGAAGGAAGTCAAAAGTACAGAAAATATATCCTGAGGATTTGTGTTGCTTACATATAAACACAATCAAGAGTAGAGGCTCCTCTCACTTTAGAGGTCACTGACTTTAGTAAGCTCTCCTAATTTTTAAAGGGAAGGGAAAGACCATGTTAAGTATTCCAAGTTTCACTGCTGTCCTCCACTCCCCTTGATCAAAGCCTTACATCCCTTGGAAGGGTACTGTACCTTTTCAGCTTATATTACATAAGTAACACGTGACTGTTTCTGACTATGACAGATCTATATCCCCATCTATCCCATGCCTGCTAGACTATGCAGGTTATTTTTTTTTTTCTCAGACACTTCTCTGTCGGGCTAAATGAGAAGCAGCAGTGATACAGGAAGTACAACAGTAATGGTGGTGTAACCTTTGCTTTTAAAAATCGCTGCCTCCAGCCCTGTCCATCACATCTATGCTCTCTGAGAACCAGCACTGCAGTGACAAGATAACCATAAGGATAGATTCTGCAAAGAAAAAGACACACAAGAGGAAAGTTGCTGCTCAGACTTTGAGAAACAGGCCATCTGTTTCCAAGTTCCTCCTGCTAGTCATTAAACTGAAAGGTTAGACTCGTAAGACATGCCAGGCATTCACACAAATTTATAGCTGAGATCCATTTCTCCTGTTACTTCCCTCCCCTTTCTGTCAAACCAACAAGGGGAAACATTTTTCCTCGTGATTTAATTGCTTTATTCAGTGTCAAAAAACCTCAAACACAGCAAGTTTGGAAGCAAGGGGGATTTCTCCCCCTACCATGCTGCTACCCAGGAACATAAAACTCTGTGTGTGCTGTTAAGCTTTCCAGCCCTTTTCTACCTCTGCTGCACTTAATTCCAGGAATCACACTAGGGCTTGGTGAGCTCCAGAGGTGACCACTCGACTCGAGTATAGGACATCTAACAGAACTTTCTTTTATGGGTAAACTTTGTATTAGTTCTCTGCTTGCTTTTAAACATGATGACCGCTAAGCAAGCATAAAAGACGCATTAAATACAGACAACTAAATTTTTGTATTTAATCCTAAAGACAGAGTTGGCCTTGGATAGCTAGAACATGCCTCTTTTTTTTTTTTTTTTGAATACTAGGCAGACATATTCAAATCATTAACTGGAGGTTTCCACATACTTAATTTTCTTTTGAAACACAGTACAACATAAAACAGATGTTCTTCCTCAAACTGACTGGTACCTTTAATGCATTTTTGATCTCCTAAAGCACTCGCTCAAAGTAAGCCCAGTTTTTACAAGCAATAAAGGACAATGGTTTCTTGGAAGAACTAAGCAAATCATCTCACTGTCCCCAGGAATCTCTCTAGTCACTCACCATTCTCCAGAACAGGCTAGCTTCAAGGGGCTGTTCCAGAAATAACAGCTGGTGTGGAACACTGTCTGAACTCGAGAGCCTCGCTGCAAGCCAGCGTGTGCCCCTGACCACACAAAGTCATGCAAGCCTTGGCTTCAGGCACAAGTGTCCTAGAAAATGGACTGTTCCACCGTGGCTCAAACTCCCTTGTTTCCCTCTTCTTGAAGAAGTTATTATTTGAAGAGAAGACTTCTGAGTATAGTAGATTCCCCGGGGTATGCATGGTAGGTACATAGTTAAAGTTAAGAGCTGCTGGCTTATTCTTTCTTGGGGGTAAAATTGCCAGTATATGAAAATACATGCAAGTCACTCTATCCTGTGAGTTCTTGGCTATATTTATACTTCAGCTGAAGGTGTAAGTGCAGCTCACACTGACAGCTGAAATATGAACAGCAGCTGGCCCCAAAACTGCCTGGGCTTCTCACTTAGTTTCAGTCAAGTTTTTCACTCTTACTTTTTTTTTTTACTGTACTTTTGGGGAGCATTTTTACATGAAATGTACCATGGGTTTATTGCTTTCATCCTGTTTGGCAATGGGAGTGCTTATCCCAATAATTACAAACCTTTGAGACATCTGCAAAATTTAGGAACTGTAAGTATTGTGATATTGCCATCTTAAGTTGGTTTGTCACAGTCCTGCTAGTGGTGCCTTCAGTTTACTGATTTTGTCCCATCATGCCAAGAGTTTTCCCAAGAAAATCACCCAGTTCTCCCAAGGGGAGACAGTCCATGCTTTTGTGGTGCTTTTACTCTGTAGCATTACAAGCACAATCTGATCTCTGCAGAGAGATGACTTACTAGGGTACAGGTTCTAAAGGCCAGTCTATTCTACAAAGGCTTTGCAGAATGTCTGCAATGGCACAGCTGCAACAGCACACTCTGCAGTGAAGGTGGAGAAGTAGTATAAAAATATATTTCAAAACCTTGTACGTCGCAAATACGGAAAAGCCAAACCAGAATTATTATCCAGTGACCCATAAAATAAAATGTTTCCTTACCCGTTTGGAAATGGTGTAAGGTGTAGGAATCTTGGAAAAGGTGAACTTGCACAAGGAGTACACCTGTGTTGTACAAGAAGCAGCAGGTCACAATTTCACCTTGCACTTTTCATATGAAATCATGACAAATCAAAAAATAATTGCTTACACAAATTTTTAGATACTTGTTCACTTCATGCCCATATTGCCCATCAGACGATCCTGTGTCAGACTCAAAATCCTGAACAGTGCTGGGACTAACAAGACTTAGTTCTACTTAGTTTTTATTTAAACAAAAGGCAAAATGGAAACATTATTTTTAAGTGACAAAAAGAGGTATCTAGTATTGACCACCACGTGACTCAGCAGTTAGAGAAAAACCAAATACTAAGTCCAAAGACTTAGGGAAGTCAAAAAAATTTAAAATCTTAACTGGGATCTAAAATGGGCATATTTTGGATACACAGAGAGCCAATGATCTGCCTGTACACAGATTTTTTTATTCTAGGAAATAAGAGTATTTTTCAGCTGATTTCATTACTGAAATTTCATTGCTAAACGCGTGCATGCTGTCTTAACTACAAACAGAGAGTGTGATCAAACACTTCATCCAGAGGTTCTACTCCATCAATCATAGCCTCCCCTCCCCAAAATAGCAATATGGACCCAGAATTACACTTTTTAATCAAATTTAAAAATAAAGGATGCCTTATAGTTTAATTGCTTACATTCATTATGAAACCAACAGCACATACCCTGATGGTGTAATGGATAGTGTTTTGTTTCTCATACTGGGACACCACTAAGGTAAATGTATGGGGCCCTGGAGAGGTCAACTTAATCTTAGTCAGATAATGAGGACTGTTGATCCGAATACCATCGATATATGGAGGAGGATCAGCTGAAAAAGAAAAGGACGAACATTTTTCTGGATCAAAAAATTCACAAAGTGAACAGACCTGAGTGCTTTCAAAACAGAGCCTCAAGACTTATAAAAAGGACATATAATCTTAAGAGCAACTGCTTTTTTTCAGGAGAGGTACATCACACATGGCAGGACACATATTCTGCGCTTGGGAAGTACAGCTTAAATCTCAAGACTTGCAAGAACTGCTTATCTGTCCCCCACCGATGTCACAAATAAGACCTATATGTGATCATGAAATTTCACGAGAAAGACAAGGAACGTTTGAGCACTCTTTAAAAAAATCTCTGAGGTGTCTGTTCCTTCTCCATTGGCTGGACAGTTCCAGAATGCAAGCTGCCAAAATCTTTGGCCACTGGGTAAACAAGACTTAAAACATGTTAATTCTTTTGACTACATCACACACACTTTTTCTCCCCATATCCTTACACAGATGTATTTGCATCCCAGTACCAACGCACATGTGGTACTTAGAAACATCCTAAATGTTTGATTTTACAATTAGACAATGTAATTTGTTATTTGGCCTCTAATTGGTTCTTTCCAGACTTCTTTTAATTTCAGTGAAGCAGGACCAAATCTAGCCAATTACTTCAACAGGCCGAGGATCAGGTCCTTTTATTTCCTTCCACAAAGCAACATGGGAGAGGGGAAAGGATTAATATAAAACAATAAGAAGCTTAGGAACGGGAAATCTCGGCCCTTGCTGCCAAAGGATTAACCTGCTTTGTTCTGATCTTATTTTAACAGATGGTTAAAAATAATACTGCAGCTTGACCAATCTATTTCCATGGAAAAAGGTTTTAAACAAGTTTGAGCTCGTGAGATGAAAAGTTTTTAAAAGAGTTTGGGTAGCAAGACAAAACATGAATCATTCAGTTCTTGCTAGTGATCTTGCTAGGAGACTGTCTCCTTCAAGCACAGCAGAATTCCCTCCACTACACAACGTGTCTGGTTTGCCAACTTAAGAATGTTTTCAGTGAGACTCATGTAAAATAAGCACTGCTGCAATTACTAGCAAAACCAGAAGCAAGTCTTGGGCTGTAAGGAGAAGCAGATGCTTTAAGAAAATCAGCTCTTGCAAAAACAGGTGATGGTTTGGTCAGGTCTCAACAGATGCTTTCAGCAGAAAGACAGCTTGGATTCTAGGGAAATTGGTCAGCAGAGTTCACTGAACAAGACCAGATGCGAGCAATGCAACACTTACCAGCGTGTCTCAGCCTGTGTTTCAGATCTGCTATCTGTCTTGAAATAAAGCATACTTGGCTTTTTCACAGCTACAGCAAAAGCTCCAAAAGCCAAACCCTTTTTCTCAAGGTGAGCAGAATCTGATATATAATGACTAAGACTGGTATTTTGATAAAATTTGAACATCTAAGTATTTTTCTTAAATATTCCTGGAAATATATTGAAGCGTTCACCTGTATCTCATAAGCTTGCTTTAGGTACTTTATTAAGCCAAATTCACAGAACAATTAACCTTGATTATTTTCATTTAGTGGAAGCTGTAGACCTTTAAGTAATTTCACAAATGCAGGAAATAATTATGCTATCAGAGAAACAGAAGCACAGCATCTGTTCCCGCTAAGCATTAAGTACTGCCACTGCAAAATAAACAGAAGAATAAAGAAAATGCTGCAGCAAAGTAAGTGTCAGCAGGACTGTGTAGATCTCTTAGTGTGCTTATTCTTTCAGTGTAGACTGCTGAAGGTGATCAAACAGAGCTAAACAACTATTTCATAAGACTGACCTCTTAGTGAGGCATCTAGTCTTAAAGCAAAAAAACGCCTTTCCTCTCCACAAAATTCTTTGTAATTCTTCATATATAATAATATAATTTTGACAATTAAGGTACACTAACCTGGATAGTAAACTTTTTTGCCATCAGTCTTGTACACAACCATTGTAATGAATTCCCGATTGTGTGCAAAGTCGTCCTGTAAAAAAACCAACCAAACGCACAAATCAAGCAGATTGTACCCTTCTGTGAAACATAATTAATGCTTAATTAGAGACAAGGACACATCTACCATCCCTTTTGATCACTGCATGATACGATCTGATATTTATATTTACTGAGATACCCAGTGCAATAGTTTTTAAAATGCCTGAAATAAATAAATTGCTGCTAATTTAACCTATTCAGGCCCCAGGATACAAAATTACTTCAAAACCTCTATGGTGGAGAAGAACCACTTAGCTCAAATGTAACTCTGGGTCTATTTCAATTTTAGATATGTGTACCTGCTGAATTTAAAATTTATACATACACACACAGGCACAGACGGATGAACATGAAACAGGAGTAGTAATATACCAATAACAGGAAGGTTTACGGAATAAGCACCCAGCACCTTGTCAGTGATGTGCCTGCTGAGCAGGACCCAGACGGCAGCACCACCCTGTGGACACTGCACCTCCAGCTTGTACTGAGGATTGTTGGCCAGGCTGTAGGCATCCTTCACCGGGCCCTGCTTTGCATCCCAGGTACTAAAAGTGATACAGACACGATGTTAGATGAGTAAGAAACTAATTGATACTTTGAAACTTAACTCCAAATCCTACCTATACACAGAGCGAGCTATTATTAGTAAGAAGCCTAATTTTCTACTGGAATCTATGACAGTGGTTATGGAATCCAGTCTCGTCAGAAGCATTATCTTAGAACATTGTTTTATAAATGAGTTCACTACAATATATGTGTGATAATTAAAAATGCTAAACACAAACAGCCTGGCTGGTGACTGCAAGCACACAAAGCCCAGAAAAAAATGGAACCATTCAGGGAGTCTGAGCTACACATATATTATAGTCATGATTGCCTACACCAATATTAAAAGAAAAAAACCTAAGATACTGTAGCTGCAGAAATCCATCCATAAGCCATGGTTAATTCAAAAAGCTTGCCAATTTTTTTCATCCAGTTCTTTTATTGAGGCAATTTTAAATTTTTTATTTTAAAATTTGATCTGTTTCATGTCTGGAAGGGTGCCCTGCAGGAAGTGTTAAAGATCTTTGAGGTACCCTACTGCAGAATCTGCCTGGTGCCTCATGAACTATCTAGACAAGGAAAATACAATGTGAAAAAAACAGAAAGTGCTGATGACTGAATGAAAAGTGTGGCATACTGTAAGCAGAAATGTATACAGCTATTCCTAAGTCTCACTGACACTCCCACATTTTTAAAACTGAACAGAAGACTACATTAACTAAGCTTTAACTACATTGTGGAAGACTACATTAACTAAGCTTCAAATTATAACCATCATTACTCAGCTTTTTATGGCAGCTGCCACTGTCCTAAGGCACTTTGCTACACAGAGGTACGAGAAACACTAATAATATAAGGAGAAGCACACCAGTAGGTGAGCTTTGACATTAGCATCCACATTACCTCATCTTACTATACCACCACAGTGTATTTCAGAAATAATTGGAACACAAAGAAGGAGCCTTTACAGATAAGCTCAGCAGTCACACTGTGGATAAAGAAGCTTGTGCAGAGCTAACACAAGCAGAAACAATTGTGGAAGCAGTGGCAAAGTGCAGTATAGTGGAGCACAAAAGTATAGAAACCCTTGCTTTCCAAAACCAAGACACAGATACGCACAGTTATCCTCAAACTGGGAGACAAAAAACCTGAATGTGATGGACATTTGATAAGAGATGAGTATCACATTCAGAAAAAAACAATAAATCAGCAGACAAGAAAGATTAGTTATGATAATTACAACTGGTGAGAAATAGAATTGGTTAAACTACCCTGACTTCAGTGAGCACCTGTGAAGACAACACACACTGAACAGCTGACTTGCAACAGGCCATAAAAATTAATTCCAAATAAAAAGGAGGTCACTCAAGCACTGTCTGGTCACTGCTTAGAGACAGACTGCACAAAAAATTTTGATTTCTATTCCGAGAGATGTGGGACTGAGGTCAGAATGTGGTTATACAACCTTAGGTCCACAGCAACATCACAAAGGTCACTGGAGCTTCAACTGAGTTACAGAAATAGTGAAGAAGAAAGCCTGGGCTGAGAATTTAGAAGTGTGAAGTCAGGCTCAAAAGCATATGGTTGAAGTTCAACCTCCTAGCTGTAACTAGGAAGAATGGAAGGAAGGAAACACCTACTCAGAACACTTACTGAGATTTTGACACAAAAATTTTATCTTTTGGACCAACCTGTGAATACATGTAGATTCCTTAAAAAGACTTGGGTTCCAACTCAAATAAATAACATCATAGTACTGGCACAGGTCCTCCCAGGAAATCCAGAAAATGCCTAAAAAGGAAAGGTTGTTATTGTTTTCTTAGCAGATACCTTGATTTTACTTGTTTCTCAAAAGTCTCTTTCTGGGCAAATGATACAGCTTAAATAAGCCAACATTTCTGCAAAACTTAGTTTGCAGAACTGCACTGTCCAAATGTCTAACTTCAAACTTATCCCCCCAAACAAACAAGTTAAAGCAAGAAAAAAAAAAAGTTAGTCTTTGCTTATTATCAAGAACTTTCTGAAGCTGTCAGAATGCCTTTCATTCTCAAGCAGGTCTGAGAGGATCTGTTGTGTTGAAAGAGACATCATTAGGTGATTCTGACCTGCCTTCCCCTTTCCTAGGTTTCTGAAAACAAAAATGACATAGTCAAAGGGGTTCCTGCAATTCACAAAACATCCTGCAGTAATCATCCAGCACAATCAACTATTCAATCAACATATGAGCACGTTTGAATGTATTTCTAAGATACTTCATCTAATGCCTATGTCACTTGCTTTTGGCACCCTGAATTTGCTTCACCTTTACAACATCCTCCCTTACAACTCCCTTTACAACATAGCTGCCTTAATTCCAAGCTCCCTTAACTCCAGCCAACAACAGTGCCTGCAAGACAACAGATTCCTAATGGAATGAACTCTTAAAATGATAACAGCCTTATAATTCAAGTCTCTGACATAGGCAGCTGCAGATCTTGCAGCACTAAAAAACAGTCATAATAGCTACACACAAAAAGTAAGACCAGAGGGCAAATCAAGTTAGAAGGAGCAACACCATTAAAATTACTAATGTAATTTTATATAAGATTTTAACTACTAGATGTTACAAACTACTTACTAAATGAATTGGTAAATAAATAATGAGCTACTCTCTTATAACTGTCACAAAGCCAGGGCTGCTATTCTTATATTTAAATCAAAAGTTTTCCTTATGCATTTGCAACGAGGCTTATCAATAAATGCTATAATGTAATGGATTTGGATGCATACTGTTGTAGAAACAGAGTGGCACTGAACAAAAGGGCTCCCTCACAGAGATATGCAGATAGCAACTAAGATACAGTAGAAAGCAGAAATTTCTTTCTGAAAGTAAAATGCAGCTGCTGCAGAATTTCTAAACTCTTGGCGAGCTGCCCTTCCACCACCAAATCCACACCGACTTTCCAGATACTAAACTCTGCTGCTCCCTAGGAAAGATGGGACAATGCTGGGCATCATTCCAAGTGGTTTCTCTGAGCAGGGACATTAGTAGTACCACTGTCTCAAAGATGGATCTCAATCTAATCTTACAACTTGAAATACAGTGTATATAATTAATATATCTATAAACAAATCTTCAGTGTAATGCAAGGGAGAAAGAACCCACTTACCTCCAGCACAGGCAAGACTAATTTAAATACTGATTACAGTAAGCATGTTGAACATATTTGCTAATGTCATAGGGAAAACCCCACAGAAAGCCCAATCACGTATTAAAAAGCACGTTCTCTTTACACTGAACTCCCCCATACTCAGATACTGAGACAGCAACACATAAGCAAGGAGGTACTTTCTTGTCAATGAATTTGAGATATATTTGACAGTCCAAATTATTTAAACCTCATTAAAACCTGAAATGACAGATTTAGATACAGAAACACTTCCTCAGCTTTTGGACTACTTAATCCCTAGTATTTGTTTTATTCTCCTTGTGCTTAAGCATTTCTTTCCACCTTCCTACAGGGATGTGCGACAAAGACCTGTATTATTGGAAAAAAATAGTGACTTTTCAAACTTTATTACCATTGTCTATTTTCTGAGCTGTTCTTGGATCAAAGTTCAAGTATTTTTGTAAATCTGGGGTCCAATTTCTTGTGTCATTTTCACTGTATCGTCCCTTCCAACGTAAGTGGCTCCAGGGATTTTTCAACTGAAGAAATCGAAGTCCCTAAAGAATCATAAAATAAAATTCATCTTGTCAGCATAATTTTTACATATTAAAAGTATTTTTTTATATGGACCAATAGCTAAAGAAAAGACAGAATCATTAAGTTTTCTGGAATTTCCCAGTGGAGACCAAGACAAAATACACTATATTAGCCATTAGAGAAAAAAATCAGTAGCTACCCACCTAAGATAAACCTAGAAACCCACTGGAATTTTCAAACAGGCATCTGAAAAGGCCTTCAGTTTCATTTGATACCTTATATTCTCTTATGTCCAAGACTGCATATGCATGGGTTGGAACTAAACCCCATTTTTCTCCTTCCTCTTCAGACATCACCCCTGTTGCTGTGGTAATAAGGACATCTCCCTTGTGAAATCTGTTCAAAAAGAGGTGAAAAATACCTTAATTAAAACCTTGCAAGTTGCAAACTAACGTTTGCCAGACTGTTATTAGTACATTTTTGGACTGTCCATTAGCATGACCTTGCTTTATAAAAACTGGGGGGTTTTTAGTCAGCAGAAATCACTCCTGATAAAGCTTGAGAAAGCGGAACTATTTTTCTTTCAGAATTAAGTATAGACTCTAAGTGAAAAGTTTTGTGTTACGAAGAGCAATTGTTAATTTTGCAACAATTATTACTGTGAAAACGCACTATCACGTTTCCCAGCCTGTGCTAGAACTCAAGTACAGGCTCAGTGTCCCCAGACAGTGTACAGGGTCGCTGGGCCATGGATCAAAACATTTTCAGTCTAGCACAGGTAAGCAATAGTGATGCTATAATGGCTAGATACCATTCTAACTGCAGTCACCCCCCCAGATTACACTGCTGGAATATCTGAAGAATTGTGGACAGTCATCTAAAGAGCCCCTAATCAACTGAAAAAGCACTGTCAAAAGAGTTATGTTCTTTTATCATGAATACAGATGTTTCAGTCAACAGAATAACACCCCTCTACTGCATGGACATATAAAAGAAATTGGTTGCACAAAACCATTTTGAAAGAAATCCAAGTATTTGATAGCTGGCATTTATAAATTGCAGCTATGTCTTTCACCACAAGTAGAATAATAGAATCATTTAGTTTGGACCTTTAAGACCATCAAATCTAACTGTTATGGTAGGTCTGAAGACCAATATTTCAGTTTTGATAGATTTTCACTGCTCCTCCAGGAGACTTACTAATGGAGCATAATCTTGTGATATGGTTAGAAACACTATATTATGTCTGCTTGCTAAGGACAGCAGGAAAGTGCCTAAGTTCAGGGGAGCTGTGTGAGAACAACTTTTAAACACTTAACTTGTATGTTAGTTCCAAGCTGCTCTTCTCTGACTCTACGTTCTATTTTCTTCAACAAGAAAAGGGCTGTTTTTTTGCTTTGTATGTAAAGAATCAAAATTCCACAATATTTTACTCTTCTGTTCTATCAAAGCCACCAATACCTCAATTTTTCTTCTTCCACAAAGGATACAGAGATTTTATAAAGCGCAATTTGTAGCAGTGCCAAAATGCTATCAAAGGATCTGTGATGACTGTACTGCTTTTACAGTGATAATGCAACTACTACACAGCAAGCATTTTAATTACTTAGGAAAGAACAAACATCTACCTCTGATAAAGCATTCTGAAAGTACTGTCTTTATTGAAAGCTTGATTGTCAGAGTGCATAGCAATTCTTTCAGGTATCCAACCAGTCAGTGCATGGAGATCAATGTTCTGAAAAGCAAATGGCATCTTATAAAAACGCCTTGAAAGAAATCAAGTATACACATGGTACAGTACAACTCTACACCTAAAAAGCTCAAGCTAAAGACTAACAAACAAGTTTAACAAGAACAAAACCAAACAAAAAACTCAAATAAACAATAAATTCAAAACAAACAAACCAACCAACCAACCAACCAAAAAAATCCACAAAAAAACCCTCCACAAAACAAAACAAAAAGCTGGGATTTCAGAGTAACAGAAGCATAAGAAAATCATCAGTCACAGTCATTTGTGTGACATGTTCTATTTATTTCATTGATTCACAGACTTTTAAAGCACAGTCTCAAAAGCAGTATATATGCATTTTAAATAATAAAGTTTTACTTCTAAGGCTCAGGGTTTCCGTTTTTTATCCTTTTTGGTAAAGCTGACACTGACATGTATTTCCATAAAAAGACGCTTTAATCTCGCAACTCCTTGAAATATTGCTTATTCCTCTCCTTTTGCTTTGTACTCCTCAAAGCAAAAGCAGGCACTCTAAATGCTTGAAGTGTCAATAATCAGCACTGCTGGGTGGGAACTTGAGGAATTACAAGTACAAGACAGCCAGTAAGTAACCCTGATTACACAAGGAAGCTAAAATACAGTGGAAAGCGCAGGGGGTGGGAAGGGTGGAGATTAAATGTCACCAGTCAAGCTATTTTTTTCAGATAGCAAGTTAGAGAACAACAATGGGAATAAAACACATCTATTTTCACCAGCTTCTGTCCTTCAAAACAAAGCGGCCTGACAATGACATATGCACAGATAAAAATGTGTGCTACATTTACCCATTACACAAAGCCACATTTATTCCATAACAATTTTTCAAGAGGTGACGGTTACCAAGTATACCCTCCAAGAATGTGATTAACTAGAATGCGCACAGCACCATGAAATAAAAAAATATACTAGTAAAGTTTTAAAGAATTTTAAAATTCTTCCTGAGGCTTCCTGAGTAACAAATTAAGATTATAAGGGATACTCATTTCAGTAACTCGTCCCTCTTTGAAAGAATAATTTGCATGTCAGTTTAGCTGCTGTACAGTGACTGTCTCTTTAGTAACCACATTACAGGAACCCAATACATATTTATGTAGGTGAGTGGAACAATCTGATAAACAAAATTGCACAGATCAAACGTACTAAATGACTAGCCCGTTCCTTTCCCAGCTGACTCCATTACCTAATGAGGGAGAACTGCCCTATTTAGTGAAAGAGTTAGAAACCAAAATCAACAGTATTGATACGGGCAAAGAAAATTTATGACTTCACCCAACACTTTCATCTAGACTCTACATAAAACAAACGTACTTCCCGCCCACAAGTATCAATACTGCAGTCTGAGAACTAAGATTAACTCTGACCATCAAGATATCTTGCTCATTCTGTTTTGATGAAATAATTTCCTTAAGTACAGCTAAGAATATTTGAAAGAAAGAAACAGAAAAAAATATAAAGAAAATATCAAATCCAATATTTGTCTCCCCAAGCAATTCACTTTGATTACACTAGAAGGAAATTATTTGACCCAATATTATCTAAGTGGAATTTCTTCCTCTTAAAAATAATCTCATACTTACAGAATTCGATCCAGGAAAATCATATCCTCCCATGACCTTCATGTAAGCCTTTTCTATTAGTGATACCCATAATTCATTCTTGTTATTAGAATAAGAGCAGAGAAGTTCCCCACTATGATCAACAGGTAACTGGTCATCTATGATTACCTGTTTGAAATGAATGAAAAATCATCATAAACCTAATAAGATATTTTGAAAGTGCTTAGGAAATAACCCAAACCCCTCATTAATACACAGCCTCTCAGATACAGCCAAACCTGAGCATTATTTTCACATACGGACACCTCTATCAATCCTGCAGTGGTTTGCCCAAGTGAACAAGAAATTCTGTTGCCATCTCTGACTTGCACTGGCCCAACAGGGTGACCAGTGATTGGCTGCCTCTCTTTCCCCTACGTAAAATAGGCATGATGACAGTACAGGCTTATAAAGTGTTTAATATCTATTGCAAAAGACACTCGCAGAAAGGGTCAGTGTAATTACAAGCATAAAAAAAGTAAAATGCGTAAACTAATTACGAATCAGAGCATGGACCGTGCTTGGCAGCCAGCAGAAAAATAAACATTTATTTGTCTATAAGGAAACAAACTGTGTCATATCACTTTCATAGCCTCTACTTCCAAAGCAGCTGTGACAGTATTAACATTTCTTCCTTAAATCAGGTAGTATATATTCCTCATTATCACAGATTGTTACTGCATACTTGTAGTGGTCTGAGACAGTTTCCCTGAATAGATTTTCAGTTTTCTCTTGGCATTAGTCCATTACATACAGGCTACCAAGACAGCACATTTTCTGGTCAAATCCTATCTGTGCAAGAATGAATAATCCTTTTCATAGAAGGGCAAATAGCCATTCATCATAACAAAAGGAAGTCATTAAGAGATATTTTGGAAGGAGTAATAAGAACAAGGCAAACATACAAATGAGACTTCCCTGAAACATTCAGATTCTAGAATTTTGCAGCTTGAGGACTTCCTGACCCAGAGTTTGTATTTTAGCAACTAAGAGCCTTTGAGGAATTTCCACTTACTCCCCCACTCCCATGAATATGCTCACTCAACTTCTGAACGCCCCTAAACATTCATCAGACAATATGATCTGCAATAATCAATGCTACAGTTAAGTATTATATGAAGAAATACATTATTTTATGTCCTTGTTCATTGTGTTGAAAACAAAATTAAGGTTTTTTGTCAGTTTACAAAGTTCTGTGTTCAGACATCTCCTCTCCTTACTAAAAATCTGCAGTCGAGTTACTCCTCTATGGTCATTCCATATCTATACTCTTCCTGGATGTCCCTCTCTGTACTTTTAAATTCTGTAACTCCCTTTCTAAGATGGGGCGGAAAAGTGCACACCCAATTCATAAATATGGGACACACAGTTTTGCTCCTGTTTGGTTTTCATAATTCTTTTCAGTGACATAAGGATTTTTTAAAATTAATTTGATGTAAGGCTATTCTTATGAATGTCTGTAGAAGCAGTACTTACATTTGGTCGCACACTTCACAACTAAAAATTAATCCCAAAAGTTTTAACAATTAAAAAATACTTTCCAAAAAAACCTGCCTAAAGTTTTTGCTACGCAAGCACTTTAGAGTGAAGCAGACCAAGCCTTTAAAATACATGACTTAAAACAGTAATAGCACTAAGTCTCCACAAAATCATTTACCTTTCTAGGTACACCATTGATATGAAGCTTCACCATGTATTTACCACATGGATTATATTCTGGCTCCCCTTTCTTATTCTGAGGGTAAATTATACTGTTAATAGAAAAAAAAAAAAGAAAAAGAGGAAATTGTGACAAATTACTTGGCTGATAGCAATAAAAGTGAGATAACAATGTTTCTGGAATTTACACTTAACATCAATATGGAATTTTTAATGAAGAAGCAACTCAAATTTAAAGTAAAAAATAATCATGTGTAAATAGGTTTTATTTTTCAGGCCCTGCTTTTCCTGCAGCTTTCTGCATAATATAGTAGCAAAAAGAACATAAGTAACCTAATTGTTTCTCAAACAGAAGCAAGGCAAAGAAAATTATCTTACTATTAAACAAATGGTATTTACATATCTGCAATGTCATTCAGGCAAGTACTGTGTTTATAAGTTAAACATTTGAAGCAGAAGGCAGTGCAGAACTCGCTGCTGTTGAAAAGAACACAAGTCCAGTTCTAACGAGAATAGGTTAAAACAAAGCAATCCAGGAACAATCACACATTGGTCTGGCAAAGGGCTCCCATCAAAATCCACAAAACCCATGGCAAATTTATCATGGGATGCCCAACAAGTGCAACTGAGACAGTGTT
This sequence comes from Empidonax traillii, assembly GCF_003031625.1. Classification (NCBI taxonomy): domain Eukaryota; kingdom Metazoa; phylum Chordata; class Aves; order Passeriformes; family Tyrannidae; genus Empidonax; species Empidonax traillii. The sequence goes on along the minus strand of NW_020955212.1, from coordinate 523,910 downwards.
GTTAACATTAATTCTCCAGTGAGTTGCAAAGTGGACCACCTGTTGCACAGCAGTTGGCATAACAAAGTAGAAAAATGACACTATTAAACATTATAAGTAAAATTTCTATTTAAAAAGTCCCAAAGAAATAAAAGCCCCTTCCAAACTACTCATTACTCCTTGAATCAGATCTAAGTTAAACTCCAGTAACTGTATACATATCTATATATAGTATATATGTATATATATATAGCTCTCAGAAGTGCTCAAACTATAAGTTCTAGGGAGATGAAGGTGATGAAGGTGAAACAACTGCTAGTTTTTACTGGGTACAAGTGTCACAGAACATATTGCAAAAGCTTGGCAGTACTAAGTCTGGAAAGACCTTAGAAATCAACAGCCACTTACCTCGTGATCAATTTTTTGTTATATCTTCTTTCATATGCTGCACTGATAGCTAGTGATGCCACGAAAGAACAATCTGACACTATTGTCTACAAAACAAAAGAAAACCAGTGAGGACATTCACTAATAACTCAAATACTGAAAGATGAATGCAGTGTATGGAGGGAAGGAAAACCATCGGTTAGTCATTGCTTTCAAAAAGGAGAGACTGAAACCAAGAGAAACAAACCCACTACTAAAAGGCAGGAAATGTATGCCTGTTCAACATGAATCCCCTACAAAGCAAACCAAGGTTAGAATTACTAATGACAATCAGAGGCAAGCACAGATACCTCAGCATGCATTCACACCTACTCCTTCCTCCCAAATACCATATCCAAGGGCATAATCTATTACAGATTCTAGAATAGCTTGGACCATTTGCAACTTGACACTGAGACATGTCCCTGTTCTCAACTGGCCACTCTGCTTCCCGTCAAATAAAAATTAAAAGATCTTGCTCATTATTTTTCCCATGCAGTAACTGAAGTGAGCAATTTGCTGCAGAGTACACCTTGCCTTTTTCATACTATACTTACCACTATTTCTGGAAAGCAGGATTTTCAGCTGGAATTCAAATTCTAATTTTCACTGTCACTGCTAACACCTGTTGATTCTTGTGGACAGAAAAGCTTATGGAATCTGAAGTGATGCCATTTATTTATTTATTTAATTTCATAAGGGCCAAGGAATGAACTCTCGCATCTGGGGATTCCTTTTTTGAACAAGAAGGTTCCCTGTAAGCAGCACATATTTCTCTTTAGGAACAATTTACCTGCTTTATGCTGAAACTTGATACAGTGTAGATCATGGTAGGGTTATTTGTTATGTCATCTGGTCGCACCCACTTGGCAAACATTGCTTTCTGCTTGGGGGACAATGGTAACTTCCCACATTTATCACTAGATTTAAAAGACACAAAAAAGTAGAAATAAATCAACAGCAGTTTAAAAAAGCTTTTCATGTTTTGTCCAGTCTTATGTATGTCTGATAGATGGTGCAAAATATGTATAGAACAATTACAAAGCTGTAAAACAATTTAAAGAGCATCACTTCTAAGTGCGTGACCTTTAGAGGAAAAAAAATAAAACCCAGGAGTTTCCCTCATAAAAGATTGAATAGAAGGGAATTCCAAAAAGCCACCTATACCAGTAGAAACTCAAATTCTTCACTTTATCTGAATATGATGAACTTAATAATAAAAACTTTCTTTAGTTTTAAAAATTGAGGCTTGTCTGATTGATAAGCCTTTAGCAAAAAAATGGAAAAAAGTCACAACAAACCAAAGCAAAAAACCAACCCAAGAGTCTTTGTGTATTATGGCTAGGCAATCTTTACATATTATTATTGCTCATGAATAAGGTCTAGCAGTTACATATCACCCTTCCTTGCAATAGTCCTTTACCACCCTCATTTTACAGGGAACTGACGCAGAGGGAGCTAAACTCTGTGTGGAGCAGAATCAGATAACTTGCCAGCCCAGCCCAATATTCCAAAAAGCCAAATATAATGCCATCCTTATAGGCTTGAAGGCACAACTGCAAAAGCACCACCCAGCAAGGTCAGCCTATAATGAAGTCTAAAGTTCAGACTGGAAGAAGGAAGTGGTAGTAGTTAAGTATCTCTGTCTGAATTATGCTTAAAACCCTACCTTATCGATTTTAATCTCCTGAAAAGATAACCCTGAAATACCAAATATGGGAAAGTTTTGAAAATAAAAACAAAAGCGAAGTTCAGAAATTGAACCATACTTACGAAAAAGGCATAGGGAAGGCGAAACGTTCCCTCAGATCAACACTCATGAAAGGTACATATTCAATGCCATTAATTTTTGAAGTCTTCCTGAAAGTCATAAGGAAAAAAATACAGTTGCAAACCTATCTATCATCTTTCAAATATTAAGTTCCAAAAGGTAATAACAACAAAATCAGTTTTAAAAACTAGCAAAACAGTGCTTCTGAAAACTAGACAACTGCCGCTTGAAATTGATACATTTGATAGTTTTAAAAAATTCAAAATTTAGGCTAATGGTTTTATAGATTATTTTTAGCTTATTACACCTATAATAAAAATCTAAGCAAAAGGAACTGGATGCAACAGAAGTCACAATCTTGCAAAATATTATGCTACCTCAATTTCCAGTGAAGTAGCAGTTGCTTAATCTCCAAAAACATCTCTGTACTTTGGCTTCTCACAGCCAGATCTCTCATTAATTCATTTTGGAAAATCTTCAACTTACCTGAGCACTTCAATCTCCTCTGCAGTGTATCTCTGACCTTGAGATTCACTAGCTTGTACTGCTCTGACTGTCTGTGGTTTATCATTTAAAGAAAAATCCGGTCCCAGTGGAAAGAATGTTCTCACTGGCTGATTTGGTTTAGCTGCCGTTGACTTTTCCTTCTGAGATGACTTTGACATAGATTCCTTCAGTGCCTCTGCTCTAAAGCAAATAAAAATGCATTTTATTTGCAACAATGATAAAAACATAGTTACAGTTCAATTACTGATTTTCTTGGTTCATGTTCTCACATATATTACTTGGAAAAAACAATCTGACCACTTTCCCTAAAAAAAAAAAAACCAAATCTATTTCTGACGCTGATACTTTACTCTTCTGTTCTTCAATCAATTAAAAGATAGCATTTCCAAGTCACATAAGCCACTTTTGGCAGACCTCATTAGATTTTTATTGCCTCTAAATTATGCTAATAGGAGAATTTGTGTAAGTGTTCATTAGCTGGAATCTCAGAACAAGATCACTGCAACACAGAGAGAGAAAACTGATTTGCGCCCTCTCATGCCTTCCAATTTATTTGTCTAGCAGCTACAATAGCAGTAAAAACCCACAGGCATTCTCACGACCCAGCACATCAACTGCTTGAAGACTGTATATTCAGGAGCCATATTTTGTTGTTGCTGCATTAAGTTGGTGGATGGTCACAGATGCAAAATACTGTTTTCTTTTTGAACACAAACTGAGCAGTGCTAAAAACCAGCTTGTACTGAAACTCTGCCCAACATAGGCCATGATTCACCATCGAAGAGCTGATTTAAAAAGAGGTATACTGAACTTATACTTGTCTAAATTGTTTCAGACAGACACTTCATTACACATATACCATGCAATTAGATTGCTATCGTCAAGGTGTTTCCCAGTTTCCACGCTGACACCCTAACTCTGTGCTGCTTCAATTCAGCATCTTCATAGAAGTTCTGATATGTATCTCTGAAGACTGAAGTACTGCATTTGTTCGAGCACATACACAGTCCTTTCCTAATTCTGCATGTCCCAAGATTCCCAGAGGGTTGGCACAACAGCTGCTACATCCAGCAGTGTAGCAGCTGGCAGTTAGCTCCGAGGAGAACTTAAGGGAGCCTGGTCTACCCAGAAACCACACAGGCGTGTCAGACTGAGAATCCAACTCAGAGGGTGCACTTAGAGCTGACAGCAAGTATGTTTACCAACATCAGCAGTACTCACCTATCCAGGGCTTGTCGAGCCAGCTGTTTCAGTTTGGACTGGAGGCCTGCTTCTGAAGTTTCAGTAGCCTACAGTTCAAAATGAAAGAAAGAAAGAAAGGAAAAAAATCTACACATTCAAAGAAACGCAGCATGTTTTAAAAGCTCAGTTTGTCATAATTCTAGATTACACTGAAGAGAAGCTAGTTATTTTTTCCAATTCTCTTTTTAAAATGAGCAAATATGTGGGGTTTGTAGGGGTTTTGCTGTTTTTTTGGTTTGTTTTGGTTTTGATTTTTTTCCAAATCTCATCATAAAAAGTATATGAAGTAAGTAAATATCATTTAGCTGTTCTAGGGAAATGTTCATAGAATGGAAGTGATGTTTAAAATTCTTGAGCATGGGAAACACGACATACAAAAAAGAAAATTGCCAAAAGAATTAACTGTATTAAAACACTATGGGCAGAAAGAAGACAAAACCAAATGTAACACACACTACTGAGCTTGGTTCTCTTTCTTCTCCCCAAATGAGTCAATAATAACATGGGTAACTTAGGAAAAAAAATACATTTGTGAATGTTTACTTTCAGAAAATACAAACTAACAAGACAGATGTGTAAGAACAACATTTTTAACTTGCAATCAAAGGCATAAAATAAACTGTGACAGGGCAACAAAACAGGTATCAAGAGTGCTAACTTCTGTTCCCGGCTGGGAGGTCAGCTATGAGAGTTTACACTTTCCTTTTCCTTACAGGTGAAGCATGGCTTCTGCTGCTAAACAATCTGCAAGAGGCACAACATGAGGTGTGGCTTCTCCTGCCACACCCACAAGCGTGACAGGTTTCAGGTTCTAGATTTGTAGCTTGACCAATTATTCCAGGTCAGCCAGGTCAACTGAGGATACAAAAAGCAAGCTGCTTTCACCCCAGGAAACAAAAAGAGAAACACTCTCCACAAGCTACTAACTTCATTTGCAAGTAATTACACTCCAGAGTTCCTGGTTCTAAAAGACTCTGAAAGATGCATGAAGGTAAGCAATGGAGATGGAACACCAGAACAGTCATCTAGGAATCAGCCACAGAAGAGGAGGAATGGCTGCTCTCTGAGTACTTTAAGGGTAAGGAAGAAAAAAATTTCTCCACCTGCATATACTAAGGAGAAAAATAGAAGTAAAATTTCAAGATAGCAGAGTTCCTTCAATCTTCTTTCATCCTGGGAAGAAGAAGGTACTTTTGGGTCACCCCAAGGGACAAAGCTTACCATCTCATGTCAACAAAACAATATGCTAGTCAAGATTAAAAGAAACTTCAGCAGTATCTTGTACCTCATGAAATACCCGATATATGCAGTTATTAATAAAAATATGTTCTTTCAGACATGAAAAACATATGTACAAAATATGTCCTTTCAGACTAGCTTCAGTAATATTTTCATGCACTGACACAACAGAAGGAGGAGCACAGCAGAGGAAAAACAGTACACTGCCGCAGTAGATGTTATGTAATAAACTGAAAATGTTCTGCTCCAACAGCTCAAGTGGAAAAACTGGAGCAGTTCTGCTAACTCCTGATCTGGTTACACTGCATCACCAGGGGTTTTTAGCCTAGCTATAACCTGTTAAGAGAATTCAGAGAAAAGAACTTGCTCTAGCATGTAGCAACAGTAACATACCACTCTCAACAACCCACATATATTTTTACATTATAAAAAGGGAAAAGAAGGGAAAAAGAAAAACAGACTTGGTGGAGTTACATTATGATGGTGAGCTCTTCTTATAATGAGTTAGTTAAGGCAACTGGACTTAGGGGAAAAAAGCAGTACCTGTAATTATATTCTTCATCGTTTACATAATGGCCAATTTGTCCTTATTAATTTCAGTGTGAATTGAATTCACTCGTAACAGCTTTAATGTTGAGCAATCAAGTACTATTTTTACTAGTTTTGGCATCAGTAGACCATTACATCTTCAGAAAGTGTTACACACAAAAATTCCACTTAAATTACTTCCTTTAATGTAGTCAGAAAGTAATGCAGCTGACACATTAGCAAGTCATCTTCAGTTTTAACAGTTTTTAATTTGGTTTAGCACTGTATTTGTTCCAGGGCAAAAATTAATATGAAAAATGTTCCAGAATCTTTCTAGTTTTGAGTGCGATCCAGTACAGAAAAAAAAAAAACCACAAAAATCACAAGACCCCATAAATTTACATTGCTGTATAGCAATACAAAGACTGGAAGAAACACTAAAAAAAAAACAATGGGGGAAAAAAAAAGATTAAAAAGTAGTTTTTAGAAATACAGGTACTCCATTTTCAAGCCAGCCTTTAAGGGTCAGTCACTTGTGTAAGTGGAAGAATTTCTTACCATCACATAATTCCACCAAGTTAACCTGTAGCTTAACATACTGTTTTCAAACAGAGTTCCACGGCTTCTGTGTACAACTCTATAGCTTCTTCTGCGTTGCCTTTATCATCTTCATCAAAAGCCTGGGTAACTAGGAAGTGAGCACGCTCCAAGTCCAACTGTTGTTTTGACTTCAGAGGGTCTGTTTTCTGTGACTGAACTAAACAAAAAAGAAAGTATTTAGCTTTCTCCAGCAGCAGACACGTAAAAACATCCTTAACATGGTATCGAAACACCAGCAGCCCTAATCAGATGGGTAATAACTGTTTCTTGTTTAGAAACTAAATCTTTCTACACTTTTAGACTTCACTAAAAACATCTAGGCAAGGACAAGAAAACACCATCACTCCCTCCCCGAAGCAGAGATACTCTCTTAGGATATTTCAGAAGTCAAATAACGTAAATAAAATCTCTTTCATACTACACTGAGAACAAGGATGTTTAATTATGTCAAATATTGCACCATTTGTGAAAACACATCACCTATGACAACATACAAGTTCCTCAGGTGTCCAATTCATTTAATACCTTGATTAATGACCTGAAGGAGAAGGCAGAGTGCACCTTCCACAGGGTTGCAGACCCCACCAAACCAATTCATTCAAGCACACAGCTACTATTCAAAGGGACACTGACAAGCTAAAGTAACGGGCTGACAGGAACCTCAGGAAACTCAACCGGGACAAATGCTATGCCCCATGCTTGGGACAGACTAACACCCTGCAGGGTATAGGCCCACAAAGAAGGATCTGGGGGACAGGTGGATGAACCTGAACCAGCAGGCCCCTGGCAGCAATGAAGGCTAACAGCACCCCGGGCTGCATCATCAGGAGCACAGCCAGGAGATGTGGGGTTGGGGAAACGATTGGCATGCTTCACTCAGCACTCAGCAGACTATCTGGAATGCTGCATCCCACCTTGGGTCCCTAGGGAGGTTGAGGCTGGAGGACTTCGCCTTCAGAGAAGCTGAGGAAGCACAGCTTGTCCAGCCAGGAGGAGAGATGGCTTTGGGGGGAACTAATAGCAACCTGCCATTAGTTGCATGGCTGTCAAGAAAGAACCTGAATCCATTTTCTTCACTGTGGTGTGAAGAAGGGGAATGAGAGTCAGCGGCTATGGACTGAAACAGGGGAGAATACAACTAGATATATATAAAAAAATAATCACTAGAAATACAATCACACCCTGGAATGGGGGCTCAGAGGCACTAGGAAATTTCTGTCCTTAGGTGTTTTTAGGACCTGACTGAACCTAAGCAACCTGGTCCAAAAATCAATGCCTGCTCTGCTTTCAGCTGGACAATAGGCCTTCCAAAGTCCCTTTTTGGCCAAGTGATTCTATGATTCAAATTGAGAACTGCAGGTGTGCAAAAATTTAAGGATTTGGTCTAAGCAGAAACACTGAAACTGGATCAAACAAGGAAACTCTTCTGAGAGCAAAGACCTCCTTTTCTCTCTCAACATTAGTAATTGTAAATAAATATCAGAACCCACTTGCTTCAAATCCATCATGCAGCTAAGCCTCAGATGTGAGTTTTGATTTGTTCCTAATCAATTTTTGTTGCTATATTTAATTACTTTCTCATGTTTTCTCTGCAGATGAGATTCCTCAGAATATTTAAAACCAAAGAATACCCACACCCAAATCCTTAGGAAGTTCAGTCTCCACTTAATTTTGGATGTATCAGAATTCAAAGCACTGATACGCTTATTTGTGGTTCTTCACAGAGGACAAGAAAATTAGAATAATGAAAAACAGAGCAAACACCATTGATTTGTATTTCACAGCAGCAAACAACTTTCTAATTAAACCTCTGCTTAAATTAATTGAGTGGAAAGCTTCTTACCCACCTGCTGAATGGAGAGCTTGAACTCTCTCCAAGTACTCATTTATTTTTTCTTGAATATTTTCCAAGTTTGACCCAGCCATCCCAGCATAAATCAAGGCTTGTGCAGCTTCCTGCAGGCAGAAGAATTTGAGACAAAGTTAATGTTTGCTGCCTAGAAAATTACTTCCCGTAAACAGAGGGCCTACAACAGCCATGAGTTGCATGAAAGCAAGCCCTTAACATCCGCAAAAAGACTCAGTGGCTAAAGGGAAATTCTGCTGGAAAGAAGAGGTTTCAATTTATAAAGTAGATCATGTTCAATATCTGGAACAACATATAAGACTATAAAAATATTTAGAAGTTCTGTAAGACAAGATCTTAGGCCTGCCTGTATAGTAACATATGAAATTAGGAGATTTTAAGTAAAACTTTCCAAGCATGCACTGAGACCAGTTTGGTTTTAAAGCTGTGGATTTATGGTTAGAAAAAAAAAATTAGCTACTCGAGTTATTTGCATTTCATCTGATAATAATGATAAAAGCTTTTCAAAATGAGACGCAAAGAACATTGGGGGATTTTTAATATCACTCAGATAAAGCTATCAAATGTGGAAAGTCTATGAATTTGAGGTTTCCTATCTTCTCAAACTTGTTTTTTTAAATGTTTGCATGTACACAGAAATACTGGATGTGAGTCTACTTCCAGCAGGGAGCATAGGCCTCCAGCTCAGAAGCACAGTATGATACCCACATAAAGGCTTTTTCCATCCTGTACAAATCTATTAAGAAAAAATGCCTTCAGTTACATAAGCTGTCTATCCATTCACTAAATTTATGAAAAACATGTAAGGTTTGGCAAGGCTGCAATAAATAGCCAGACCTGACACAGCCTCAGAACCACATGGGGAATCCACACTTGTCACCTACAAAATGAGGATAAAAACCTTATTTTGTCCTCATTATCTGTATGGGGAGAAACCCCACAACATTCTTGTGGCAGTGCTCGTCTTCTCTGCAGCACAAGAAGAGAGGAGGTGGTCGTGTAGCAGGCAGGCTGGGAATGTAAAAAGCAAAACAGTAACTAGAGAGCTGCTTCACAAAGACGGTGCTCAGAGAGGTGCTCTGCACAGGGCAAGCACAGATCCATGGCCAGTGAGCCCCTCGTGTGCTTTATGGCCATTGGTTTTGTCAAGCTTTGCAGTTTACTCCCTTACTCATCTGCCCAAGCTTAAAACTGATCTTGACACAGCCTGTACTTATTATCAGGATGAATTTTCACTGAGAAGCATCACAGAACCAAGTACCACATACTCCCTGTCAGCATCTATCTCCATTTTACACCACATAAAACATCCACAGCCACAGAAAGGTAAACTGAAGTTCCATTTATATGTAGCAATTAACTGCTATTAAGGTCTAGCACACAACAACTCTTTGCAGGCGGAAAAAAATGCACTACACTTACATGCTCAAAGGATGGATTTATTTTTTTGTGACATACACAGACTGACAAAACAGGTACTCTATCATAAAGGTGTGTTGTCTACATATGATGCAAAGAACAAATGTGGATTTTCAAACCAGTGCAGCAAAATCAATGTATAAGTGATGCTGCTTCTGTACCTTCAAGAAGAACCGTTTTGCCCAGTTTTAACAGATAAACATAATGAAAACAATCTTTTATAAATTAAGCCTCCAAAGGACTAAAGCAGCTGACCTGTGGAGCCAGCCCACCAGCTGTTCCCAGTGACCAGATGGACACGCAATTCAGAGTTAGCATTTACGATCTCTTCACTATTGTTCTTTGTCATGAGTAGTGTGCCACAGCCACACTAAGATAACCAGTCATTGTCAATCTGCAAGATGCTACCTGCTGGTCAACAGCCAAACTTAGCAACAGCCTTCAGCAGCTTTGCTGAGGTCATCAAGTATCCAAAAATTATCTTGATATTTCTGCAGAGCACCATTACCAAGCTGCCCCAGGCTGGTTCACACGCAGCCCTCCTCTAGGGATCTATCAAAGTTAAGTGGCAGCAGGAAGTGAACAGCACTTGCAAGCCACAGAAATTCCATTCAGACTGGTCTGTTTTGCTGTTGTCTATGAGCAGCAACTGTTGCATCTTCCATGTTCCCTCCTTAAGGTCACATTCTCGAAGAAGCCAGTTCAACACCTAAGCTTTCCCATGTGCTTAGTAATTGCACCAGTGGGCTCTGAACTGCTTAGATCAGTTGATAAGAAAGTTGGTGATGGGCCAGAGCTTACTTGCATTGTCCAAAAAGAAAAGCATGAAGGGCCCCAAAATACTAGATGATATTTTGTAACTACTTTTGTTTAATCTAAGTGGCAATGATCCTTCAGGCAATATCCAGAAAGCCACACCTATCTTGGCAGAAATATACATAAAGAATTCTGCTTTAATATAGTTTGCTCTCACTCCTCCTGATCACAATACAGGTTTGAACACCAACACCTCCACATCAAATCTGACACAAGCATCAGTATCTAGTGTTGGACTGCCAAGAGTCACCCGTCTGAACAGCAGAAACCTTACCTGCAGTTGTGATTCAAAGCTATAACAGGGTCAAATCTGTGACGGTGCTGCTCTCTGGTATAGCTTTTGCACACCAGAAAACACTGCCTAGGTTACACTTTTTGTCATGTGCAAGCTTCAAGTGCACCAGGAGTGCCAGGAATGCGTTTTTGCACTTAGCAAGAACACTATCGATATGCAGCAAGTGAAAAAGATTTTCCACACACTGTTCAAAAGCGTACAAGGGTGATTACTTGCACAAAGAGATGGTTTTATGATGTAAAGCAGTGAATAACTTCTTTCAGATATATGCAAAATATACAGTACTAAAGCAATACTGTGTATGGATATCAGACAACGCACACACACTGCTGCTGATAAGCACAGAGTTTATCAGTGTTATTACGGGTAACTATAACCTTTGTATATATATGCTTTATATATATAAACCTAACTCAGACTATGTTAACAACCAGGGTAAGCAAAAAGATACTTCCCTTTCTATCCCTGCACACGTACATGCACAGGACACCATAATAATAACACTACGCTTTTTAAACATTTCATAGACACCTAGCACTCATGAAGCAAAAGGCCAACTACCAAGCCTTTAGCAAGTTAATGGAAAAGAATTACTTTGGAAGGATAAGTAATTAATGTGACAAGGATAAGTGTAGCCTTCACAAAAATCCCTCCTCGCAGGAGAGAGGTAAAGCCAGTAGGATATGGAACTTTAATGTAAGTATGCAAAACATAAACCCAACAAAATGAGACAACTTACAAAGGCGAAAAATACATAACGGTGCACAAATTACTAAATACCAGTAGTAAGTCTACAGATACTGAGCAAGGCACCGAATCAACCTCATTACACCCTTGGTTACACCAACCTGAAGCTGTACTGAAATCATAAAATCTGGTCCCTAATGGAAAGAATATTCATATGTGATTAAAAACACATCACTGACAGCTTATGATCTGAAGCTGTCTTACTGCTGAGCACCTTGTATTTCACCATGGACTTTTTTTTTTTTTTTTACGAACGTTTGTACAACAGAGTTGTTTCCAGCTGCACGCACAAGAGCAGCGGCACTGCCCAGTTGTGGTTCTCCAAAATGCCCAGCGCGAAACCTGATCAGCCTTTCCGGCCTGGCAGGGGTGCGGGAGAGGCCAAGAACGACAGCGTAGGGGACCAGCGGCGAAGAGACGTTTTTAGGTTACGATGAAGCTTCCGAGAAGCACCGAGGGGGCTGCGCTTCCAGCAGCCAGAAAAATCGCCCGCACCCATTTACCCAGCACAGCACCTGCGGCGCCACTCCTGAACGGCAGCGCAGGGGCAGCGCCCGTTCCCACCTGAAAACCAGACGCAGGGAAAAGGCATTTCGCAACCCGCCCCGAGGGACGCGGCTCCTCTGGAGACTGAGTGACTGACAGACAAACTTTGGAGGCGCACGCCCAGCCTTGCGCTCTCCTGCCAGCGGGCACCGCCTCGCCTGCCCGGGCCGAGCGGGCCATCCCCGGGCACACCCGCTGGGGGCGGGCGGGGGCGGCCGCGCTGACCCAGCGCGCCCTCCCCGCCAGCAGGGCCGGGCCGGGCCGGGCCGCGCCGGCCGCCTCTCCCTCCGCGCCCCGGCCCTCCGGGGGCTGGGGGGGAAGTGCGAACCCTCTGGCGGCTCCGGAGCATCAGCGCGGTGAGGCGACGGCGACACCGGCGCCCCGAGGGAAGCGGCCCCCGCCCGCAGTACCTTGTAGTAGAAAACCGCTTCCTGGTAGCGCCCACTCTGGTCCCGCTGAACCGCCAGCTGCGCGAACTTCACCGCGTCCAGCTCCAGCGTGGTGGCGTCCATGGCCGGTGCCCTCCCGGTGCCACCACCGGCGGCGGCGGCAGCGACAGCAGCACCCCCTCCGAGCCCACCCTGTCCCCGCCGGCAGCTCCACGCCCGCCCGGCCGCTTCCCCCGCCCCGCTGACCCCGCCGCGCCCGCAGGACACGCCCCCATGTCTGGCCACACCCCCGCGCGCCGCTGGTCACGCCCACCCCGCTCTGACAGCTGCTTTGACCACGCCCACCCACCCCGGACCACGCCCACCCGCCCCTACAGCGGCCGCCCGCCCGGGGCCGCACTGCGCGTGCTCGGGCGCGCGGGGCTGGGCGTGGCTCGCGCCTGAGGCGGGGCTCGCGCCTGAGGCGTGGCTCGCGCCTGAGGCGGGGCTCGCGCCTGAGGCGTGGCTCGCGCCTGAGGCGGGGCTCGCGCCTGAGGCGTGGCTCGCGCCTGAGGCGGGGCTCGCGCCTGAGGCGGGGCGCTGAATACAAAATCACAGAATCACTGACCTACAGAATCAGCGAATCAATTAGGTTGGAAAAGACCTCTGAGGTCATCAAGTCCGACCTGTGGCCGAACACCACCGTGTCATTTAGGCCATGGCACTATATCCAGTCTTTCCTTAAACGCCTTCAAGGACGGTGACTCTACCACCTCCCTGAGCAGCCCATTCCAGTGTCTAACCAACCTTTCTGTGAAGAAATTCTTTCTAATGGCCAACCTAAAACTCCCCTGTCACAGCTTAAGACTATGGTTACTTGGGAGAAGGAGCTGACCCCCACCTTGCTACAAACTCCTTTCAGGTTGTTCTAGAGAGTGATAAGGTCACCCCTGAGCCTTTTTTTTCTCCAGGATAAACAAACCCAGCTCCCTCAGCTGCTCGTCATAGAGTTGTGCTCCAGACCCTTCACCCACTTCATTGCCCTTCTCTGGACTCACTCCAACACGTCAGATGTCCTTCCTGAATTGAGGGGCCCAGAACTGAACACAGTACTTCAGATGTGGCCTCACTAGTGCCCAGGGCAGTCACTTCCCTAGACTGCTCCCCATCCCACCTCTCCCATGGTTGTCAGCTACAAGCGAGGAGAGCAGGCACAGCCTAAGGGTGCCTCTGCAGTGTTTTAAAACAGAATAGGTTTTTTTTTTTTCATTCACTTTTTGATGGAGATGCTCATGGTTAGCTCTTGAAGCCGGGTTTTCTAGCCTTAGAGCACTTTCAGTGTGTAACCAGTTCAGCTTTTGTTCGTGCTTTCAGAGTTTCTCCTTAATCTGAGAGGTGGGATACTTGAGGGACTGGGGTCCTTCCAAAAGGAGCCACATGGCAAAGACAAGGGAAAATGGGACCAAGTTTCACAGGAGAGGTTTCATCTTGACACAGGAAAGTATTTATAGTAAGATCAACTTGGAAGAGCCTTCCCAGGACATGGTAGAGTTCCCATTGCTGGAGGTTTTCAAGAGTGTTTAGACAGGGTGCTAGATAATCTTATCTATGCTCTTTTTCCCACAGAAGATTGGACCAGGGAATCTTTCAAGGTCCCTTCTAACTTAGGCAGTTCTGTGATTCTATGGGCATTTATTTCTGCCTGAAAATACAGCTTATTACAAGGCATTGCTTTCACCTTATCTGCTTTCCTTCCTAACCTCATCTAATGCTTGCTTTCTTATCTTCCTTGCCTGCCTTTGCAGCCAATATTCTCTGAGAAGATCATAGCTCTATATGTTGTCTTAATCTTATTCCCCCCCGCTCCTGCCTTTTTGCAGAGCCAATATCAGATGAAGAAATTCAGGTCTCTGTTTCTGTGTCATACTCCTCTACTACTAACGAGGCAGAATCAGCTCATTCTCATTTGTTGTTCTTCTTTGAGACGTTTTCATCCGTCTTTTCCTTTTGTCTCTGTTAATGCTATAACTTGTCGTCTCCCTGCTCCTCTTCCTGCCTCCTGATTTTGATTCTTGCTTCTCTGCCTCTTCCTCTCCTCATTTTCCCAAGCATATGCTGTAGGGGTAGACACTGGTATGTTGATGCTTTGTACCTAAATTTTGCTTATTGCCATACCTATTTTCATTTGACTACAGCCAAAGCTTTTAATGCTTTTTAATGTTTTGAGGTGTTTGTTTTGTTTTGTTTTGTGGTTTTTGTTGTTGTTTTGTTTTTGTTTGGGTTTTTGTTTGTTTGTTTTTTAATGCTTTTAATGCTTTTTCCCCTAGACATTAAAAAAACCAAAGATCCAAAACTTTGATAAAATCTGGTCTGTGAATTCTTCCGTGGTTACTTTCAGTCTATTGTGACAATACAGAGTCAGAACAGGAGTCACTCTAATCCTGTATTCCTCTGACTGGAGTGTAGTTGATGCTTGTTGAAAGAGTACAAGAATAGGGCAATTTTATAGTATTTTGTCTCAGCTTCCTGTAGCCTGTGGGCTGAACTCACATCATTGCTTCTGATACTACTTCCTGGGCTTCTTTTCAGTTAATTAGTCTAATTGTTGCTTTACCACATTTTGATTTTGGCATTCAAAACATTTTGTGAGAATGTTTAAATTTGTTGTGTGAAATAACATTGCCTTTAAAAAAAAGCCCCCAAACAATAAACCAACCCCCACCCCTTTTCTCAGTGTAATTTTTTAGCCTTATCTTTCCTGCTTATAAAAAATCATGATAACATCTCACACATCTTTTATTTTGCCCATAAGTTTGTGTTCTTTGCTATCTCTTTCTTCCGTTCCTTCTTTTGCCATACATTAAATCTCTTTTCAATCCCCTCTATGTTTCCTTTTACATGGAGCAACTAGAATGGTGTGCAGTATTAGTGTTGTATCATTAATTTTGTATCCCGGTGCACTGTTTTCTTCTGTTTCATAATGACTCCTAACACTTGTGTTTGCCTTTTTAACCACTGCTGGGCATTTACTGAAGTTCTGAGTGCTCTCCAGAATGACTCAGCTTTCCTGGGAAAGGATAGACAGTTCAGCATCTGCCATTACGTACCTAATGTGCTGTTTTCCCCCTGTGATTTAGCAGCATTTAATTTCACAGGCTGTTTATGACATACACAGGAGAGATCCCTGCACAACTTTCTGTACAAGGCTTTCACAAACCAGAGTATTTGTTAGAAGTACAAATCTGGTCCTTTGAGGAGGTAGTGAGGTCCAGTTTTAACATGCTGATGGGTTAGACTATCAGGCAGAGGTCAGATATCCTTTACAGCTGCCTCAGCTGTGTGGAGCAGGAAGAGATACTCAAGTGTCGTGATTCTATCCTGCTTTTGATTTAACTCTAAGTCCTATAGCTCAGCTTGACCAAAGGTAACCAAAACCATCACTATACTTCCTTTACACATGGAAAAATACACCCACCAATACAAAAATGAGAAAGAGGCTGCCCCTCCATCTATGATAACAACATTTGACCAATTATATTTGACTACAGTCCCACCTCTATTTATCCAAAACAATAAAACTGATATCTGGAATCCTCCACGTAGAGGATGAAAATACGACCATAGTTCACGTACAAGCTGACGGGCTTTCTCCTCTCTCCTCCCCGAAGCAGGAAAGACTCTTTGGTAAGATCTGCATCTCTGACTGTGTCAGAGCATACCTGGGTGAAACCAAGCTAATTAACGGTGAAGTTAAGCTTAGTGAAAAACTGAATTTGTTAGTTTGACTTGAATTGCTAACTCAGCTCTATTAATCATTTGCTAGCCTTAATATATTTAGCGCTAATGCAGGAAATATATTTATCAATGGCTATTCCAAATCTTTATTTCTGTTGCTTCAGTAAACCACACCGGTTGTGACTCTGTGATTGCGAAAGTTTTTACTGAACACGATTAGACTTACAGTGCTACATTGGTTATAATGAGAAATTCAGCCCAGCTGCACCCAGCCCCTCTGATCTCTGAGGACTAGCTGGAATGCAAGGGGGGTTTTTCATACTCTAATGCAGCATTGT
Organism: Empidonax traillii; assembly: GCF_003031625.1. Classification (NCBI taxonomy): domain Eukaryota; kingdom Metazoa; phylum Chordata; class Aves; order Passeriformes; family Tyrannidae; genus Empidonax; species Empidonax traillii. The sequence goes on along the minus strand of NW_020955212.1, from coordinate 507,487 downwards.
CATACCTCTTCTCCCTATTATTTCTTGCCATTTCGAGGTAGCTTCTGAGTTTTTACAGTAGTTGACCACTGTGTTTGGAAACAGAAGTCGGATATGCTGTTTTTAAGTTTCATAGAGGCCTCCCCCTTTACCGTTTTAAGAACTGGCATCTCACGTATTTTACCAGTGATTTCATTTTCCTCTACTTGTTAGAGAAGGGCAGTGTGTGGGAACCTCTGAGTTCCCCTTTATTGAACTGCCTTCCAAATTTTCTCTTTCTTATGAAAGACATAAGAGATTGTCCTTTTACAAGTTTCTTACCAAAACTTGTGCAGGAAATTCTGTTCATATTCATATTGCTTAGCCAGGACAGTGTTATCTCATCAGTTCCATGGACTGTATTGTTTCACGTTGAGTCAGACTATAGGTAATCTCTTTTTAATGCCAAGTATAGCAAGAATATGATAGTTGTCACTACTGTAAAATAAATAGTAAAACTAATCACTGTATTTGCCCCCCTCCCTTCATGTAATTTTTATTATTTCAGTCATTTAAGTATGTTGAATAATCTTTTTATTCGACATTAAAAAGTTTTATCTTTGTGTTTTCCCTTTTGATTCAGAACAGTAAGTGCCAGGTAAAATTATTTTAGACATATGATGGTTAATATTTTAAAGACTGGGACAGACCTTAGACTTAGAGGCATGCACTGATGTGACAAGGAGCTAAGGAAGGCAAAGTAGGTTACTAAACAATGACTGCTATTTGTTCAGAACTTCACTGAAAATCAATACTTGTTTCATCAATAACTTGTTTGACGTGTGTGCACAATTGTTAAATGGATTCTGCAAAACTCTAGAGATATGTTGCCTATATTTTTCACCTATGTAGGAGCAACTCCTTGTATCTATGTTTGTGGGTCTGCTTTGGTTGGGCTGTTCCAGAGCAAATCTGTGTTAACAGATGATTGGAGTTTGTGTATGTTCTCTAGTGCATAAAATGTTTTCCTAAACAGGCTAACTGATATTGGCTCATTTTTATGTGAAGTACCACCAATTTATTGTTACATAGGGTACCTAGGTATTATATTTTCAGGGCAGAACCCTTATGTATAGAGTATGCTGAACTCCTTTTGCACAAAATTAAATTTTCCTTGATTGAAGACTTCTGAATATGAATCCAGACCCCTGATTGCTGCTGATGCTGCTTAATGTTATGAAATTAAGAAGGCAGGTAAAGCATAGCTGAAAATAAAGCCTTTAAGATTACATATAATATTTTAATTTTTAATATGCTAGAAATACCTTCTATAAATAGGGTTTTGAATATAGGAAACAACTTGAAAAAAAAGAATCAATTATATTATACCACTAGATGTCCATCTACGGTTAGATTGAAGTGAGAAGTTTTTACCTGGTTAAAGGAACGGAAATTGAACAAATGCATTTTTAGTTTGGCTCTGGTTTAGCTATGAGTGTGGTTGAAGTTGCTTTGGTTAATTTTGGTTTTGAAGTTTTCTTGAGTCAGTCACAGAGATTTAGATTTGGGTTTTGCAGTCAAACATCCAGCACCTAAACTGGTTAGAAATTTTGGTCCCACTGCTCCCCAAACATGAGAGAAATAGCAGTATGAAATATAAAATCATGTAACTGTAGATTCTGTAGATTTTTTTTTATTAAGTAGCAGAGTTTCAGCAGAGATTATTGCAGTTCTCTAACATTTCTTTAACTATTTTCATACAAAAAGTAATAAAATTTTCTAAAAGTAACTTTTAGAACCTTAGAAACCTTATGCTTTTAAAGCACTTTATAGGCTGTAGTTTGTGGCATTTGTTTAGAAACAGTCATGGTGATAGGAACTGTGACCCTAACTGCAGAAAGAGGGAAGAAAAAGGAAAAATATACCTTGATAACAAAAATATTCTTCACCTTTGTAGTTAGTAAGCACACTTTTGGGAACTGCATCTGCAGATTCTTTCTTCTGACTGTGTTGACTGGGAAAAGAAGCCTAATAATGAAATAAAACTTTATAGAAAATAGGTTTGATTGAAAGGCACCAATGACACTATGAAATAGTGCATGGACTAAGAGATCTCCACATCCTATTTACACATATATATATGATCATTTATATGAATCAAAGTGTTATGCAATCTTGTATATAAAAAAAATCCGCAGTGGGTTATTTCAGGATGGTGTTTTTCAGTTTACTCAAAGTATTATTGGGTTGATGACTCTTAGAAGTTAGTCATTAGAGAATTGTAGATAATGTTAAATTCTGGAACTATTGCGGTGTTCTCCCCTTTACCTAGATTTCAAGGATTAATTCTGTGGTTTTATAAGGAGTCTACAAAACTTGGTTTTGGTTCAGGAAAAAATTCAGACTATCAACCAGGATAATCAAAGCCAGAATGTTTGTTGTGCTTTGTAAATGAGCTGATATAAAAACACTATGGAATGTGGGAGGGAGAGGAATACAAGTTTTGTTCAAGCCTCATATGTGTGAGGTGTGACGTGTTAATACTTCATGAGTATATTAAACTCAGGTGGCATTTTGAGTCTGTTGAATGACTTCGCCAGGGACAAGTTTTCCCTTTTTAGGGACTGGTGTGAGAGGCCGATATAACCGTGTTTGATAATCAAAGGTCTAGCTGGCATCATTAGTGCCAAAATAAATTGTTAAACTCTGTCTTAAGTGTGACATAACAGGTGTGATAGCAACAGAGTCAGTAAAATGTAAAGGTGAAATGTAATTCCTATTTTTTCTTTCACTTATTTATGCTGATATGGAAGCAGAAAGGTTACTCTGTTGTGCACCGAAAGGTACCTACAGCATGCTAGTCAGTATGCTCTTTGTAATCTGGTTCAGTTTCTTGCCATGAGTTCTCTCCTCTGCCTTTCCTTCTTTTATCACAATCACTGCCTACTTTTCAATGCTAATTTTCTCTATTCAGTAAACAGATTCCTGTAGACATGCATATAAAACATTGTCATAATAAAAACTATGTTGTCACTTAACAGCAATTCTTTCCTTCCTGTGTGCTGCATTATACTGAGGAAAAGTTCTGGAGCAAATTAACACCTGGGCACTGACAGTTTCTTGCTGTTAAGGTCCCAAGTTACTCCTCAAAACTGCCCAAAGTAATCAAAATAATTAACATAGCCCTGGTTAATTTTCTCAATTTCAAGGACAGAATGGTTCTAAAATAGATACCCAAATGTATCTCTCTCATCTGTTGAAAAACATTTCTGTAAAGAAAACATTCTTCACAAATAGCAAATTTTTACAGGAAGCAACTCCTAAAGGGTTAATATTGGCTGATTTTTTGTTTTCCTTTTTGAAGAACAATTAAAATTTAGACTCTATGCATTGGGCAAGAGGGACCTTTTTTTAAAGTGTTCTTTTGGTGCTATTTATTTTCTCATTTTCAGTGGAGGCGTTTTAATTAGCATGAATAATGTTATTTGCAAGAAACTTGAATTTAATCAAGCAAGTCCTTTACTGAAAACAGCTTGTTATACTGTCAGATTTGTACTCCCAGGGAATTAAGAATTTAAAACACATTCCTCATTGTGATGGGGTGGCTTCATCTAGCAGCCAAGCTCTCACACTTCTACCCCCACGCAGGACAGGGCTGGGGGAGGAACAGAGAAAACAGGAAGCACAGGAGTGAGAAAACTCATGGGTCAAAATAAAGACAAGGAAATAATTCACCAGTTACTGTTGTTGGCAAAACAGACTCCAGTTGGGGAAATTAAACTAATTTATTGCTCGTTAACATAAACATTTAATTAGTGGTTTGGGCACTGGAAAACAAAGATAACGAACATTTAAATGCCTTGTGAAAACACTTTTCTTCTTCCTTTTCCAGGCTTAACTTTGCTCCAGACACCTCACCTCCCCTCTTGTTACTGAAGCAAGTTACACGTAGTAAGTAGTGAGGTGATGCAGGAGTTAGAGGTTGGTGTGTAACAGTTTCTCTTTGCTGTTCCTTTTTTCTCTTCTGCTACTCCTTTGTGCTTATTTATTCACTATGCTCTGGTGTGAGTCCTCCGTTGACCGAAGTCCCGTTGGGAGTGTACCTGCTCCACCATGGGCTGCAGTCCTTTTGGGGTTGCACCTGCTCCAGCCTCCAACTCTGTTGCTCCTTTGCTACCTACACTGATCCTCTCAGTCTTAGCTTCTTCTGCCCTTTCTCAAAACTGTTTTCAGAGGTGGGACAAACTTTGGCTGGCTCAGCTTTAGCCTGCAGTGGGTCCGCTGCTGAGTCAGCTGTGTTTGACACACCCCTTCTCATAGAGGCTGCTCCTGCAGCCCCACCACCACTACCAAAACTGTGTTCTTTTTACCCAGTACACTCATAAAGGGATTAGCTTGAAGGGAAATAAGAGATAATTACAAATAAGGAATTTTTCCCCCTCTGATTTGTTAGCAGGAAAATATGGCACTCAGTTGGACTGGATTAGCTGCTATTTGATATTACTCATGTAAGGCACAACTGAAAATATTTTGGAGGGCAACAAGACCCATAGAGAGGCTACATGGAGTCCAGGTTCTCTTTGTAGGGTTACCCTCTGCTATTTGCAGTGGGTGTACCCTGGAGTGCAGATTATGGACTAAACTAAACCCACAGCTGCAGACGGCAGCAATCCCTGCTGCCTCAGATGATGCTGCTGAATCTGAGAGGGAAGACCCTTGTTGAAGACCCAGTTGCAACTTGTTGGAGATCAAGGGGACATAAGTCAGAAACCACTGATGCCTCCTGTGCATTGTCCTTCATGTACAGGTGGTATTCTCCTGTGGCTGCTGCTTTTGTGAAGGTTTGGATATTAAGGGTGTTTGCTTCTGCTCTTGGAAGGATATTCATGTAAGAAAACTGTGGTCTGAACTTGATGTGTGTCAGCCCCACTGTGCCAAGTACTGTGTAAATGCTTTCACCCTGCAATACTAAATAGTGAGATCAGTGAGAAAGAAAAACCACTTTGCGCATACTGCCTTTGAGAGGATAATGTGTTTGGGGCAACTGCTGACCGAGTTTGCATGTGACCTTCCCATAAACTAACTTTGGTTGTGTATCATACCTTTATTGAGACTGTCTCCTTCAGCTGCATGATGGGTCTTGACTATCTTTTTTTTCCCTCCTTCCTCTGAAGCTTATATGACATGGTAGGTTCATCTGAATTGAACTCACTTTCAATTCCAAACCGTTCGGAGAAGCTTGGCAGAGGTGGTCTCTTCTTCAGAATATGACAAGACTGGGTAGTTTACCCTCCTGCCAATACTACTAATACTGTTGGTCTGGAAACATCCTAATTCTTTTGCTTGATGTGCTTACTCTAATTAAGAAGCAGTTTTTTGTTCACTTAAAATAAGGCCAGACACATTACTGTAAGCAGCAAGTAGGCAGGAGGCAGGCAGATTCCATGATGACTGCTAAAATAAAGCCATTTGCACTGCATAGGAATGCGGCAGAAAAAAATAAGGACAGTGAAGTCCCAAGAACACAAATGTGTATGTAGTGGTGGACCTCATTCAGTTATTGCATATGCTAAACTTTTACCCTTGACAATTTGACTGGGATTCACGTGCATAAGTGTTTGTAGAGCTGGAGCAAGAGAAATTATAGGTACACTCCATTTGAATCCCTTAACCTAACCATAACTCTGCAGCTATTAATAAAAAAAGCATGCAAAACAAACAAACAAACAAAAAAACCACCTAGTCAGTTTTTCAAATGAATTATTTTTTCCTTGTGTAAGTAACCAGAGTATCCCTTTAGTCCTGTGGGACCATTATGCAGTATTTAACTGTGTGATAAAATAACAGTGAGCCTAATGCGTAGTAGGTTTTATAATCCTCATTGTTGCAGCATGTCTGCTCTGAACTACCAAAATAAAGTGGGTGAGCACAATCAGAAGGAATTAAGGACAGAAAACCATGACCTGGAAATGTCACTTCCGATCTGGCTGTCATACCCTATAACCTTTCCACATGGTGGTGGGATTTGCATGTGACTGTCTCATTTTTATTACGTTTTTACTTATATGTTGAGTGTTTTAGAATTAAAAGGCAATAAGATATTTGTTTAGTTTTCAATGAAATTACGTCTACCTCACGTGACTGAATGAACAGAAAGATGATATAAAAATGTCCCTCAGAACTAAGACAACTCCTGTGTTTTTTTTATTTTTAAAGTACTGCAGGCAAGGAAGCTAGCACTGAACATGGTCTGGAAAACAGAACTGTGACCTCCGTAAGTATTGGTGGATGAACATTTCTTTGCCTGTTTTGATGCCTAGAAACAAAGAAGCAGTTTAAAGCTGGAACTGCAGCAGTCTGGAAGTTATAACTGCTTATGACAAATTCCCCAATGTTTCTTGCAGGAAATTGTCTTTCTGCTGTGTTTTACAAGTGACTTGTGCACATGTTTTTTTTAAAGTGGACCCTACTGTTAGAGCTTAACTTCAAGCTCTCTGCAACGATCTTTAACCTGAGTTCTAAGAGGAATCCTTGTATTCTGTATGATGCTAAATTTTTCAGATCCTTGATTTAGCAAAAATTTTTCAATTAATTTTTCCACCCTCCCTGGAAGTCTGTGTGAGATGTGCTGCTTGAAGAACTCTTATCCTTAGGCAAGTATGAGTGCCATTTGGTAAAAAATAGTGTCGCTCCTTAATAGGCATAATCTTTTGCTTTTCAGAGGCAATAAATAAAATGCTACAATAGCACTGTTCTTGATCCACAGGGCTGGACGGCTTGCTTCTCATTTTATGGCAATTTAAGCATTTGAATAACTAGCCATAAACCTCTGAATGGCAAGAGTTGATATGACCCACTGTCCATCTAAGCTGCTATCCTGTTTTTGATGAACAAATGCAGATATGTAAGGAAGAGTAAAAGAACACAGCAGACCTGTAGTAATGCTGAAGGATTAGAGACTCTCAGAGCTAAAAGGTGGCATCTTTAATGCCCTCTGATATATTTACTTTCAATTCATCGACTATTTGTGCTTGTCTGAAGTCTTAGCATTCACAACACCCTGCTGCAGAGCATTTCTCAACTTAAGCACCCAATACATGAGCGTCCATGTGATCTGCTGCGACTCTGCCAGCATCTAGCTTCAGTTGATAACCTGTCCTTTTGTTGAAGAGCCATTGTCTCCAAGCTACTCATGGCTCTAATAAACATCCATCATATATTTACTCAGTCATCTTTTTTTTCCACTAGACTGAATAGTCGTTTTATACTGGAAGTCACAGAATCACAGAACCATAGAATCAATCAGGTCGAAAAAGACCTCTGAAATCATCAAGTACAACCCTTGATCCAACAAAGGCACGGTTACTAGACCATGGCACTCAGTGCCACATCCAGTCTCATCTTAAAACCTCCAGGGACTGTGAATCCACCACCTCCCTGCGCAGCCCATTCCAATGCCTGATCACTCTCTCTGTAAAAAAAAAAAAAAATTTCCTAAAAAGTCTTTCCATACCTTTTGTTTAACCCTTTTACCCTACCTTGTGCTTGGATGAATCTGCAGAGTTACTGCTGGTCTCTGAAATCACTGTTACTTTAGTCCCCTAGAGACATGGAGATTTGATCATCTGGGAGAAAAAAAAGAGCAGGAAAAAAGCACGTGGGCTTGAAGGGTCTGAGTTGTCCAGTCAAGTTCTCCTCTAATTGGAGGCAACTATGCAAACATTGCTGCTTTTTTTCCTTTCATATGGCACCCTTCAATAGATCAAAATCTTCAAAACCAAACAATATGTCTCAAGAACAGAAGTAAAAATCAAGCAAAATCAATGTTTAGGTGAGGATGATATGGGTTCTGAAGAAATAAAGAGAAATCAATCAAGTAGTAAGGGTGTGCAATTGTGCATGTTTTATTTATGTACCAATCAAGTGGGAAGTACTCCAGTTTCTATTAGAGCTCAATAAACCCTCCATTCTTAGGAACATAGCAAGGTTCACTTTGCCAGATGTTCTAATTTCCTTTCTTTTGTATGAAAATTGGTGATTGCCAGAGGAGGAAAACATATTCTTCTGTAGAAGGTGGGTGTGTCTTTGAGACATTTCTTTATGTGTTCTCTGGTTGAAATCCCAATTACTGTTGCTAAATACCAAAATTGCCATGACAAGGTTTGACTTCACTAATGACCTATGTCAAAAGCCAGGAATGTAGAGATCATGCAGAATGTACAGCCCTAAAGTTTATACTTTTTGTTTCAGTGATAAAGTGTTGTGTTTTTTTTAGAAGTTTTACTTTTTGGATTTCCTGTTTTGAAACACTCAGAGTTTTCTATATCTCTAGTAAGACACAAAATTAATCAAATAGAACTTATTTAGAGCTCAGTGTATGTTCTTCTAGACAGTGCCCATGCGTTCAGATTAAAGACATGGTGAAGAATTAGGTTGCTGGGGTGAAAAGGTTATGATGCAGGGGTGGCATTCTAGTGCATCGCTAAGGACAGTGCAGTTTTCACCATAAGCCTGAGTTTGTTCCCTTCACCAGTAATCACACAAAAACTGTATTGTGCTCAAAAGCTGACCTCAGCTACAACAAGGCAAGCCTGCCTACTGCTTTCCCTCCACCTCCCCACTTTGCTTCTATCTATGAAGCACCTTAATGTTCCCAGCAATTTATGCAAAAAAACCACCCCAGGTTCCCAAGAGACCCAGTTAAAAGCTTTGCTATTCATCATAAGAAAATAAATTATATAATAGATTTCTTTTGGCCCAGAAAACAATATCGTGCTTTGAGTTAATTAAGGAATGAAGACTGATCCTACATGAAACTATGGAAAGGTCTACAGATGGATTGATTTTTTAGACTGGAGTGGGTTTAGTCCTAGGACTCAGTTCTGACTGAGCATTTTAATAGGGATTTTTTGTAAGAAAAAATTAACTTTATTAATACATGGTATTAATTCACCTCTTGCTGGCTTATGCAATGCAGATATAAAGCTCCTTATAACAATATTCATGTGATGGCTTCAGCCCTCTGTAACTAACATAATGTCTTTTTTTCTGCTTGAAACAGGTGGCCACCTAAGGCATCAACCTGCTGTCATGGTAGCTTGTCTGTGTTAGGACGAGTGGGAATCTGTTTTTCTAGCAGCTAATGTTTCTCCTCCGGCCCTGCTCCTTAACTTCACTAAGCCCTGCCTAATTCTTGACATGAGATGCAAGCCTGTGTGCAAAAAAGCCTAAGTACCTTGTAACAGGCAGTATTTTGTATTAGTTTTGTTTGGGAGGGTAAATGAGCTCAGTGTTACCAACCAGTGGGGTAAGGTCATCCCACAGCAATGACAGCTGCCGAGTTTTCTACATGTAGATGCTTGTGTTCCTCGGTTTCATCTGTGTTCTTTGACGGCCTGTGTTCACTGCTGGAACTACCATGGAGCCATAAGATGTCACTGCAGGGTTGAAAACTGAGTCAGAGATGTCTGTAGGAGGTTTTGAAAGCAAGGTTTTTAGATGTGTTTTTATGAAGAATTCTCACCTTCCTAGGATTTTTTTACTTATGTACTGTCATCTTGTGAATGTGCTATAGGATCATGGTGATCCTGAAACTTTTCCAGGTATTCTGCAAAGAGGTATAATTTGATCTATCAGGAAGGGCCAACATTCAGCAGTGTCAGTCTGGTGGGCTCTCTACCCTCCAAATGCAGGAGAGATTAGAAAAATATTACAGTATTTAATACCTGAAAACAGTTTTTCAATAAAAGGCACCACAAAATATAATTGAACCCACTGCATTGTCTCAAAAAAAAAAAAAAAAATACACACACGTGCAAAAAAACAACAAAAAAACCAAACCCAAAACCAAACCAAACCAACAACCAACCAACACCCAACAAACAAACAAACAAACAAGTACAATTGTCCCATTACTTGGTGTGATGTAGTTCACACTGTGTAGAACATCTTTTGATGGGAGCAGGGATAGAGTTGAGAGAAACAGAAACATTAACTATGTGATCTCTGTTCCAGCACTGGCCTTCCTTACAGTGGCATTATGAGCTCATCTTTCCTTTGGGTTTTACATCTTTGCCGGTTATTGTCTTCAGAAGGGATGAGCTTTCTCACTAAATCTTTCTTTCACTGGAAATAAAGCAAAAGATCTCTCTTGTACCTTGAGGTACTGTGACCTGTAGAGTCACTCTTATAGTAGCTGGTCACTGCCAGTGCCAGGCAGTCTAAAGTACAACATCTTTTCCTTCTAAGGGAAGAAATTACTGGAGAGGTTGGAATGAAAGCCCCATCTGTACACCAGATCCTTATCTACTATGGACTGTGCTGTTGAAGTCTGTGGTGCTTTGCTGATTTGTATCCCAAGGGATATGTTGAATAGGAAATAAATCGGGGAAAAAAGAAAAGTCGCTGCCTGTCTTTGCTGAGACAGCTGATTGCTATAAAATGGAACAAAAAGTGTGTGGGTTTTGAGACTGTATGATACACAGAAAATATTTCCTGGAGAAAAAAAGATCACACAGCTGTAGGTTAAAACAAGCTGAAAATAAAATGAAAGGTTGAATGAGAAGAAGTCAGGGTGCAGGGAGGCAATCATGAAAGCCAAGGGACATCTGCAGCTGAACCTGGCTAGGGATATGAAAAATAACAAGGACATTTTTTTCAGGTACACAGGACAAAAAAGGAAGAGAAAGAAACTGTACCATCCCTGATTGGTGAGAAATGGGAGACCTGTCTAAAACTGACGTGACAAAACTGAGATACTCAACACCTTTTTTTTTCAATTCGTAAAATCCAAAGGAAGAGACTGGGAAAAAGAAGTACTGCATACCTGAGAACAAGATCAGGCTTGAGACCAGCTAAGGAACCCGAATGTGCACAAGTCGTACCAATTCCAGGTGCCCTCATCTTCCATCTCCACCTTCCCATGCACCCTTGCACAATAGATTGAGGCTCTGCAAGTAGAACAAAATAATGATAGATGATGGGTCATCTAGCTTGGGGGTGGCACTGCGTTTAAGTCACCCTACTCCCTGCATCAAAACTGCTTCCATCAAGCAAAAAAAGATGGGTGAAACTCCCTTCTGAAGGGAACTGAATGTAAAGGCTCATGAGGAACAAAGTGACAACTACTCCAGGCTCTTGGTGGAAGTAGGTCTGGCTTAAATTAACATGGCTCCCCTTATATATGGGGAGGATAGAATTTTCCAGAACAAGGGGTATTAACATTCCACTAAAGGAGAGTAAAGGAGGGGACAATCTATATTAGGAAAAGTATAGGAGGGATTATAGAATATATAAGGTAAAGAGGGGTGGAACACAACCGAATAAAGTAACTCTGCACTGTGACAGTAACTGACCAATCAGAAATAGGGAATGAAACATGAGGGGAATCACGAGGTAAAATAAGTACGAATATAGGGGATCAACATAGGGAATATATATTAACATTACAAATTTTGAGGTAATGGTAAGAGTCCAATAAATCCACATTACACAAAGCTTTCTTCCACCCTGCTTTCATCTAAATTCTCTTGTAGTTTCTTTCTACAGCATTCATACTTTTCCTTCTCATCGTCCCCAACTCCCACAGACAATGTGTCCTGATCCTTGACATGACTTCAAAATCAAAAAGTTTTTTGCTAGACAGCATTACAAATTCATTAGTTATATGTATTAATGCAGTTCAAAGACCTTTATAATTCACTGTAGAAAAATTATATCCCTCAAAACATTGCTTAGTGATTGAAAACAGGCTTCTTGATAAATTCCAAAACTCTTACTGCAATCAGCTTAAGATACAAATTTGTTCACAAGTAGAAAACATGCTAGGGTATCATATGGTAGGACCACTGCTTTCTGAAGGAGTGCAGCCTGACTTAGCCTCGTTATCAAGCTGTTGTAACAATATTCTTTTACAAGCCTTGGTGTCTATCAGGCCCATGGTGATACATAAAAAAGTTCCATGTAAGTAGAACACTGATTGTTTATGTTGCAGAGTGTTTGGCTTTAAAGAAAGATCCTATTAGTGAGATTATGCGTTTAAATTTTTTGTTTGTTTTTTTTCCCTTTAATTTGATGAATACATTAGAAAAAGGTGTCAAGGGACAACAAAACCCTCATGGAAGCAATTTTGAAGGGCGTTGTGCTTTTTCATCCCCTATACATTAATGGGAAAATCTGAAAGAGAAGTTGTATCCAGATGTAGCTGTACTGTAGATAGCTGATGAGCAAAAACTTGGTGTACTTAGCATGTAAGTGAGAAGATACCTGGGAAGACTGTTATTTGTAATATAGTACAAAGTTATATATATATTTATTAAATTGTGTGGTTTTTTTTCTTTTTAAGATTTAGACTTGAGCATTCTCCCCTTTGGAATCTTGTGTTCAATCATTATCTCTCATGTGCCCAAGTGAGCTTGAGCATTTTCCTTCCCATTTAAGTCTGAGACATCTCAAACGCTTCTGCAGCATGAACAAGCATTGTTCTTACCTAGAAGGACTCCAGATAGATTTGATTGCATAGTTGCTGCTGTATCTCCTTTCACTGTTGAGGACAGAGCCACTGGGTGGTATTTCAACCCATTTCTTAACTTTCAGAGGATGCCAAGAATGCTTGCAGTGTTTTGAAGTAATTAACATGTTTTAAAAAGGGACTGAAGTTAAATTATCTGTATGTCACTATGCTGTCCAGTACAGTGTGTAAGATTCCACTTCTTTTTAGTTTCCTTGACAGCAGACAAAGTAAAGCACTTGTTTAGAAGCCCTTTTACAACTAAACTGAACCTACAACTTTCCAATGCAAAATTTCCAAAACATAATTGCCCATGTAAGAATTCCAATCAGTAAATAAATAGAGGTATATGGTAGTCTTGAGCTGAAACATTGGCCAGGAAATGTTAGCAGCACTCAAGGAAAAAACAGTGATGCTATAGTTGTTTTCTTTTGTGTGGTCCTAAGGAAAGAGAGGATTCTTTTTGTAGATGATGCTATAGAGGCCAAATTCCATTACTATTATTAACTGTATGTTATCTCAAAATATTTTTTCAACATAGGTTTTTCCGTGGGCAAGAAATGGATTTCAGTGTGCTTTGAGGATTTAAAAAAAAAAAAAAAGTAGTGAAGGAGTTTATGCACACAGTTCTTGCTGGATTGGGACATCAGGGACAGGGCTCTGAAGGAGGAGTACCCAACACCTTCAGTACTCCTCTGGAGACTCAAGAGATATTCCTGCATATGCCAAGGTAGTCTAATCTTGTGCAATATTGGCTAATCATGTATGACAAACCCTCATTTTGTAAGTGTTAAAAAAAAAAAAAATCAGAGGACACTAATTTTTGAGAAAATGCAGTACTTGAGGGATGCCAAATCATATTAAAATTAATTTACCTTCAAGGTAAAATTGGAATTTTTGGCTCTTATTTTGATTCAGTAGAAAGCCACATTTTAAAGTTTCTTAGCTCCTTGTAAAACTGTTTTTCAAGCTCTGCTATATTGAGATACAATTTCTGAGGATCATTAATAAATGTTTGCATATACATTAACTTAAATTATATCAACTGCATCTAATTATATCAACTTTATATCTAGTGTCACAGAAAACACTTTCGAAGTTACCTGCATAAGTGTGCAGACACTGAGAAAGTGTCAGCTTTCCACATTTGCTTTCCAGCGTTTATTATGGATTCTTCTCGCAACGTGGCAATATATAAAACATGCTGTTTAATTTTCATTGCTTTTGCAACAGCTGCAGTTGTAAAGATGATTGCCACAAAGCTACTCAGCTCTAATTTGCCTGCATACAATCATTTGCATAATTCTTCCGCACATTCAAATCCAGATACAGTATCATTCAGTCAAACAAATCTCCTTCGTGTCAGTGAATAAGCAAAGAGCCTTTGGATAAACAAAACTTATTCCAAATGATTCACAATACGATATGCACCTAATAGTAATATTAGGATGCTTCAGAAATGTGTACATCTCTGTGCTTTGTTCATATCACAAAGATGTTTCATCTGACACGATGAACAAAATATGGGTGATATTGTAGTGTTGTGAAGATATTCACAGGCAAAAGTCTTCATTCTTCCTAGCTTCATATTTTCCTGCTATCAAAAATGATAGATCCAGAAAAACTGCATGATTTTCAGCACTAGAAATGAGAGAATAATTAGGGTTTTTTAGCAAGTATGTTGGTAGAAGTTTTACTTCTGTCGACTATTGCAAGGTTACATTTTCCTAACTTAAAGCTTTTTGAAAACAGGAACCTTCATCTTGCCACCACCAGTAGCTCATATTCTTAGAGTCCTATCTCAAAGGTACATCTAGTCGATGCTAGCAGATAATTTTCTGGTGATTCTAAAGCTTCTGTAACATCATGTGTTAACTATTGCCCTTCACTTTGAATTCCCCACTTTGTGGTAGTTCAACATGAGGTGACTTAACACTATTTTTATTCTAAAACAAGACTTTTTATAAAAATAATCTCTTCCAGATGAGACTCAGTTTGAGGACTTACTCCTGTGTATGGGATGCTTTCCCACTCAATATTCCTGGAAGTAGGAGAGTCACATCTGCTGGCTTTCTTTTGGCTTTGAGAAGCTGCTTTCATGAATGAAATGTTTGTGTTTAGTTCACTTAATATCCTTTACTAAATGAGTCAGCAAAGCACATGTGGGTAAAGTTTAGCATTTATGCCGCTCACATTTGTCTACTTTCCAGTCAGAGGAAGTGGCAAGGATATGACAAATTACTTGTATCATCCGCCAGGTTTAGCTGGCCCATTTTACAAGACCCATTGAATGGTTTTGGTTTCCTGTTCTAATGCTTTTTTATTGATCACTTTTAGATTCTTTTCTGTAAGTAAACAAACTTGATCCATGGTACTGCCACGATACTGCTTTGGTACTGACATTGTGCTGCATAACTTATGCGAAGCAGGTCTAAAGCCAGACTGAGAACAAAGAGAGAGAAGAACAATAACAAATGCTAATCTTTCATACCAAGGAGCTCTTTTGACCTCCTTTACTCTCTTCTAAGAAATCCCTTCATAGGAGGCAACTCACCTTGCTGTGAAATATGTGTATATATAGGTTATTGTTTACAGTCTCAAATTGTCATATGAGGTCTCTTTCTGCTCTTCTTTTATTAGGGCCAAAGCACAAAGTGTTCAGGAGTTTGAAAGTGAACTCGTTCTGGGTCAGAATGAGTCATTGCTAGGTAAGAACTCATTTAACAAGGTTAAGAGACTCTTCAGCTTCACTGCTCCGTTAACAGCGCTTGGTTTTCAAATTCTTTCCCCCATCTGGGATGAAAGGTGAAATGTAACACTCAGCTTGACTTCATTCTTGAGGAAACTAAACCAGGCGAAAAGTCTAAAGCCATAGTCCTGTGTGCAGTACTGCTCCTATTTTAATGACAACATAGGATAGTCTTGTTGAATTCATACACCTAAAAGCAAATTTTAATCAACTTCAAATGCTTCCACTGAATATAGCAATTTAAATTAGATGGGTGTGATTAATAAACACCTATTTACAGAGTGTGCAAAGTGAAGAAGTGAAAGCTTGTCAGGCTCTTAGAATAGCCACATGTGGCCTTAGGTAGGTTAAGAGCAGTTTGAGGCTGCTAGGATACCAAGGTCCATTTTAAAAAAATTCTTAACGTGTTCTCATTGCAATTTGTGCAGTTTAAACCAGCAGGAAGATAGAAGTAAGAATGATAATGAATGTTTAAGGCTTACAGGATCATAAATTGCTAATTATTAAGCTTTACTGAGAAATGGAAAAATAAACAATAGGCTTATAAAAGGTGCACCAAATACTGAAATGGAAAATTGTTCTGTCTCCCCATTCTTTAAAAGTAAGTCAGCAAGTAAACATTCATCCCGCTTGCTCACAGACAGGCAGACACTGATTCCAACAGTAAATAAACTGACTTTTAGTGTCAGTCAATTTTCCCTTCTAAGACTGAGTGCAGACACTTAAGGGGCTGGTCATGTGCTTGCATGTACCTATGTCTGGATGTGGGGGTGTTTCTGGCCCTGTGGCCACACCCTTTTCAGCTGTGTTCTTTCCCCTGTAAACAAAACCACTCCTCAAAACATCTTGCATCTCATGTTGATCAGGCTGATATCCTAAGTTAGGTAAGTCACTCAGGGTCTTCTTGCTTGAATCAGTGTCTGGCCAAGTGATTTTACCTGGAATCGTTAAGAAATTCTTCTTTTCTCTAGGAAACCTGCAATAAATAAAGCTGCAACTCTCTTTCTGAGACATTGCAGTGCTAGAAAAAAGATAACGTACTTGTAGGGGAAAAACTGTGCCTGTAGAGAGGAGATAACTGGCAAAAATATTCGTGGCTTTACGTAAAGGGGTGACACCTAGAAAATAATTTGCATTCTTTTTACAGCAACATATATCTTTCTTCTGGTACTATGATGTCTCAGTGTGAAAGTTCAGTATGTGGATGTATGAGAGGAGTGGTGGGGTGGGAGGACCAGATGGATTTCTCCTGGTTTTACTGTTTGGTGAAACCAGGAAGTTCCACAGATGGATTCCAGGCTTTAAATTTGCTTTAGTGAGAGAAAAGGGGAAGGTGGAGGAAAGGGATAACTGACTGGGGCATGTGAGCTGAATCTGTCTGTCTGCTGCACTCAGGACTTGGATTTATTTTGAAAAAAACAGAAGGAATGAAATCAGCATGTAAAAGTTGAAGAAATCTAACTGGAGTACTTCAGTAGGTAGGAGAAAATGACATGATCACATTTATTTGCACTGGTAGAGATGGGATTTTAGGTTGTCACAGGAAAGTTTGTATTCCTTCTCTTAGTGTATACAAATGGAAGAGGGAAAATGTCCCCAAATCAGGGTGTTGCAGGAAGATCGTGCATGCAACATGGTCATAAACTGTAGGTGTAAAAGAGATGTTGCTTCAAAATCTTCATGCTTTTGGCAGTGTGTTGAAGAAGCATATTTATATTTGATGGTGCATTTTGTTCTTGCAGCAAAAATCTACAGAATTACTTTTTTAACCTGCCTAAAACATTGAAGCAGCTGAAGCTAAAATTTGGACATTAGGTGATTAAAAAAGAAAAACAAAATATAGTGGAAAGTAATCTTTGTGAAGCAATTAAAGAATTAGGGAGTACTGTTGATCTTATTCTTCCTTTGAGATTTGTATACATATTGCTGGATCTCTGGGAACAAATAAGGAACAATGCTGGCAGTAAAATGAGCTTTAAAATATGTGTCATTTTATACTGTTTTCTTAGGACTTTCAATAAATTTCATACTATTGTCTCCTAAAATACAATTCAAGTGGAAAGATGTCTTCTGTTTTTGAGAGTTGCTGTCTTAGCATCTTGCATAGGTTGTGCTTATATATATTTATATAAACAAACAACTACAGGTATGCATATTTGAGTACCTTATGCTAGAACATTGTATACTCAGTTTTACATTCAAATAAGTTTTAGAATTAAGATATTGCTAGTGCAATATGCAGAATTGGTAATGCTCTGTAGCAGTGCATGTTTCTGAGTGAGTTTGTTCAGGCTTTTGCCCATGATATCTATGAAGTGTACGACATGAATTTTCCATTAAATAACTTCTTTCGTTTTACATCAGCAAATAGTGAAGAATACACATAGAAAGCCTAAAATACCTCTGTTTATGCTGCTTGTTTTTTTATGCAGGTTGTAATTCATGATTGGAATTTCCTATGTGAAGATAAGGCAAGATAAATAAATGGTACAAAGTAGGAATATTAGTCCGCAACCTTTTTAAATTGCAGTGTTTCTGTGAATTTAAAAAAGCTGCCTGATCTCGGTAGGGGCTAATGAAGGATAAAACAAAGGGCAAGTAAGAAATACATTCCCATCTGCACTCTCTGCTTAGGAAGAGGGGGAGAGATTTTGCCAGTGTAGGGTTATATGACCCAATGAGCAGGGAATGTTCTTGAATCGTGGAGGATGGGAGAAGCTAAAGGAGGCAAATAAACTGACAGCTGTTAGAAGGTATGGAAATAGTCGCATAACTGAACAGTCACTGATTATTTTGTATACTATAATAGTAAGATTTAGATTTTGGTATGAAATTTGAATGTTTACATAACTGAGGGACGTCTAGCCCCTTGCTAAAATTCCAGCTGTATTTTGCTTTTCTGACTGTGGGCAGATCATGGAAGATTGGTGATGTTGATACCCTTGAGATTTTCACAAAATGGAGATTTCTAGAGCAAAACACTAATTAGAGGCTTTTGTGAATACTGGCAGCATTTTACTTATCTGCCCTTGAATATGTCCATGTCTAGCTGGGTCTGTAGGTCTATGTACCATTTATTAAAACCACAGAGTTCAAGATGTGAATGCTGCTGTCTCACAATAACTGTGTTATGAAAATAGGTACTGTGTAATACAATAATGGAAGTTAGTAAGCTTTTTTATTTATTTGTCTCTCAGTAAAAAGTTTTAGCTTATTAAGGTCTAAAACAGAGGCTTATGTAATGAGGCATAGTAGTGAAAATAGATAACTGAGGATCAAATCTCTATCAAAGTGATCAAGGAGAGCTCTTAAGAGAGTCATTAGCTCTCAGTAATTTTTACAGAAAAATTAATTAAGTCCAAGACAAAATTGAATCATGAAGAGGCATATAAGATGGTTAGAAAAGGTTTTTATTTGCTGTGTTTTCATGCATGACAAACTGCAGGTTCCCTTATGTTAAAAGTGCTTATTAAAGAAAACTGTGATGTGATGTGCAGAGGCATGAAGGAAGTTTCCTCAATGCACCGACCCCAGCATTTTGTTTTTGTTAAGGAATACTTGGAACCTCTTTTGTTGCATAAGGACATCAGTAAGACCTGGAATCTCTGTGTTACTGCAGTGCTAATAATAGTAAAGATTGCCCATATATGATAAATGTCTTGAAATGTAGGAAAGGTGGCTTTATTCTCCATGCAGGAAAAGGTTCCAAAGAACACTTCAAGAGCTACAATGGAGCTTGCTGTGGTGATACTTGGAAATGAAGTTTTTTCTCTTGCCTGAGGGTAGAATATAGATTCAATTCATTACTTTTTGTTATTTACAAGACCTAGGGTAATATTGCACACACTGTTACCCTAAGAACCTGGAACTGAACCCTATGCTGTAATGTTAGACCAGCCGTAGCCTTTCTACTAAATTGTCTTTGCAGATCCAAGATATTATACTATAAGTTGTTAATAGTGACATTAAGTTTATGTGTGTCCTAGAACTGAAAGTTATTAAAAAATTGTTCCCATTTGTTTAGTGTACTTAAACACAACATGGCTTAATTTTGTACTTTATAGCTGAGATTTTGATTCCCATTTTCCACAGCATTGAGCTTTGTCACTTTTATATGACAAGTGTCTTTATTACTGCCCAACTGGCATATTTAATTTGTAAATGAATGCTTGTTCTTATCTATGTGTATTGTATAAAGATACCATTACCAAATTTTCCTTTTAAATCCATGTGTGGGTGGGGATTTTAAGGCTAAAAGGGAAACTTAAGAGGCATAGTTACCATTAATTTTACACTGTGAATTTTTTGCCTTTAGTTGATATTATGGTAAATATAGCTGTGTGAATCAGAACAAAGCATGTTTGTGAAAGCAAAGCAGTAAACAGTTCATTTTGGTTATATGCTGTACATCAGTGTCAAAGTCTAACAGCTCTGTGTTCAAAGCCTGCATGTTAAAAGCTGAGGGGAAAAACTATGAATTTAAAGTACTACTTTAAATTGCATACAGTTAGAAATCCTAAAATGCACTTACCCAGTTCCTCCACAATTACAGACCTTTTTCTTGAGGAAATTATGCTCTGTATTTCTCACTGTCTTTGATTTTGATTTTTTTTTTTTCCCTAGGAAGGTTCTCAAAATGGATGGCTGGAAACTTCTTCTTCTTCTTCTCCTCTATGTTTCCACCTGCTCTATAGATGCTCAGGAGACTGGTAATACACTAAAGAAATTATTCTTTAAGTTGATAACAAAGTTGGTTTTTTATATTTATGCCCAATATCAGAGAAGTGGGATGAACTAATGAAAATGTATTCTAACTAGGGATAATGTATGATATTTTTATGAAAAAATATTTGTAACTACAGTAGGAGAGTTTTCATAAAAAAAGCAAACTTGATTGCAACAGCTCATTAAAGTTTGTTTTTGTTCATGAATGCTGAGATTTCATATTTTCCAAAGCAACAAAAAACCTTTGTTTTTTTTGTTTTGTAAGAATGCTAAAAGCAAGATAAGTCACCGGAGTCAGCAGTTCCATTTTGGTAGTCAAGTCTTCTGGAAGGTCTTTTTGAGGAAGTGTTCTGTCCAGTTGCAGGACATTTTCTGCATGACTGTTGGTTTGAGGAAATAATGAGAGTTTCATACATGCTGTACTAGTGTCATACGCTTTCGGAAGGTGTGGAAGCACAGGAGGTTAATATTCACTAGAAGGGAATGTGATTAGTACTCTTTGAATTGATGTGAACTTATTTTTTTCCCCTCAGGAAACAAATATTTATTAGTAATGTATGTTTGCACAGTGGAGCTCAAAGTGCATGAGTAAGTTTTCCTTTGCTCACTTGACAGCAGGCAGACACATTCTTATGGTTGTGTTTCACATACAGAACTACTAATGGGAGTTGTTGTCTTTCCAGGTTTATTTTTCTCTATTCGTAGACTAAGTACAGGAAATTGCAATGTGTTGCCAAAATACAGATTTTGACTTGTTGTATCTTCCATATATTGCTAACTAGTTTTCAATAATATCGCGTCATAACTGGTAAAATTTTAGTGCCTGTCTACCATTAAAATATTCAAAATAATGGTGGGAGGGGAGAAGGTGAGATGAGGAAGGAAAAGGCAGAAACAGGCAACACAGTTGCAATTTATTTCATGAATAATAAAATGTACACTCAGTTCTTCCTTGCTCATCAATAAAGCTGGAGAAGGATCTATAGTAATTAATTCTTCTATCTGCCATTCCTTGGGCAGTTAGCAGGAAAACCATGTTGGAGATGTTGTCTCTTTAGTGGATACCACAATAAGTATTGATCAGGAAAACTTTAACAAGGTGAAGAACTCCTCTCCACCTCGGTTTCAAGTTTTTGATGTTGACCTCAGTGCAATCCAAGTTGGACTGGTGCAATTGAGTGATGAGACTTAACAAGAACTCTTGCTGAATCAGTATTTGAAAAGTGATGTTTTGCAGCAGATTGATAATTTACTGTAAAGGCGTGGAGAAACTTCTGTAGGGAAAGCTCTGGGTTTTTTTAATCCAGTGTATTTCACTCAACCTGTGGAAAACAAGGTGTAGTGCTGGTAGTTTTGATGACCTTCCAGATCTCTCCACAAGACCCTGGGGAAGCTTTTGCTTTGGTCCTGGTTTTGCTGTTGTTTACATCACTATTATTGTCATGTAACATGATTGAAAACAATGGGGCTAATTTTGAGTTAGGTTGCAGTTCAGGCTCACATCCCTTTTTTATCACATTTCAATGTCTGCACCGAAGTCAGAGAGGTTTAAATGTCAAAATAGGAACATAAGCTTGTGCTCAGTGCTCTCTGAAGCTGAGCCTTAACATATTGTAAAGAAAATCAGGGTAAAATTCACAGATTCCATGGTGTATATCCGGCTTCATCTCAGAGCTGGTGGAGTCAACTTTAGAAAATGGATATCGTTGAACAGTTGAACAGAGAATTACTTCTTGATTAAACTATGCTTTTGGTAACTTTTAATTCCTCTGGAAACTTAGTTCATAAATTAAACATTCTAGGAGTTACAAAATTGAAGGGAAATCATATTTTCCTGTTCAATACATTTGCTGAACAGCAAAATTTGCAGAACACTTATTTTCCCTGTTTCTTTAAGGACTGTTATTGTTGAATAGTGAAGGGGGGAGGGATATAAAAAGAGGTATGAAATAAAAACTAAAATTAGAACAAAAAAATGGAGTTCAAAGCAATAATGAATTTTTAAAGGGTAATGTAGTTACAGTTTAAAATTTTTACTTTTTTTCCTGGTTTTGCAGAGTTCAGTGTGGGTACCTACACTAGTTTTCCCTCAAAGAAAAGAAAAGGTTAGGGGTTAGGGGTTAGGTGCTGTGCTGGTAGTCAGTCACTTTTTTGCCATGGCTTTTACCCTAAGTTTGCAGCAGTCTAGTGGCAGATCTTCTATTCTTGATGAAAGGATCAAAAACCATATAGAAAAGTAACTTTCCTGTCACAAAGACCTTTGTGATGGAAGTTGTGGACAACTTTGTTGTTGCTAGGGACAAAGTAGTTGTTGGATTTAGTCCAGCACAGTCCAGAGCCCCACAGAGAATTTCCTTTTTGGTGAGTTCTACAATGACACCATAATAAAGGAACAATCAACAGAATAAAGCAATTGCAGTCCTCTGTGCTTTATGGCAAAGGACTGAGGCTTGTCCAGAGCCTTTTTCAGTGTCTACTCTGCTGACAGGGTAGAGGATGCAGCAATGTCTTTGAGGAGCAATGAGATCCATGTCTTTGAAGTTGGCATAGGGATTATAAATTCCCTTTGAGCTGCTTTTAATAGCTGATGATGCAAGGAGAGTGTTCACAGTGGAAAGCCTTGGTGCATTGAGACCCATCAAAAGGAATGTTGTCAATCAGGTCTGTCAATCCAAACATCTGTCTGGCCATGGCGAGTAAAAAAACCATTTTGTTGGCTGTATAATGGCTTTGTGCAGTCCCTGATAAAAGTATCCGAGCTGGATGGGCAGCAATCCAACTGTTTAACCAAAGAATACTTCCCATGTTACTCCATTTGCAACTCACAACTTGCACCTTGCTTCAGTCAAGAGCCACTACGCTCTTTGCTATGTTAAACAGCTTCTGAGGTAAGAGAGTACTTCACATCTAGCTTTCAGATTCATAGCTCCTCAGCGTCTGAGAGGAGCCAGAGCAGACATCCCCAGTGGGTATCTTAAAAGAGGGAAACAGACAATTGAGTGGTATTTAAAGACAAGCCTTCCAGAAACCTAACTTCGTCATCTGCAGCTGACCATACAGCTTCATTGGGACTGTCAGCAGCAAGTGCTGACAAAACTGAAGTCTCACAGAGGCACTATGGAGAGAGGGTGTGAGGAAATCCATCCTTGGATGTGTGGGAGGTATTGGCAAGATGTGAACAGCAAATCCGCAGTAATGCTGAGATGCTACCCAAATGCTTTTCTGAGACAAGAAACAGGAAGTGGTATCTCTTACTACATCTTCTTGATGGCAAGAATGAGAGGCTGCCACACAACCTGAGAGGCTGCCACCCCAAGGAAAATAAAGGTTCAGTATTGCCTTTGAATAAAAGAGCAACTTTTATCAGATGTCAGATGCTGGTTTTGTATCTGAGTTTATTCTGACGTGGTGCTGCAGGATCAGTCGCCTTGTCCTGTGGGAAGACTGAAGTAGAAAACATAGACAGTAGCTCTTTAACATTACATATTCATGCCATTTATGTAGTTAGATAACACTGAAGATGCATTTGTTAAGTAGCAAAAAGACAAATGGAGTGAATGACAAATCAAAAAGCTGATCTGTCCCTCTACTGATTGTGAGGGGGACCCACTGTGGTGTAAGTGCATGGCATTGATTGGACATAGCAGGAAGAGATTTCGGTAGTGGTTTTTCTCTCTGTAATCATACTTACAGGGACTGTGAATGTCCTTTAAAGTTCCTTGTCTTCCCTGTGTTTTCACTGTATAGGTGATATTTTACATGTGTTGGATATGTGCTTTTCATTGTCTTTGTTATGCCATAAAGCTGATCCAACCCAGTTCTCCAGCTTTTATTCCCCCAGCAACCAGAAACTTATTGTGAGAAAGGAATACCAGGATGCTTGTCTAAGGCGAGCTTGTCTCTACTTGTCCAAGGCTTTCTATAAGAATAGCTGAGCCTCTCCTGTACCCTAAGCTAGTAAGATCTTAAACATTCCGAAACTAACTGGTGTTTGCTGGGCTGCTGGGGGGCCAAAATGAAAGGCTGAGCCTTCCCTCCTTAAGACAGAAGTGACTCTGTGTGAATTATGTCACTCAGATGGTTTGCAGAGAGGACAGCCAGGCCTGATTCAGTATGAGCTCTGCACCTCCACCCACCTTCTTCCCATCAAGAGCTGAGCAGATCCCCAGATGAAAAGACCTCCCTCATCTCCTGAAAACAGAGAGAGAGAAAGAGAGAGCAAGCCCTACTGTGGAAGTAGAGAGCACA
>NW_020955212.1:480892-483102 GCF_003031625.1 Empidonax traillii | reverse complement strand
TCACTCAGATGGTTTGCAGAGAGGACAGCCAGGCCTGATTCAGTATGAGCTCTGCACCTCCACCCACCTTCTTCCCATCAAGAGCTGAGCAGATCCCCAGATGAAAAGACCTCCCTCATCTCCTGAAAACAGAGAGAGAGAAAGAGAGAGCAAGCCCTACTGTGGAAGTAGAGAGCACAACCATGAAACAGCCTGACTGTGGCTAATGCAGGAGCACCTCCTGGTGTTTCAAAGCCAGAGAACAGGGAGATTTAATGGAAGATACAGCAGTAAATATATATATACAGGCACACTTGTTTAGAGGGAGAGAAGTTAAGGACAGCATATTGGCTTTGATCTCAGTGATGCATGTATTTATTACTGAGTTCTGCATAATTTTGTCTCATAGAACAAAGATCAGCATTCTGTGAAGCCTGTTTTATCTTGTACTGTCATCTGTTCTCTTATATTCACTGACCTTCTTGCCTGTAATAAATCTATTAAATCTCCTTTCTTCAATCTCATAAAATAACAGATTTTTCAATTTACAAAAAAAAACGTTTTGAGATACAGCATGTCAACAGGGGAAAAAGATACCTTTGAGGCAATAAAACAGGGAAGTTTAAGAATGTGGATGTTTGTAGGGGAACAGGGGATTAGAAAAAGAGATTGGCAACACAGAGGAGTTTACCATGAAAATAAATGGAGATTATCAAGAAAGTATAGAGTACATACCAGAAGCTGTTTTACACATTCTCATGTGCAACACAGTAGCACAAGAAGTGAATGCTTTACTGGTGTTTTGTTATTATTGCTGGTACACTGGGGATTGACAGAGAATGTTTTAAGAGCTAAGCAGTGTGGATGACCAGTTGTCAGGGCAAAACTGCTGAGTCTGTGGTTACCCCTTACATGCCTCCAAACTATGTGATTAGAAAGGCATGGGTTTTAGAGGAATCTCATTTTGAAAACATACTCACTGTGTGCTGGACATGAACACATATCAAAAGAAATATCCATTAAATATTATGTTCGTGGGTGTGTGTAGACATGTGTGCATGTGTAGATATATTTAACTATTTGTCTTGTTTTGGACTAAACAGATAAGGTATAGATTTCTGATGTTGCTCTGAGACTTGAATTTCACATATTTTAGCCATAAAAACTCATTCAATGTGACCTTTTACTTTTAAATATTCTCATGCTGATTTCCAGCAGATCATACCCTCTAGGGGGCAGTTTGTACCACAGGTGAAAATTCTGAAACATAATGATGGTCACTGAGGTGAAATTATTTCTAGATGTATTTGGTTAAAGAAGTGAACACATATTGCTTTCACGAGAGAGGGAAAACTCAGAAAACTCATCTGGAATAATGGTCTGTAGAAACTAGCCCAGACTAGCAAACCAGAATTGAAAACAACCTTGTGATTGCTAAGTGTTTCAGAGGCAATGAGTGAAGAAGGAAAAAAATTAGGTAGGGTGCTGTTTTCCAGCTAAAATTGCGTGCCTCTGACTTCCTTGCAGAAGTATAACAATGAATATTAATGTGTCTAGGAGCACAGAATAAAAAGCAACACGAGAAATGAATAATCAAGAAGAAAAAAGCAGTGTGGTTTAGCTGTTTAATGAGGTCAGGGTGACTGGGGAGAGGGAAGGAATTAACCCCATCACAGTATTTGCTGTTATTATAAGGAGCTATACAAGCAATTCCATAACTGATGTAGCCCTCACTTTACAGCAGCTGTTTTTCACAGTGGTTATATAACATTGCATGTAGGAAATGCTACCTCTTTCTCTCATGCTTCTTTGGCCTGCTGTTCTACATTTGTATGTATCACCTGGTCTTGTGACAGAGTGACAGACCACAGTCAGCCATCAAGCTTCCTATTCCAGTTGGAATATGTGTTGCACGTTCTCAGTGCAACAGAAACATTTTCAAGATTAGACCTTTTGATGACATTTGACAGCTGGAGAACAGTGATGGTTTGCAGTTTGGGTATGTGCAGACGTCCAATAATGTAGTTCTTAGTATTTTCAAGTTCACATGGCCCCACTGAAACCTGTGGGAGGATGGTATTTTATGTTTATGGAAAACCTATCTCACTGATTCTGACTTCTGGTTTTAAATCTACCATATTGAATTTTGTTCCACTTCCATGATTCTGGCAAAAAAAAACCCCAAGGATCACAAATAGTGTATGTTTGTAGTTTCCTGTTTCTTTTTTTTT
>NW_020955212.1:383888-480871 GCF_003031625.1 Empidonax traillii | reverse complement strand
TCACTCAGATGGTTTGCAGAGAGGACAGCCAGGCCTGATTCAGTATGAGCTCTGCACCTCCACCCACCTTCTTCCCATCAAGAGCTGAGCAGATCCCCAGATGAAAAGACCTCCCTCATCTCCTGAAAACAGAGAGAGAGAAAGAGAGAGCAAGCCCTACTGTGGAAGTAGAGAGCACAACCATGAAACTGCCTGACTGTGGCTGATGCAGGAGCACCTCCTGGTGTTTCAAAGCCAGAGAACAGGGAGATTTAATGGAAGATACAGAAGTAAACATATATATATACAGGCACACTTGTTTAGAGGGAGAGAAGTTAAGGACAGCATATTGGCTTTGATCTCAGTGAGGCATGTATTTATTACTGAGTTCTGCATAATTTTGTCTCATAGAACAAAGATCAGCATTCTGTGAAGCCTGTTTTATCTTGTACTGTCATCTGTTCTCTTATATTCACTGACCTTCTTGCCTGTAATAAATCTATTAAATCTCCTTTCTTCAATCTCATAAAATAACAGATTTTTCAATTTACAAAAAAAACCATTTTGAGGTACAGCATGTCAACAGGGGAAAAAGATACCTTTGAGGCAATAAAACAGGGAAGTTTAACAATGTGGATGTTTGTAGGGGAACAGGGGATTAGAAAAAGAGGTTGGCAACACAGAGGAGTTTACTCATGAAAATAAATGGAGATTATCAAGAAAGTATAGAGTACATACCAGAAGCTGTTTTACACATTCTCATGGGCAACAAGAAGTGAATGCTTTACTGGTGTTTTGTTATTATTGCTGGTACACTGGGGATTGACAGAGAATGTTTTAAGAGCTAAGCAGTGTGGATGACCAGTTGTCAGGGCAAAACTGCTGAGTCCGTGGTTACCCCTTACATGCCTCCAAACTATGTGATTAGAAAGACATGGGTTTTAGAGGAATCTCATTTTGAAAACATACTCACTGTGTGCTGGACATGAACACATACCAAAAGAAATATCCATTAAATATTACGTTCATGGGTGTGTGTAGACATGTGTGCATGTGTAGATATGTTTAACTATTTGTCTTGTTTTGGACTAAACAGATAAGGTATAGATTTTTGATGTTGCTCTGAGGCTTGAATTTCAGATATTTTAGCCATAAAAACTCATTCAATGTGACCTTTTACTTTTAAATATTCTCATGCTGCTTTCCAGCAGATCATGCCCTCTAGGGGACAGTTTGTACCACAGGTGAAAATTCTGAAACATAATGATGGTCACTGAGGTGAAATTATTTCTAGATGTATTTGGTTAAAGAAGTGAACACATATTGCTTTCACGAGAGAGGGAAAACTCAGAAATCTCATCTGGAATAATGGTCTGTAGAAACTAGCCCAGACTAGCAAACCAGAATTGAAAACAACCTTGTGATTGCTAAGTGTTTCAGAGGAAATGAGTGAAGAAGGAAAAAAATTAGGTAGGGT
The DNA here is from genome assembly GCF_003031625.1 of Empidonax traillii. Classification (NCBI taxonomy): domain Eukaryota; kingdom Metazoa; phylum Chordata; class Aves; order Passeriformes; family Tyrannidae; genus Empidonax; species Empidonax traillii. Next base: position 479,415 of record NW_020955212.1, on the reverse strand, counting down.
GCTGTTTTCCAGCTAAAATTGCGTGCCTCTGACTTCCTTGCAGAAGTACAACAATGAATAATAATGTGTCTAGGAGCACAGAATAAAAAGCAACACGAGAAATGAATAATCAAGAAGAAAAAAGCAGTGTGGTTTAGCTGTTTAATAAGGTCAGGGTGACTGGGGAGAGGGAAGGAATTAACCCCATCACAGTATTTGCTGTTATTATAAGGAGCTATACAAGCAATTCCATAACTGATGTAGCCCTCACTTTACAGCAGCTGTTTTTCACAGTGGTTATATAACATTGCATGTAGGCAGTGGTGCCTCTTTCTCTCATGCTTCTTTGGCCTGCTGTTCTACATTTGTATGTATCACCTGGTCTTGTGACAGACCACAGTCAGCCATCAAGCTTCCTATTCCAGTTGGAATATGTGTTGCACGTTCTCAGTGCAACAGAAACATTTTCAAGATTAGACCTTTTGATGACATTTGACAGCTGGAGAACAGTGATGGTTTGCAGTTTGGGTATGTGCAGACGTCCAGTAATGTAGTTCTTAGTATTTTCAAGTTCACATGGCCCCACTGAAACCTGTGGGAGGATGGTATTTTATGTTTATTGAAAACCTATCTCACTGATTCTGACTTCTGGTTTTAAATCTGCCATATTTAATTTTGTTCCACTGCCATAATTCTGGCAAAAAAAAAAACCCAAAGATCACAGTGTATGTTTGTTGTTTCCTGTTTCTTATATGTTCTTTTTTCAGATTGCAACATAGACCTTTCTATAGCAGTTGACACTTCCAGGCGCATGCAACCAGCACCCACAGTGCTTCTGAAACAGAGATTGCAAGCATTCCTCCCTAGACTTTTACTCCAGATGAAATCATTACCAAATACCAGCTGTAATGCTCCAGTCAACATTAGATTCAAGTTCCAAGTATTGGCACAGAACAAACAATTCATCTTTGACTCTGGTTTTGAAGACTATAATGAAGAGATCATCCAGAAGTTCTTAGATGCACAGGCCACTGTGGACACCTACCTGAATACAGACTTCTTGCAGGCACTTGAGGAGAAGTTCTTTAATGTGACCTCTGCTGAAGTTAAGGTAACTTGATGGTATGAACGTATATCTTGGAAAGAAGTTACACAGCTTGATGTTTACAGATTCTGATGCTGAGTACTCCAGGGAAGCAAAAATGTAGTTCAGGAATATGTGAATTTAATAAACAGAATCAGAAAATGGTAGAGATTAAAAGGAACTTCTGGAAGTCACCTTGTCCAACTTCCCGTCTCAAGGACAGACTGCCCAGGACCATGTCCAGATGGCTTTTGTGTATCTCCAAGAATGGAAACTCCTCAGCCTCTCCAGGCAACCTGTGCCAGTGCTCAGTCACTCATGGAATAAAAAGCCTTTCCTTATTTTTATATAGAACCTCCTGGTTTTTTATTGACCTGATATAAATACATATTTCAATTCCAACTCCCCAGGCACTCTTGCAGCGAGATGGCACCCAGAACATTTGTCTTCGTACATATGATCATGGCTATTCATACAGATAACCTTCTTATATCTACCATGAAATGCTTGTACTTCGAGTAGTGGAAAGTTGTTCTCTTTTAGGAATACCTGATCCTGATACTGTATCTCCGTCCAGAACAGCAACAGCTCTAAGCAGAAATCATGGAAAAAGGTCATCCAAGAAATTTGTTTACAGAGGTTTATTCATGTCATTAACTTATCAAATAATTTCCAGTAACAAAGCTGAGTTCTCTTTAAGGGTAACTGATGATAAGGAAAATCTGCACAGATGTAGTTTATTCATCCATCTTGAAGTGAAGTATAAAGCTTCATTTAATCTCTTCTGAAATGAATGGGGAGTCTTTCAACTTGGGCTCAAGAAATTTAGCCCTCACTGGAGTGTTTCAGGGTCAATGTCCTGACAATTTATTCTTAATAAGGCACTGGCGCAGTAAAGCACTGAGCATGTCCTGAGTAGCTGTTGAATATCATTACTTACTAAGTGATGCAGTAGGACCTTCCTACTGAAGAAGGACCAATTACTCCTTGCCAAATACATAAGGGGTTTCCTCTTTCAGCCTTATTTTAACTTTTATAAAATGTTGATTTTAATATCGTGGAAGGAGGAAGCCAAATTACAGATCCCCCTGCTTTCAGATGAAAGTTGGTGTTCTATTTTTTATAGCATTTGCATAGGTGTGGCTTATCAAATTAGGTTGTCATTTGCTGCATCTTTAATAGCTTTTTTTTTTCCAAAGATCTCTTAAAAAATGTCTGAACAGGGTAGATGACCACGTAAGGTTTTGCTTCTTATGAGCCTCAGAAGGAGAGCTTGTTTGACATATCGGCAAAAAGCAGTGCTTTTTTCCTCTGAATTGCCAGTTCTGAAGGTTAGAGTCAAACAAGCTTCTTTCTGCTTATGCATTATTACTAGAAATAAATATGTTGCGTATTTCAGCACTTTACCAATGGATTAATATTCCTTTCTGATACTGTTTATGTGCAAGTTGAAAATACAAGACTTTTAAAATCCAAATGAAATCACAATTTAATTGCCCTAGCAAATAACATGCTTGTTCTGTAATGATTATTGATTATAAACCTCATCAGGGACAGGGATTCTCTGATGTTTGCATTTCTTCTTTATTATTTGTTTGTTTTGCAGCAAAAGAGTTGGATCTGATTCCAGCATTTTTTGACAAAACATGACTCATATGTGTTCTAACAAGTGCTTTATATAAAGATAAGCTTTGTAAACGTAGTTGTTTACATATATTTACATATAATGACCTCACTGACACCCCGTATTCCCTACTCCCCAAGTTTTAAAAATGAAAAGATTATAGAAAAAAAAAAAAAATCATCAGGCCCTACAGGCCTACAGTGTCATTCCTGACAGTCTGTGATGTGTTTAATCCTCCATGGTCCAGCTCTCCACTGTATCACAATTTGCTTGAGCAAATAGAGAGTCACTACCAGTGCCTCCATATGGGATGTTTGGGAACAGCACCAAAACCAGTGAGCTCTGCCTGTTCTTAAATTCTTGTCTCCTTGCTGCTTTAGCACAGCAGTGGAATGTTTGGTGTGGTGGTCAGTTCCTTTGCCCCTGTCACCTGTGGAAAAATTTACCTTAACAGGAGTAACAGGGTTTGCATTGGTCAAAGATGTGTCTTGTGCAGGGAATGTAAAATATGAAGAATAGGAGGGAAGAAGCTCTAGCTGTGCTTGTACAGAGTGTAGGAGGACTTTAAGTTATTACCACTGGGGACAGGAGACAGTTCAGCTCTGCAGCTTTTTTCTGGGAAAACTTATCAGCTGGATGAGTGGGTCCTGAGAAGACTTCTGCTTATTAGAAGAGGGAAGGTGGGGAAAAATAGGAAGAGACTGGTAGCTCAGAGGGAAACTGTAGAAAACTGTACTGTCCTCCACTCTGGAAGAGGCTTAACTATAGGTCTTTGGCCTGAAAAGGTAGAAATGTAGCCAATACAAATGATTAGAATCCATAGGTGCGCTAAACCTTATGTCTTAACAAGATAAAATATGGCAGAGAGTGGAGCAGGGTAATGTAATGGATAAGTTGCAGCAGCATTGGCCTTCCACCTCGCATGCTAAGAAGATGACAGACATAATATAATTAATAGCCATGCTATGAACTGCTCACCAAGACAAATCCCTCACATTCAAGTGCTGTCAGGGAAAACAGGCTTTTGTGTTCTGTTTTCCTTGCTCCTCAGCACCTTTTTCCCACACACATTTCAGATCTACCACAGTGAAGTGCAATTTGACCACCTTGTAGCCAGTTTTCAATGCAAACTGTACTTTTTACGATGACTGAACTTTCAGTCCCTGCACAATTGACTTGGCATTACTCCCTTTCCTGACAGGTTCTGTTAGTATTTTCAGATGGGTTGGATGATTCACTGGAAGATCTCAGGAAAGCATCTGACTCGCTTCGCTTTAAAGGTATTACAGTATGATGTTGGTTCTCCAGCCTCCTTCTAGCCAAAGCCCAACGTATTGCTCACCCACTGCAAATTTTCCATGTAGTGTTGCCTCTCCATGCTCATGTGGCATTCCTCAGGAGTCCCTGGGAGACTGTTTGCTTCTCCATGTGAACCAACATACGTAATTTGTCGCTGTTTGGCAGATGATACCAGAAAAACACACCTGGGTGTGCAGAGGTTCCAGTTTCTGGAATCCAGCTTCAACAGCTGATGCGACTCAGGACAGCCCCCTCTCACTGATGAGTACAGCACCAGAGGTTAGGCATAACTCAGCCTTCTGCAGTGCAAAACACTAATGTTGGGGCACTGAGTAGCAATCTGGTCCAACGACTGAGAAGTTAACTGGAAAATTACTGGTCTGGATTTTTCTTTTACACATTGTTCTCAATAGCTTGATTTCTTTTAACATACTGTGTTGAAGCTGTGAAGTGCAAGCCTTTTAGAGAATTGCTGGTACTTAAAAATATATTGTTGGTTAAATAGTGTATTTCAGGCATTCACTAATTAAAATCTGCGCTTATGTTGAAGGTCTTGATGCACTCCTATTAGTTGGCCTGGACAATACACAGAACTTGACTGAATTTTGGGAAATAGAGTTTGGCAGAGGGTTTGGATACAACGAACCTCTGAGTGTTGGGTTTGCAGAGATTGCAAGCATCTTGCAGAGAAACCTTGTAAGTCCTTCTGTGATAAAAAAAGAATGGAGAGAAAAATCAGTCTTTGCTTTATGATTAATATACATAAATGAAATGTTTCTTGTCTTTTTTCAGGATACTGTTGCAGAAAGGAAATGCTGTAAGGTTATTTGTAAATGCCTTGGAGAAAATGGTGATCGTGGTGTCCGAGGAAGTCCAGGAAGTAAGGTAGAAGGTCTAATATGGACATTACAGAACTGCTTTATTCTTCAAAGTACTTCTGGGTTTTGCAGTATTTCAGAGCGTGCATGCACGTGCCCATGACCTTAACTCGTAGGACAGCGTGCTTGGAGAACAGTGCTACTTATCTTTTAAATTCTCATTTTTCAGGGAAGTACAGGTTACAGAGGATCTCCTGGCCATCCTGGTGAGGAAGGTGGGGTTGTAAGTAAACATATTTCTTTGCTATGATGCTGTCGGTTGGTGCCTGAGTCTGTCTGCACTTACTCACTGAGTATTCACCAGTGCTAATCTAAAATGTGTTTAAGCCAAAAGTAAGTTGGTTATTCAGGTAAAAAAAGAACAACCCACCAAAAGACCTACCTTCAAGTACAAATATTTCAGTTGGAGGTTGGTATCGCAGTCTGAAACGTGGCATGATAGTGAGAGCAGAGAACCAGGTGCAACTCAAATTAGTAATTGACTGCTCTTTTATGGTCAGGATGAAAATCTCCAGGTCACTTACACTTACACTTAGTGCAATGAATGGTGATAGAATTCTGTCTTGCTTTAGTCTTCTGTGATGAATTCACAAGTAACTGTGGGGAGTGGAAGAATGCAATCTTACAAGGAGTGCAGAGAGATGCTAGAAGAACTCCAGTGGGCCTCTCAGGAAGACATTCATCTCGAAGTGCTCTGACAGCCGAGGTCAAGGAAGAGTCTGCCATCCAGTGATAATAAACAGACCCACCACCACTCCTTCCTGACCTTCCCCCTCTCCCTATGTGGCCAGACATATCCCTATAAGCCAATCTCTTCAAACCCCCTTATCAGAAATCCTTGGGATTCGAGGTTTTGTGGCACAAACCCACCCTCTACCAGAACCTTCTATAGCCCCCCTATAAAAGCACCCTCGTAATAAAGGAATTCGCCATTTTGCGAGTCATATAACGTTGTGTGTATGTCTCTTGTCCCTATGCAAGATGAGCCCTGGGTCTCTTGCGTGGACGCAGTCCCCCCCACGCAAGAAGTAACCATCATTGTTGGGATAAGACTGAACATTTTGTTTTCTTTTTTAGGGGGAGAGAGGCCCAGCTGGTTTCACTGGGACTCAAGGAGACAGGGGTTGTCCAGGTGCTAGAGGCCATAAGGCAAGTATATAACTTTGGAATATTTCCTAATTTTGTGTCCTGCAAACCTGTTTTCTGTACTGGGCACAAATCAGGGGACTGTCTTACTGAAGCATGGGTAGAAAACAAGACCCAGCTATAAGACTGGGAGACAGTGTTTGCTGTCTCATTTTGAGAGGTATTTGAAGTAACTGAAGCCTGGTCAAACAGCTAAGGATTTTGCTGTCTAAGAAACTTGACAGTGACTTTTTCACCACCAGCTCTAGGCTGGCCTTAGTTAAAGCTATAAAGCTTTATGGAAAAAAAATGAAAATTAGGGCTGTACTGTCTCCCCACCGGAAAGGGGTAAATTCCATAAGCGGCAGTAGAGGGTTTTAGAGCAGAAACTTAACCAATACCGAGCCCAGAATGCCCCTGCACAGCAACCTATGGTGCCCTGCTTTTCAAGCTCAATAAAGTACTTTTACCAAATTTCATCTGTGTTTATTTTAATTTCAGGGGACCAGAGGCTACAGAGGAAATCAGGTATGTGTGCTCATGTGTGATCAATTGTCTTTGAGAACAGTGTTCTGCTTCCTTTAAAGTTCATGTTACCTTGTAAGAAAATACCAGCAAAGGAGGAAAACAATGTAAGAGCTTCAGACCATTTAATGTACTTTTGCTATGGTTGTCTAAGAGTGAATTTAAGATACATATCACATTATTCATAGTAAGCAGTCATAATTTTACTTTTATATGGTTGCAGTCATAGTTGATTTATTCTAACTAACAGGGCTTTATTTACTGACTAATTTGATAACCTGTTAAGGTGGTAATTCTGGTCAGCTGAATCTCATATTCTAATTGTTGAGGAAGCAGAGTAGAGGGGAGAAAAAGATTGTGAATAATATTTATTGTGGGTTTGGACAGCATTTTCACTATATCATTCTTGATACTATTGACATTATTCAATATCCAAACTTCTCTTCATGCTGTTCTTGTCACCCACAATTAGTGCAAGTCTGTTTGTTTAACCATTTAAACATACCTGTTCATCAAACAGATATTGTCACCAGTTCGTTAATAAAATGTGAAGCCTGGAAGACAATGATCTATAATGGCAATATTGGTTCCTAAGCTACAGTAATTGAAATGGCATTAACTTGAATTGAATGCTTTTATACAAAACCACTTTCTAAAAAAGACTTGGGAACCTCAAAGACTCAGGTGATACTTGCCTCCGTAACTGAGCAGCAGTGAGAAAGTTGAGTGTGTTTCTGATACCTCAGCTCTATTTAAAGTACTGCTCCATACTAACTTTTTAATCTTCTCCCGTGTTTCTCTTTCCTTTTCCATTTTCTACTCTGTTCTCTGAAGTAATTTATCCTTCTTTAAATATCTGAAACATCTGAGTGTAGAAGAGGGAGAGTGCTTACTGATGATTTTGATTTGTCCAAGTTGAATAGCGGAGTAGAAATTACCAGGTGCACAAACTCTACTGAAATCCAATGAATATGTGACTATCTTCATTATGTTGTGTCATTATATCCACTGATTTTATTATAACTAAAAATATGAAACTTTCAACACATGAAAAATGTGATTCAATTCTGCCAACTAAGTAAGGTTGAGGCAGTTTATTGAAGTTTGCAAGGCATTTTAGTATAGCTATTTGGAGAAAAAAAGGCAATACTGACTATTTAATACTATGAAGTTTAGCTCAGGTTTTCTGAGGTAGGACATGATTGACAGAAAAATAACACTTGAATAAAAGTCATGATTGCTTATTTAGTGCTTATAATTTTTCTGGAATACTTACTCAGAAATTCTTGTTCATGACATATTAATCTAATCAAAATGTGCAGCCAGTTATTTTTTCTAGTTGTACATACAGAATTGTTATAAATGAAAGAAATTCTTCCTCATGAACTTTAACTAGGTGGTTTTGCAAAGTCAATTTAGCATCAAAACCTACAAAGCAGTTGTATCTGTGGTCTCTCACAGTGAGACTCCTGATGGTTTTAACTTGTGCCACTTTCAGTGATTGGTTGGATATAATTTCAGCTTTCAGAGTAGTGGTCTCTGCTAATTTAATTTTTTGCTACAAATTAAAATATCAGAGTTAATTCCTTCATTTTTATCCTAGTAAAGAAAGAGGGAAGAAGCTTATTTGGTCAGGTCTGAAACATGGTGAAGTGTGAATAAATGAAATAACATTCTCACATTTATAAGTCTATTTAGATGCCTCACACAAGTTAACATTGCAAATTCCTTAAAGGAGGAATGGGTGTTTTGTGGGAAAATATCTTCCGTAAATGGTTGCAGTATGGCAAATCATTTTTGCTGACAAAGGGAGGAGAAAAGCAATGTGTGTTTGAAAAGGAAGATGACTGCCATTTAGGTAGCAAGCACCACATTGCTGAAAGAATTAGGGATTTTATTTAACAAGTCCCAAAGCCTAAGATCAGGCTTCTGTAATTTTTTTAATCATGGTCATTCTTTCTAGCTTTTCAATACACTGTTCATGGTATAAAGCTATGTAAAAAAGAAAAGCACAATACAAACACATGGTGGTTGACATCAAAATTAAAAAGTTGTCAGCATGATAGGCCAAATACTAGTAGTTATAGTTTGAAATATATCTAGGTAGTGAAGTTGCTGCAGTTGGAAAAAGATTTGAAAAAAAAAAAAAGAAGGAAAAGCAGAATGTAAATCCTGATGAAAATCTATAGTTTTAATAACTGTTGTTCTTATTAACTGTTCTTAACAAATAATTGTTTAAGATGTTTTTAATTTGTTCTTAATTCCAATTTACAATTATTGTTCTTAATTATTCTTGCTAGCCATTGAAAACAACTAACCTTATTCAAGTTTCAAAATGTAGGGTGAATGCTTCTTCCCTTGCTCAGAGACAAGTGGACTGACGCTAAAAGGGAGTTTATTGCTTTTTTCTGCAGGGTGAATATGGTGAGAGTGGATTTGATGGCACTGATGGAGAGCAGGTAATCATTACATGTGCGGTGTTACTAAAGACACCTACCTTAGGGTTCAAAAGTACAGGTTTTATGCCTTGAATAGGCTTTAATCCTGAACAGAAATTCCATTGTTATGTGTTTAGAATTGCATATCTGATTAAGGTTGGATTCTACCAGACTAATCCTGATAACCACATTTATCATTAAGAACAACCATTATTTTTTTCTTCTTTTTCCCCCTTTTATGAGTCTAGGGAGAACAGGGATTTCCTGGACTTTCTGGAGAGAAAGGCAACAGAGGAAAATGGGTGAAGTATCCTTTACAGTAATGTTTAGATTTTATGGAAACATCTTTCCAAAGTGTAATGCTGTCCGTAATGTCTGTGAGTTGTGTTTAATAGCTGCATGGTCTCTAATATGATGTGAGTCCTGCTGTAAATCAGTGTAGCTCCGCTGACTTGAACTGATCTGTGTTCTCTTATCTGGCCTTCTTCTATGACAGATACTATTTATACTTGTACCTGAACTGTTTGTGCTCTTTTTATGAATTTAGGGCAGAAAAGGCCCCAGAGGAGAACCAGGTGAACGAGGAGAATCTGGTCTAAGAGGAGATCATGTAAGTGTATTCCTTTATTTTTGTTATGTTGCACTGATTAGAGCCTGGATTTTGTGATGGAGATGTCTGAAATTTATGTGATTTGAGGAGTTTTTCACACTTCTAGATAAGCAGTACTCTGCAAGAAGCACAGCATATTCCAGGAGTCCTAAACTCTTTAGATGTAGATGGACTGATGTGTTTTGATAAGTTGCTTGGAAGCAGGTGTTTAAGTCTCAGGTCTTCTGTTTGTTGCATTTTTGGGGTTTGTTTGTTTGTTTGTTTTTTACTGTGGACAACATAACTTCTTTTGGAGCTACTCGTCACAGAATCATAGAATGGTTTGAGTTGAAAGGGACCTTAATGATCATCTAGTTCCACACCTCCTGCCATGGGCAGGGACACTTCCCACTAGACCAGATGGTTTAGTGAAAAGCCCAGGTAGATTAGACCTGTCTTCCTTGTGGTTCCCATCTTACAGAGGAATTTGAGATCACTTGAAAACCCTGGGCACTAACTCTTGATTAGCAAATTATACTGATGCAAAGGCAAGTTACTTCTTCATGCTCACATTTTTTCCTTGCATGCTCCAGAGCCCAGTATGAACACACTCCCTGAGGACTGAAATTTCAGTGGAGACACCACGCTTCTCGAATCACAACTTTTGCTTTCCTCACATATAACTCAAAGAGTTTGTTACAAACATTCAGATATATTGTTGACTCCTGACTTCTGATGATTATATTAAGAGGACTAAAATCCAGGTGTCATGGTAATTTGCCTCTTTGAGAGATCAGGATTTCACCTGTGTCTAGCATTAAGCGGCTAAGTGGAACTCCACTGTAGTGTGACACCCATCTAAAACTCACTGACAAGGTATGATCTTAACTCAATTAACCATACCAAAGCAACCAGAACATTTTCAGGGTTTAATTTGTTCCCTGTTAGTAATTTTGCCTTTAATCTCTTTGGAAAAGAACATTGTGGACTTTGCAGAACTTCCTATATAGTATTCTTACAAGCATCTTCATTTAAAATAGCCTTTTTATTTCTAGTTGTCTGCAATGACAAATCTAATTAATATTATTTGCATATCCTACCTCTATAATCAAAGTAATAAAGGTGGGATCACTGATAATGCTGAGTTTTCCATTTAACTTTTCCAGGGAGATCCTGGGGCTAACAATACTGTTAGTGGTCCTAAGGGTGAAAAAGGAAGCCTAGCATCGCAGGTAAGCAAGTAGTTCTATAATTATGAAGAGAGGATTTGCATAATTGCTAAGTCTATTGGCTGTCCAGTGACCAGGCAGCTCTTTTGTTGTTGTTGTTGTTTGGTATTTTTTGTTTGTTTGTTTGCTTTGTATGTTGCCTTTAGTGTTTGTCTGCAGCATAGAAATCTTTGAGAAGTGTGTGATACAGTATAAAAAAAATAATTAAAAAGGTTTACAAAGACTGTGGAAATATTTTTCTAATATAGAGCTAAGGGAAGGTGTGGACTTACTATAAATATATTATTCTACCATAAATTTGCATCAGCCACCCGAGAGGCTTCTAGCAATGGGTTATAAGGATACTGTTAAAAATCATGCTGGTAAAAATGCATTGGGTGTCAACAGTCTATGTGCATTTTGCTATGGAACTGCTGTTTCTCAGGATGGTGGGTAAACACTATTTTGTCCTGTATCAAGAATATAAGAGCTGGGTTATGTGCTTATATATCAATGTCTGCGTTTTTAAGAAGTCTTTGAGCAATACTGCAAGAAAAGAAACATAACGGAAAAGCCCTGCCCATTTCTCTATTGGACTTTGGAAAAAATAAGCAAAGATGGTAAGTAATTGGACAGTAGTGTATAAATCATGGTGGATGAAAACTTAAGAAGGTGAGAACTAGCAACATGTGAGAAAAATCCACTATTTAAGAAGATTAATTCTATTAAGTACGGTTTTATGCACATGCTTAGACGTGTGTCCATATGTCTATGTAGAGTGTGATGGAAGCAGTAGAAAAACTCTGAGGGTTAATTTTTGGAGAATAATTGGGTTTTGATGACTCACTGGAAGCAAATCTCGTCAAGCTTTCTCATCTCAAGAAGTCCAACTGAAAAGCTGGAATCAACAAAAATTATTTTGTTCATTCAAGAAGCCTCAGCTGAGTATCAGCTGTTAGTAACTGATGGATTGGAAATCCAACGCAAGCATGATCTGTCCGGTTTATCATTTTGATTGCAAATTATTTGCAGAAATCAGGGGTCAACATTTAGCGTGACACATCTGATTGTGATGAAAGTACTTAGAAGAAGAAACAAAGAAGTAATGAATAAAGAAGAATGTGCAAGCACAAGAAAGAGTCAAGAGCATTTAAAGAGCTTGGTCATTATTTTGTTTTGCAGGGTGATCCAGGCCCACATGGACTCCAAGGAGAGCAGGGTGATGCTGGCCCTGATGTAAGAATAGTAATCAATATGGGGTGAAGTAACTGTTAAAAAAGATACAGTGGGATTCCTTTGAGAAAACCCCATTTTTCTCTTCTTCCTGTTATCCCACACTTCAAACTCCTGCAAGGAGAGGGAACAAAAATCTTCTAAAACTTTCCTAGTGAAACATACTTGGCTTAAAATTTAGTAGCTTGTGTTCATTGAAATGTTTTGTATTCTTTAAGGTCAGAAATTTGCTGTGCTGCGAATTTTAGGTCTGATTCATGTGTCATAAGTCACAAGCCTTAAACTCAATGCAACCTTTTCTATGAGCCTTAATTGCTTTATAATTTCACTGTAGGTAAATCTTACTCTTCTTCCTCCCCATGACTACAAGTTTTGCATGTCTGTTCAAGCATATATATAAACACACAGGCAGCTGAGCTGCTCTTTTTTGTTCACTGGAGACAGGAAATTATGAAGGTGCCTCTTCTTGTCTGTCAGAATGGTGCTTGATGCCAAAGTCTGGAATGATGATCACTCCTCAGTCAGGCTGCAGAAACGTCCTAAAGGCCTCTGGTGATGGGAGATTGAACAGCAGCACTCACTAGTGCTGAGCAGTGGGCAGCAGGAAGTGGTAAAAACCTCTTAGCTCAGAGGGAGAGAAGAGGGCTTTTGTTCCACTGATTTTAGCCAAGGGGCAGATGAGTGGGAAGATGTTTTCCAGAATTTTGTTGAAATGTCTTCCCTCTGCACTCACTAAGGGTCTAAAGCCTTCTTTTTTTTTTTTTTTTGTAAGGCTTACTAGCGTAATAATATCTGTCCCAAATCCACTATTTTCTCTCTTTTTTTTTTTTTTTTTTTTTTTTTTTTTTTTTTTTTTTTTTTTTTTTTTTTTTTTTTTTTTTTTTTTTTTTTTTTTTTTTTTTTTTTTTTTTTACCTTAAATCTTTCTTTGGAAATAATCTCTGCTTTCTATGAGCTGCCTTTGATTTGACTGTATATATAATGTACTTTATCATAAGCCATTGTTTCACACGTTGCTCAGTGTTCTGGATGTAATCTCTCATGCCACTCCTTCCTAGGGTGCAGCAGGTCGAAGAGGCCCTCCAGGTATAAAGGTGAGTGGCTGCTGCTGCTGCTGCCCATCTCTACACAGCTACATGTCCAGCCTCAGTGTTTGCTCCTCTTAAAGGAAAAGTTTCATTGTGATCTAAGGCACAAGTGCTTAAAAATCAAAAGTCTATTTCAAGACAAGGCAGCCTTTGGATCTCAGGTGGAAGTGCCAGAGGCCATCCTGACTTGAAGGATTTAGAACTGGAAAAGAGTTTTCATCAAAATAAGAGGACAGTTACTTTTATTATTAGGTCAAATGTGGGAATGTAAGTTGAGAAAAGACTCACTAAAGATGACAGGAATGTGTAGTCAGGCTGCAAAGTCTGACAGTTTATTCCTCCTTTGCTGCATGCGCACAGATATTTGCATGATGCACACATGCAGCACAGATAAAATTAAGGCAATGATGCCTTGCTAAAAATAGATGTAACAGTGTTAACTGGAGCTCTGAAAATTGGCTTAAAGCATATAAGGTTTTGGAAATAATTTAGATGGTAGCCCTGGTTTTTCCTAGATCTGTACCCCATAGAGTCTGGATCTCAAGAAACTTTCCTGGGAGGTACTTGGTAAAGACATCACTGCCGTTCTCTTAGGTGATGACTCAGGTAATGTTCTTGGAAAAGAAAACTTGTTTGTCTCTGGGTATAAATTACAAAATACAGTTATCAAAGCACATCTAAAAGCAGCTATATTCAAGAGTGGGTTAGTGCAAGTAAAAATTAAATGCTAAGAATTCTCAAGTATATGTTATATGATAATTCCAGGAAACATTACTTTAGCACAAGTGATTCACATTTGATTCAGTTTCTCTGCAGAGTTTCTGACGCAGATAAGGGAGATGGTATATGCCTTGGTGTAGCATTTCCCTTCTATCTAAGTGCATTTAAACCCAGGGAAACATTGCAATTTCATCTACAACACTGTCAGACCAGCAGGATGGAATAAGTCTCAAAATCCTGCCTTGTGTTGGAGTCTCTAGGGAATGGGCAGAACTGTAGCTTCTGAATAAATGTGCAAACCAGCATTTTGAGTAGAGTTTGTTCTATGCAACTCTGCACTCACAAGCATTGTTAGGGCAAAATTTGGACCAGCTTTACCCCATCTCTTCTTTCCAAGTCATATTCATAGAATACCAGTGCAGTCGTAGGATAGAAGAGGAGGCAGGATGAAGTGCAGACACCCAAGTAGCAAAGACACCCAGTACCTCTTTCAAAGTCCTTGCCAAAGCCCCTTTTCTTTTATCCAGGTTCACAATATGAAGTGTTTGGCCTGTACAAAACATGCTGTTAGAGGACACCCAGCAGAAGTTTGATAAGTTTGCTCAATTTCTCATGTTTTTAATTGTGGATGCACTATGTAAATTGATGTTCTTCCTGTGTTCTTAATTTGGCAAAAGGTTAATGATTTTTCGTGAAACTTCTGCATGGATTGAGAGGGTTGTTTGTTTGTTTGTTTGTTTTTGTTTTGTTTTGTTGTTTTTTTGAAACGGCAACAAGCATTTAAAGTGAAAACCAAGTGTGAAATGTTAATAAATAATAGTGAGAATAACCACAGCGATGCAATATAGAGCATAAATTTCAGCAAAGGAAAAAGACTACTGGGACGACATAGTGACTTTTATGGCAGTAATATTTCTTCAGCAGCACAGTGTTTGATTTGCCTCTGATTTCTGGGCTTCCTATCTCTCTCCTGTTAAGAGTAGCAGTTTTGCTGTACCTTTATTTCTCTCTTCCTGTGTGCTGCAGCCAGGTAACACAGGTTTTTTTACATTTAAAGGGATTCAAATTAATATTTCATTGGGAAATGAGGATCAGAAGTGATAGTCTTGATAGGGTAGTTCCCTATACTACAGTCCAGTCACATTCCAGCTTTTTGCAATACACAGGCATGCCTTGTGCAAAAACCCTTGTCCCCACCTGGTTTCTCAAAGTCATGATTTAGATTTCACCTTGAGAATCCAGAATTTTCACTGTCTGGGGTGTTGCAGGTAGGAATAGACTGGAATATTCTGATACTATCTGCCAGTAGGGAAAAAGCACCAAGCTTTGGCTGCAGGGATCAGAATAACTTGAAAGAATATGAGCATTTTATAGATCCTGTTTCCTATTTCTATCTCAGAAATTATCTATAGGGTTTACAAAGACATTTTAGATTAAAATATTGAAGAATATTCATCAAACCTACCTCTTAATTATTTCAATTCTTGCCTAAACACTCAGAAATCTGTTTCTTAGGTAATCATGAAATTTGTGCACTTATTTCCCCCCATATTTGATTGCTTCTTAACTCTAAAAGTATTTGCTTGCATTTTTCTGTCAGGTACCAGCAATAAAAAATAATCCAAGTAACAGGATTACTGAGGGGAACAGGGCAAAACTGAAATCTGTGAAAATGGAATTGTGCTTTATTGTGGTTGTCCTAAAGCACAAGAATGCTGATGAGGTTAGAAAATAAAATGTTCAACTTATTTAGTAAAATCACAGAGTGCAGAATTTATTGAACCTTTTGAGACAGCTCTCCTCATCTCCATGGCAGCCCCCTCACCCAGTGACGAGGCCACCCTTTTGTAATGTGGTGCGGAACAAGAGAAATGACTGAACCTCACAGCAACAAGGAACTTCCAAACTATTTTCATTTAAATACCTGATGATCAGCTTTGACTTCTGAAAGCATAATAAACCCCCACATTTGTGTGGGTAGGTAGGCATTGAAAGCTAGGCACCAACCCATGTTCAGAACACAGCTTATGTAAATATCCTTCATTGAGGAGGTGTAAAAGGTGAATGGCAGAGAGGATTGCACACTTCTGTCTTCCACATCTCCTGGAGAAACTAGAAGGAACAGTAACCCTGCAATATGACAGTGGCATCCATCCTTATGTTAGAAAACCACAAAGAAGCACAGCTAGCCTTTCTGAGCAGTCAGAAGTAGTCAGGGGGCAGAAGGAACAGAAGGTGTGGTGAAGTGTCAGAGAGGTGTTTGTCGCAGACAAGAAGAACATGCAGTCTGTGTGCTGAAAACAAAGCAAAATATTGAAGATGGAAGGGAGAATAAACTAAAGGAAGGCACAGAAGAGAGGAAAAGTCGGGGGGAAGAAAAAAGAAAAAAGAAAAACCACTTTTCTGGGTTTGATTGAATTAAATTTAAGTAGCTGAAAACTTTCTGATTGTTTTGGATTCCAGTAGAGTATACCTAAGAAATTTGTCCATCTTCATTAGAGGCAAAACAATTTTTGTGGAAATCTTTTTCTATTTGATTTTTTACATCTGGCAATAACATATACGTAGTGATGTTCCATTTTACATTATTGTTACTCTGGCTATAAATTAATTTTGGTCTTTGTTTTTTGCTTTCGGCTTTTTCTTTTCTTTTTCTTTTTTTTCCCTGTTATTATCTTTCATTTCATTCATGTGGTGGAGAATGGAAGTTCAGACTTTTAAATGAAATTTTCCTCAGGAGATTCTTTCCAGAACCATCTGTCTTCCAAGAATCTTCAGAGATGTATTCATGATTTCTTCAGTGAAAGGGGATCTGCAAGGCCTGGAATATCTTGGTGCTAGTTGTCACCATTTTACTCAATCCGGCAGACAGTGAATATTTCTTATGCATGTCAGCTAAACTGACTCATCCTCAGATGGCAGCTTTATACGGACATGGGAGCCGAAAAAGTTTTTTATCCATGATGCAGTATTTGACTTACGTCACTGAATAACCAGAGTGAAAGATGTGGAGTATAAAAACCTCTAATTCTAGTAAGATTATGAAGGCACGATTCCCCCTCAGAGTCATTCTTCATGGGTAAGGGGGAAGAGGACCTGCCTTTGTGGTCCTGGCTTTATGGCTTCTCATGGTTTTTGTAGGGGTCAAGGACAAGGGTAATGCGGGAATATTGCTGAGACCTGGTGTAAAATGTATTCAGGAAAATGCAAAGCAAATAGAACTGACCTCTTGTGCTGCAGCTTTTATAATCATCACACACCCTAAACAACAAGAAAAAAGCTACTCAAGTCTTTTACTTTCTGACTGAGTTTCTTCAACAGGACTCTGAAGCTGCTTGAAAGCCTCTTGGGAGCACTGAAAAAAACATTTTATCATCTATGTACAGATAATGAAATTATTATCTTTTGATGTACAGATGACAGGTGCTAATTTGTTTGGGTTTGTTGTTGATTTCTTGTGTTTTGTTCCGGCAGGGTGAGCAAGGAGATCTGGGGGAAGCAGGTTACCCAGGAGAGACTGGTCTTCCAGGCCCACAGGTAACTAATAAAGCTTCAGTTTTCTTTTTAGCTGTGGAGAAGATGAATTGTCAGTCTTGATCTTTAGTTTTTCTTTTGGAAAGCTTGGATAACTTCAACTTATGAATATTATTAGACTAAAGTTCTTCCTTGGCAAATCTCTTCTGTAACCCTGAGGAATTAAATGTGACAAGTTATGTGGGTGCAACTTCTAGTGAAATTAAAAGAGGAAAATGAATAGCAAAAATAAGAAATTTAGCCAACACATCTACAACTTAAGGGATATTACCAAGCAGATAGCTTCAAAATTAATTAATTAGAAATCTATTGCATTGACAAAACCAATGTGAAAGGCTTTGCATTTTAAAACTTTGCTAGGTGATGTCATTTTGAAGAGAATTATCATAGTAGACTGCTTATAGTAGCTTCCAGTTTTAAGATGCTCTTAGATCCTCTAAAGATGCTTTTAACTTTGTTTTAGGATCTGGAAAAAGTGTGCCTAGTTCATAGGGGGCTTCTTATGGCTTCCTGGGTATCTTAGACACCTCAGTGAATCTCAGGCTGTTGGGCAGTGACCATCTCAGCTGCTTCACACAGACAGATCCTTACAACCAAATGTCCAGAAGTTTCACCTGTGCATTAAGGCTCACAAAACAGACACTTGTATTCTTATCATTATAGGAATCTGATCTTTATTGAAAGACTGTCAACATTGAACTGACTTTTTTCTTTTTTTTTTTCAATGGCTTTTTTACATCAGGGCCCAAGAGGACCACAAGGGATCAGAGGACCTCCAGGACCACAAGGCATGCCAGGCCCTCTGGTGAGCTTTAAATAATATATTCCTACTGTATGCTTTAGGGCTTTTCATTCTCAGTGTTATTCAGATATTATTCTTATAAAGAGGTTTTAAAAAGCTTATAGAAAGTAGAAACCGAGGGTTTTTCACTGTAGTACTTAAATGATTTGCAGCCTCATATGATAAAATAACAGCCTTGAAAATAAGTTTAGGTGGGTGAATAGGAATTAAATGTCAGTGTTACATATGACTGCACTGAGAAGCCTTAACTCTAGGTTCTACTCTCAGTTATCTAGTATCAGGACTAAGAGCGTGGCTTGCAGCCACATTTAAATACAGATGTACAGTGGAGTAGCTGAGATCAAAGTTATATAATGATCAGTAGTTTCATTATGGCCTGTGAGATTTAATGCTGAAGTCTGATCAGGCTGTAACATTTGAGCGCTGTCTCCTTATCTCCTCCCCTGTGTGATGCTGTTGTTTTTGGGGGTTCTTGTTCTGGACTTACATCAGTGTAAATCAGGACTGGAATGTCCAATGCTGTCAGCCTTGGTCATCTGCTTCAGTCATGTAATAATGTTCATGATTACACACCCAATTATGTGCGTGCATTCATGGTTTTGTGCACGTGTGCATGTTTTGACTAGGTATCTATGTAAGCAGAAAATAACATTCAAGTCATACATAAAAGCATTTTGAAGTTTATACAGCAGTAGTACAGAAGATAGGAAAGAAATGGAATGATAGCTTGACCAATAACTCTTCCTGTGGTCCTCAAAAACCTGTAAACGCACTAATATTTATACTGACTCTGTAGTCATTTCAAGTGTGAATGAATCCTTGGGTGCAGTGAGGCCTTGATTTCTTCATTGTACACCTTTTAACTGATACTTTTTATTACAGGGTGGTCTGGGGCCCCCAGGTTCACCTGGCTCTGTTGGAAAGTTAGGTACAAGAGGAGCAAAGGTAAAGATTTTTAAGGTATCTAATTGCAGCAATCTAACAATATCATTCATTCAAGAATCTGACTGAAGAAGCCTATTCTAAAACTTTGTTAGTCCTATGAATCGTGTAGAATGTTAAGATCTGTAGACATTTTTAGACTACATGAGGAGACAAGTGATATATTCAAGGTAATCTTACAGATGTCAGAGCTATAAGAAGCTTTTAGTTTTCCCATGGCCACTACTGTAAGTGCTGGGGCCTGGTTTTTCACAAAATGCAGCAGCGCTGACCTGACCATGAGGCTCATTTTAGGATTCCTGGAATCTATCCAATCCATTGAAAATACATTCCATTGAATTACAGAATATCTCAAGTTGGGAGGAACCCATGAGGATCATCAGGTCCAATTCCCTGCTTCTCGCAGGACAACTAAAACACATGACAAAGTGCATCATCCAGACACCTCTTGAACTCTGACAGGCTTGGTTCCGTGACCACTTCCCTGAGAAGCTTGTTCCAGTGACCGACCATTCTCTTTGAGAAGAACTCATTCCTAATGTCCAATCTGACTTTACCAGCTCAAAGAAGCATAGTTGCTCATTTTCACCTTGTTTTGCCAAAAATTCCTAAGAAGTCCAAGGAGCCTTGACTGTTATGATGTCTGTCATAGAGGAATGAATATGTTGAGAACAATTAAATCAATATGAAGTTTAACAGAAAGACTTATAGGTGGTCTACACTGGAGTTCACTGATAATAAATATCATCCCTTACTTTCATTTATGTTAATATGGGACACTAACTTTATTTGATAAAAGTAACTCATTTTAGTTGTTGTTGAATCTTTGAATGTAAAAGTCATAAGTCATACCAGTGAGCTAAGCCCTTCAGTCTCTTCGAAGGTTTGTTACATTCAGTGACAGAGACGTGTCGAAGGTCAAAGTATTACTGCAAAAATAGTCACTGTGTGAAAACATACAGTGAAACAGTGACAAAAATTTGGAAAATATTCAGGAATTTTCATCATACATTCTATTTTCTATGTTTGATTTTTTTGCTGTTTAATGTTGGGGTCCTTGTTAGAAGAAAGTTCGATTGGAAAGTGGAAACAAAAAAGGAACTGAAGGAAAGAAACCCTGTGAGAGGACTAAGAGCGCAGTGCAGACAGCCTGCCTGAGAAATATCATCTGCTATCCACAGGTGGTTCAGGCTGGTAGAATTCCAGGATATATCCTACTACTGCTATAATGTCAACTTTTCCAAACCCCACTTTTTTCACTGATAGTACTGTGTAACAATGGGAGTTTTACTGAATAAAGGCCTTTAGAGTTTAGCTGCACGAATGCTCTGCATATTCTGATTTGCCAAGTCATTTCCAGTTCCACCATAAGGAACATTCTATGAAACATGGCCTGTAATGGAATGCTTTTGCCCAGCATCAACTAGTCTATAAAATGTATAGGCACACTTCAGTCTAACAGACAACTTTGCATTTCAGAAATAATTCTCCTGAATGAGTCCAGCTAACAGCTTCTGTGTTTCAATTATAACAGGGTGAACCTGGTGACCCTGGAGAGAAGGGCCCAGCTGGACCACCTGGACAGAGAGGCATGCCTGTGAGTCCTTCTCCCCTAATTCAGAGCCTGTATAGTTTAATACCTATCCAACTGAAATACTGCAGCTCATTCCCTTCTATTTTCTCTGATACAATTAAAATTATTTCACATTTGGTTCTCAATTTCCTTATGGACACCAGATTCCTTGGGGGCTAGAGAGAATATCTTTCACATCAAATTCTCCAGAGAAAAGAATATGCTAAAGGTAGGGCATACAGTGGAAAGAAACTGTGGCCTTAATCCTTGTTTTCTCTCTATGGCTTTTACCACCATCTGCTGCTGGTTTTAGACTGTATTGTGAGAGCTTGCCCTAATTTATTAATCTTAACAGCCTGAGCACCTCATTGTAATAGGACATCTTTTTTTCAAAGTCAAACTGGATATAAATCTAATCCTCTACTAAAATCTAACTTGTGGTATGTCCAACCTATGCAGGGCATGGATGGCAGAGATGCCTATGGTCCTGAAGGAAGCAAAGGAGCAAAGGTGAGTGCTTCAAGTCAGAATGTCTCTGTCTTTTCTGCAGGATCAAATGGAACATCCATATTATAATAAAAAGAAATGTAAGACGTGGCCACACTGTGTTTCTGAGGTTTAATAAGAGGTCAGGATTCCCACAGTCCTTGTGAGAAATTCTTCGATTGGATATTCTTTTGTGGACCGCTCCCTCTTTCCCTTGATGTGTGTATATGGATCCGAAGGACTGTACTTCTTGGAGCAGACAGGGCTTTTTGCCCACTTCAGTCTGCTTGACTAGCCACTCTTCTTGGCAAATATTGGTGATCCAGCCACTTGGGGCTCCTCTCAGTTTTCTTCTTTCAGTGGAGGGATTCTTTGACTACCAAGGAATACTGAGATGATATCCTTACTGTTTTATTGTGAAATATTCTTCCTTGTGCTCCTACCGTCATCAGTAAGATCTGGGGATCAGTCTCTGGATTGCTAAGAAACTCTTATATTTCCCTTCACAGTGCTGAATAAAAAAAAAACAATTAATTTATCATTTCTTTAAAAACATAAAAGAATCCAGCTAAAATAAAAAGTATACAGAAATGAAGAGGTCAAAATCATGGCACCAGTGCCACCCATGGGTCAGTCTGTGAGCAAAAGGGTCAGGATGCTGTAGAAAGCTGCAGTCCTCCTTTCATGAAATTTGTCTGGTGTTGCAATACTACTCCTTTCTTGTTGCTTGTGAAACAGAAATGGTCCAGTGGATCTCACTGATAGACCTGTCTCTCACTGTTCCTTTCTGTGGGAGAAGCAGAGTGTTATAGGAACCTGCAGAAGACATATGAAAGGCTTCCGAGAGCCTCTCCAACTGATGAGCTCCTTTTGCTAAAGTGGCTCTTGATGCTTCTTATTTTTCAATTTCTTTTCTCACTTCCTTAACTCCAACAATTTCTTTTCATGGGGGAGTTTCCTAGGTTATGCACACATTGTAGCAAGAGTAGTTCTTTTAATCTCTTGGAATCTCCCACTTGTTCACTTCAGGGAACATCCTCCATGTTAGAAGAAATGAAGAAAAAAGTTTCTGCTAAATCTTCTTGTCATTATTCACTGTTTAAAAGGACTAACTTAAAGCCTTTCTTATACACTGATGTGTCTACCTGGGTTTTGGCAGGGCCTGGATTAAAGCAATTAATAAAAATAACCAAAAACCAATGTACCCCAGAATAGTGATTCAGAAAGAGTGGTTTTTCCCTGATAGCTAAGAAAGTAACCTTTAGTGTAAATTTTACTTAAGGTTGCTATTAATTATACAGGTTCACAGTCACATTGCACTCTCTTACATGTAATGTGGGGTGTATGTGCATGGAATTTTCTGAAAATTGTTGGATAAAGTTATATGACGCTTTACAACCATGTCCACTTCCATGGGAGGGAACTCTTAGAAAAATGGCATACATAAGTAGTGTGAATTCTGATGTTAAGGAAAGAGGTACTTCACTTCTGACTGATTTATGTAAGAATTTCCTTATTTCTCATATACGAGCGAAGAACACACCAGAAACTGAAGTAACTGAAAACAATTAATGAATTGACTTCTGATATGCCAACAAAGTATTGTGGTATCATTATTTAGTAAGGAGGGTACAACATTTTGAAACTTCATTCAAAGGCTGAGTTCTGAATATTACAATTTACTCATAGTCACTGTACATGAATTCCACTGTATATTACTAGGACGTGTAAATAAGTGTTGATAAAACACATATTTGAGAAAGTGAGAACTCTTGAAAATCCAGAAACTGTTGGAAATATTTTAAACACTCTTCCTTTAGATGAGCAAGGTGTTCATATAAAATGGTGTAATTTGAGACCAGAGTTGTAGCCACAGCTACTTGAATGGGCTGGAATGCTAAGAATAATTTTTAAATTGTTTTTGGTTTAAAGATACCAAACACTAAGCAGATCAAAAAGTTCTAGATTCTTATGAAGTCTTTGTCCTTTCTTTTTGTAGGGAGAATCTGGGTTCATAGGATATCCTGGTCCGGAGGTATGATTAAATGGCATGATTCCTTTCTTTATGTCTTGTTTTACATTTTTCTATGTGGTAGTTTTTGTCGATCTTTCTGTCTGTCTTCTCCTTTTCTATAAAGTTCTGAATGTCATTAATTTTCAGGGAGAAGATGGAGACCCGGGCATTCCAGGAGCTGAAGGACCCAAAGGAATTAGGGGTAGAAGAGTAAGAATGACAATTCTGCTAACTCTGTGAAGAGTTCTATAAATAAAGCCCTTATGTCCCAGGTGTTTTCTCACAAAAAAATTTTTAAATTGGTTCCCACCCTGATCTTTTAGTGCCGTATCTTGTGCAAGAGGTCTTGAGAAAATGCAGATCTGAGTCTTCAGAGATGCTAGTTCCTAATAATTCTCAATAGTAATAGTCTATATAAATGCAGGATCCAACTCACAATATGGTTGTAGAGGGGTTTTTTTCCCCTTATGAAATTTGGCACCTATGTGTGCAATTACAAAGAGTAAAACTTGTACTCCTATTTTTAGGGTAATGCTGGCATACCAGGTTCCCTGGGAGATCCAGGAGATCAAGGGCCATCAGGACCTATGGTAATGTATTTTATTTTTTAAAAAAAAATCGCTCTTAGATTGATCTTAGACTTACTATTAGAATAATGGAGTGTTTAATTACGTTTCATATGCTTAATTGCCTGGCACTTGTATAGAGTTATGTCTTGCCTGTGGATGTGCGTGCACAGGAGCACTTGCTGTTGGAAATGGACTGCAACAATACAGTGCAGGACAGAATTTCTTCTACAGTATTTGATTTTGTCTTTAGGCTGGGTAAATATCTAATTAAATAAGCAGAGAGTGCTAAAATATAGAACTAGCTTGATCTGCTGAAAGCCAATGTATTTTTTTCATTTCAAAAGAAAATCCGTTTAAAATCAGACTTGCAGTTAAAGGCACGCACTTAAAGCTTATATTGATCGTCACATGTTAATTTTACAATTAATATACAAATAAATGTCTTGATGTACTTTTCCAAGGTCTTATGTTCTGCATTTTACACAACAAAATGTTTTATTTTTATCTAAGCAGAGGAAAGGATTGTGGATTTCAGTAGGATTTAGGACTAGTCTTATAGGTAGCTAGGAAAATCCCTGTAGGTGTCTATCCTTATCCTGCAACAATGCTGAAACTCAGCTCCACAGTGACCAGAAAAAATCCCTACTGTTAATGATTTTCTTGTTAAAATTTCTTAAGCTTACTCTTAGTTTAAATGTGGAACATGATTGATAGCAGTATCTTTACCTGTATAACATGGCCCATGGGATGTGTGCAGCTTAGAAAACTTTTTGCTTTCCTTCTCATTACACTCTGCTGGTCAATGAATGTTCCTGTCCCACTTTATTTTATGATGCTGGGCACAAGAGTGGCTAAGAATGCATTGCCCTCCCAGCTACTTGGCCACTTACATGTTACAGGTAGGGATTTGAAGCTCAAGATCTCCTCCTCAAATGTAGAAATGAGAGTAGAGTTTGGGATATATGGGGTTGGTGGGATTATTACAGTAGGTGGGCGTCGGGAAATGAGAAAGTGGGAAGTCTGTGAGAAGTGGAAGTGATAGGGATGCAGGAAGAGGCACAGGCAGTAGGCGGGGGCTAACACTTTTCCACAGCTCCCAAGGAGAAGGATGCAGAGTAGGTTGAGCTATCATGATGTGGGTGTGTTCTGCAGAGTCTTTTGAGGTAGAACTGTGGGGATTTTACCCTGCAAGAGTAGAGGGCAAGCTTGTCACACATCAGATGTTGGAAAGTATGTAACTGAACAAAGCACAGAAACTGGTGTTTATAAAGGATATCCAATTCTAATTTATACTGGTCCTCAGGGAGAACAAGTACTGAACATTTTAAAACCATTAATGAAAATGGACTGAGAAATAAGTCTGAGAAGTCTGCAACTCTGGAACAGGTCCACAGAAATCTATGCTGGGAACAGATGTCTCCTCATATTTCAAATTCATAAGTGGTTGTTGGGAAACACTGTATGCCTTCATTTTCTTTGGGCTACAGAGTAATAGATGGAAAAACATTATCAGGGTCTGACTTTCTGGACCTGTATTTATTTTGTTTCAGGGTGCCAAGGGACCAGTGGGCACCATTTTAATGGAAGTAAGTAATCACCTTACAGCTAATTCCACACTGCATGAAATTATCTGTTTTAGTCTTCCATTTATAAGCACTGACAGCAGTGCACAGAATTAGCTGTTATAAAACAGTAACTTTTCACGTGCTTGACAGAGTGCAGTGGGTTCATCTGTTCTGCAAATGATCAAGGAAAGAGAAACAATTATGCCTATGGATTAACACCACGCCCAAACTTTTAAAAATTGTTGGACCATTAATATTCATTTACCCATTTCTTTACTCACATCAGTTTACACACTAGCTTAGGTTTAGGGTTAACTTTTTCCCTCTTGTATTTCTTCACAAACAGTTATTTTCACTGGGAATAGAAGTGCAGGATTTCTTCAGAGTCCTAATCCCAAGTAAAATGAGCACTTCTGAGCAAAGGCTCCATCTAACCCTTGCATGGATGGCTGCCTACAGGCAATACTACTGCAAATGTGTTCTTTGTCCACAGGGGGTCTTCTCCCCCTTCACGGACGTCTCTTCCTATGTGAGTTCCTATTGAATTGTCCATTCTTTTATGGAAGTGCCATTGACCAGTGACATCCTCTAGAATGGTTATTAGCACAAAATAAGGAATGGATAAATGGTTTCTTACTGAACATCATAAACACCAACAGAGCAGGTCTAGAAAAATGTGCCTAGTTTCTGCAGCAAGAGAGAGAGTCCTTGTACTGTCTGAAGTAAGGAGGAACTGGATTGTGTGAATCTGGATTTACTGTAATGAAGTTAGCTCAGGAACTGGGATATGACCTTCAGCTCAATCACCAGTAAGATTCCCAGTCTGGGATGTTCTGGGATTTTCCATTAATTCCTTTTTTATTTTGAACCTGCAGCCTTGTGAACTTGTGAATTTTACAAGAAAAAACTGCCGTAAGTAGGAAGCATCTTATTTTACCTCTGATGCCTAGTGACTCTTCTTAAATGGAATAACCTCCACTGGAAACCCTGTAAATTGGTAGTTTGTGTCTGGGTTCAGTTTGACTGGTAGTTGTGAGTTGTGAGGGGTTTGCAGCAGCTGTATGAGGCAGACTTGCTCTTTTTGCTCCTTTTCTAATCTGTTAATTACAGAACCCATAACAAATATCTCTAATTCATTAAAGATTAAATTAATTCTTTGACATTGTGCCAATGCCCTTTGGGGAGTTCTCTGAGAGAAGACAATACTGGTATATGCACTGTCCTCCAAATTAGGTGTGTTCATTCTCTCTCAGGCATGTGTGCACAGCAGAACCCAGAACAATTTTTTTACTTCTCATCCAGTAAAAGTGCACTATTTTGAGTATCTGATTATGGAAGAGGAGTCTTGTCTTGCACTGACAGGTTCAATTAGATTTCTGAGCTTTGAATCAGGCTTTTTAGTGAAAGTAAGTAAATATATTAATGAATATGAGCCCAAAATAATTTATTTGCTCTCCCTCTCTTCCTTCCAGCTTGTTCATCAGGTAAGTCCATCTGGCTTCTGCGTATCCGTTCTTTTATAGACTCGAAAACAAAACAGCAGTGTTTGAGCTGTGGAAAGGTTCTCACACAGATTTTCTGCTTCAACATACAGACACATGTCCAGCTTACCCAACTGAGGTGGTGTTTGCCTTCGATATGTCTGACGGTGTTACACCAGCTGCATTTGAAAGGATGAGGAACATTGTCACGTTGTTGCTGAAGGCCATGAAGATCAGCGAAAGCAATTGCCCAACAGGCGCTCGCGTCTCCGTTGTTTCTTTCAACACCAATATGCGCTATCTCATCCGATTCTCGGAATTCCAGAAAAGCAACTTGCTGCAACAAGCAGTCCAGAGGATACCTCTGGAGAGATCCACTGGAAAGCGAAATATTGGGGCGGCCATGAGATTTGTCGCGAGAAATGTCTTCAAACGTGTTCGTCAGGGCATCCTCACAAGAAAAGTAGCCCTGTTTTTTGCCAATGGTCCATCTCAGGATGATGTTGCCATCAACACAGCTGTGCTTGAGTTGAGTGCCTTGGATATCACTCCAGTGGTTATTGCCTTCAGTGAAGTGCCAAATGTCAGGCGTGCTTTCTCAGTAAGTCGGTAGATGATAGAAAATTGAGTCAGTCACCCATTTACTCAGTGTCTGCTATTGTTTGAGTAAATCTTGCTCTCAGTCCAGTAAGTTCTATAGGAACTGTCTAATCCTTTATTAGAAAGGGGTACAGTAAAGGTTATTACTCTAACGTAGAAACAGTGATTGACTTGACCATAATGATCATCATCTGACCTCTTTCTGCACGTGAATTATTAATGACTTGTGCTTTTAGGCCAAATCACAGAATTTCCAGAACACTGTTAATTTCACTTAGTTACCTTTGTCATTACTCTTCTGAAGATGTGACAGGTACTGACCATTTAACTAAGAAACTGTGGCCCTAGTTTCTAGAAAAAGTAGTAGAAGTCTTCAAGTACACCAGGTTTTTTTCAAAAGAAAATTAAATTAAGCAAAACCCCTTTTTATGTCTTTATTGCCTTTAGCACAGGAGAAAATTATGAAATTTTACTTTAGAATATGACTTCATATAAAAGATACTAAACAAAAATAACCCGTCCATTTTTCAAGGTACAAAAGGAAAAAAATTCTAAGTTTATTCAAGGTTTCGTAACATAGATTCTATGGTCTTTGTCTTTCCAAATAGTTTTATCAACTGTTCTCAGTTTTAAATTTTTCAAAATAAAATTCTTTCAAGCTCCCCTTTCTTCAAAATTGTCCCTCTAAAAGGAAACATGTTCACTTACGCATGACAAAAAGTGCAAAACTTGGAGTCTGTTCTGATCTAGTAGCCATTTAATCTTCTTGTTATATTTATTCTCAGCCTCATATCTCTTAGGCAATTCATATATTTTTCTGGCTGAATGTTAATTTAGGAGAATGAAAAACTTTTGCTGACATGTGAGAAGGAAGCTTACAGTTTATTCACTGGGTTGCTCCACAGGATAAACAGGAGCAAGCACCAGTATTTTGTTTACTTAATATAAGGGGGTTACAAATCTGAATGCGTGTGATGATATCTGGTTTTTACAAAAGTGCCAGTTATCCATAAATCAGTCTTCAGAGTAGAGAAGTTTAAAAAAGTTGCTTAGCCAGGGGAGAGGCAAAAAATTCATGGCAGCAGCTCTCCTTTATGTTTACAATGATGGGAAGGCAACCAGCCTCCCCACCACCTCCAAGTAAATACAACCTCCCTTTTTCTTTCAGATGGGCTTCTGCCCTTGCAGTTGAGAGGTGGTTTAATCTTTATGATCGTACCAGACTGTAGCCACGGATACTTACTGCCTTTGGTTACTTGGTTTTAGGAGTTTCGGTTTAGAGGCCATTCAAACATTGCCAGTTCTAATTCCTTTGAAGAGTTTATCTGTAATATTCTTGACAGACATTAATTAGAATTTAATTGTGTAATTTAAACTGAAGTTTAATGCAAAGCAGTAATTATTTCTTTACTTACCATTATAGCTTATCCATATATATTGTTCATTTCCTGCAATGCTATATATTTTACAGACTTTTTTATTTACCTTTGTCCTCAAGGAAATGCTCTTTCCCTTCAATCACATTTGGATGGGGTTGGGTGATCAGTGAAATTGTAGGTTGTTGTTGGAGCTTCTTCAGACCTCCTAAAGCATTTCTATGGTCAAATCTTCTACTGAGGAAGATTGTTTTTCTTCAGCTGATCACAGGCAACTTATACGTTGTTCTAATGCTAAAATCTTCTCTCCCAAGAAAACACCTTCACTCTTTGTCCCAGACATAGGAAATCCTACCCTTTTCTCTGTTGAAAAATAGCACCCTATGAAGAAAAGAAAAAAATCTTAATATATTTTACCTGTCTTTTAAATGTTACTTTTGTGTCTGCTTTAAAACATAGATTGATGACACTAGAAGATTTCAGTTATTTGTTTGGGAAAGACAACAGGATGAAAGTTTGGAGGACATCACATATTGTACACTTTGTTTTGGTAAGACATTTAACAAATTCCATCGGTTGTATTGGTCTATTTAGCCTTTCAGTAACAAATTCTATCGTATTTATTTTGCAGTGTGGTGTTGGGGAATTTTTATGGTACACCTTAAACAGGTTTTGTGCTTAAATATAAAAGAAAAAATATTATTAAACAATGCACTGGGCAGAATCCTACTGCCATAAATGGTTCTACAAGGAGTTTGCAAACATGTGTTAAGAGCTGATTCCTAGTATGTACTTGCACCGGCACCAATCCCGTGAGTGGTTGCATGGAGCAACTCAGCCCAGCTCAGCTGCCCATAGGTGGCCCTGAGTGCTCCCGTTCCAGGGTGGCTACAAGACAGTGCTGCAGCTGTTTCTTGACATCACCAAGATAAACTTCACTCCCTTATAGGGATTTTTTTCTGTCTTTGACATTCCTGCTTCCAGCCAGCGTAAGCCCTTCTGCAAATGGGCTTTCTTACCCCCTGTGACAGAACATTTCTTGGTTACAGACTGTCACTGCTGAGGAGTTATAATTTAATTTCCTCTTCAGTGGATGGTAAGAATTAGACTCTCAAAACCACAAAAACTGTTTAATTGGTTTCTATGTCAGCCATGTGAAATGAATTACTCTGTTTAGCATTTCCTTTTTTAACAGAAATGAACTTAAAATGGCATTATGATTCTGGGAAACCAGTCTTATCTGCTGAGGATTCTACACTGTGAGGGGAGGAGATGCTACTAAATGATAATATTTCAGAATGTTGAATAGCGATCTGAGATGAAAAATACAGTTTATTTCTGTGTCCTTTACAATGTTTGGATTTCAACAGAAGAAAATTTCTCGAGGGAACTCTTATCTGTGAAGTTTTACCTTATGAATGTTTTTTTGCTCTCATGCTTGAATAATTTCCCATGGTATCTCAAAACCTCCTTCAGCAAGACTTGTCTGCTGTTCCTGACTAGAACAAAAAGATTTCAAGTTCCCAGATTATTTTTTTTAATCAAAATTTAAGAAAAATAAATAATATAGGACTGTGTGATTTTTTTTTTTTCTAAACTATTGCTTTTGTTGTGTTGCTAAATAATTTGCTCTTGGCTCTTCCTCTCTAGATAAATGCAAACCAAGAGCCAACTGCGAGGTGCCCTTTTCTCCCCCAGTTCTCATGGACATGGATATCACTTACATCATGGACAGCTCTCGCAGTGTCAGCAGTGAAGAGTTTCAGAGAGCCAAAGACTTTGTGAGCAACATGCTGGATCAGTTTGTTGTTTCCTCCCAGCCAAATGAATCCTACGGAGGCATCAGAGTGGCACTGGTGCAGCAAGCTCCTAGGGGCTTCCTGCCTGACAGAAACCAGACACCTGTGGCCTTGGAGTTTGATCTAGTTACATACAGCAATAAAGATTCGATGAAGAAACACATCCAAGAGTCTGTTCACCAACTGGAAGGGCCATCAGCCATTGCCTCTGCTCTACAGTGGACAGTTGAAAACGTATTCTTTAAAGCCCCCAGACAAAGGAAACACAGGGTCATATTTACAATAGTTGGAAGCAAAACAAGCACGTGGGACAGAGAGAGGCTGAAAGAGATTTCACTCGGAGCCAAGTGCCAAGGATTCACCTTGTTCACTCTTGCACTGGGCAGTGATGTGAGTGACAATGAGCTAATGGAGCTGCCAAGCTCCCCCACAGAGCAGCACTTGCTGACACTGGGCAGGGTTTCCACAGCGGAGATGGTGTACGCTCAGAGGTTTAGCCGGGCATTTCTAAATCTTCTGCAAAGTAAGTATCACACAATGGCATTTGCTTAAGGTATGGAAAGAAGGAGAAATGTTGTATAGAAAAGGATAGTCAGTATATATGTGCCACCATTCCTAGTCATAACTGCCAGTCTTTCACCTTTAGTTTGACTCAGATGCTGGACATTAATGGAAGTGCCAGTAATGAGAGAACAGAATTATATTCTAGTCTTAAGCGTTTTTTTTCACTAAAGTTTTTATTCGATGGGTGGCTTTGTGGACTCCACTTTCATTAAAGGTAGACCATTCTCAGCTAAGAGAACACAGTTCTGATTCCTGATTAGGCCCACATTTCTCCTCAGACCAATGGCAGGTCCAGATTTATTGAGCTGTTTATGTTTATTTAGGATTTGGGACAGGTAAATATTTAGCACATTTTCTCTTTATTACAGTTATTCCTCCTCTGTAGAGCAGAGAAAGGACTTCATCACTTTTCAAGACACATTCATGCAGATTAGCAGGATATCAAGAAGGAAATTGTCACTGATTTAAAATCCTCAGCAGAAGCATGTACTTAGAGATTTCCAAGTTTCTTTGGGAGCATAAATAGGTTATTACAGAGCAAGACAAAAGTATGAAAGGCTGGTTCAGGAGTCATTCTCATCTAGCTGACCTCTATCATAATTTTCATTTTCCTGGACCTAGTCCAGTCACTCTGGATACGATGTGTTAACTTACTGAAAGATGCAAACTTCAGTTCACAACAAAAATCCCACATAGTGCTTTTTATTAAACATACTGGGGTTTGGAGGACTTTAAAGTTCAACCATGTTATCTGGGCTTTCCCCACAGAAGAAGTGAACAGTTATCCTCCACCTGAACTTCAAGAAGAGTGCGAAAACTTAGATCGGGGAGACATACAACAGCAAGTGTCTGTGATTGAAAGGTTTGGAATTGCCTGTTTAACTCTTTGAGTGTGTATCTCTGAATATAAGATTTTCCCTTTGTGTTAGTAGTTGTATTCAAAGTAGCTTTAAGAGAAATGGGATCAGGATGCATTTTTCAAGGTCATACTGGTGGTTAAATACTTTTCTTTTCCCTCCCCTTAGAAGGATGCCTTTTCCTGGAATGGCTGAACTTGGTTCCAGTCATGATTTAGAAGACACCGAAAAAACTGAAAGTAGAGTCATGAAGAGTATTAAAGAGAACACCAAAGAACTTGTATACACAATGCCAGAAATGAGATATGATTATGAGGAGAAGAATGAATATTTCGCAGATGGAGCTGCTGCAAGAGAAAAGCCACAAGAGTGTGGAGAAGCTCAGGAGAACAAGGAAAACTTAGATTCAACACTAGAAACTAGAACTGCCTGTAATGATTATGGTATGATTTTAGAATATGAAAATCCTTTTTTAATTCAGTAAAAAGGCTCTAAATTGTAAAGGGCTCAGGAGAATATTTATACAAGATGAAGAATTTCCATTAATTACACTTTTCCAAAGCATTTAGTCATCATATGTTTGCATTAAGTCCAAATCTATACAGTAAGAGTCTGTAACTGAAGACTGAACTATAGGTGTCATTATGACTTCAGTTTGGCTTTGTAACTTTTTGTGATATATCATAAATATCATAAAAAGTTCTAATCCCCCTTACTAAAACAGATGATCAGTTTAAATTCCAAGTTGCACTGTCATTCCTGAGTTACTTCTGCTGCTAACTTAGCTCAGCACAGAGGAACTAAATAGATCTCTGATACAGTCTGTTCCTGTAGGAAGAACAGGATCTCTCCGCAGAAGTCTCAAAATGTATATTCTTCATTACTTCGTAATTATCGGTTTTTCTTCACAGGTTTGACAATTGATACAGGTATGGGAAGCTGATTGTGAGATTATTTATCATCAACATTCTTTTAACACAGTTCAGTGTTTTTATTGTTTAAACTGCAATTAGAGAGAATTTATGTGGAAAAAAAAAAAATGAGAAGGCACCTGCATAGTTTTGGGTGTGGTAGCTCATTGCCGCAGCTGCCATCCCTTTGTTTTTCATCCCTCTCTACTCAAAAATGAATCTAGAATATCTGGTAACCCCATATCCCTGATAAGAGAGTCCCAATGCCTTTGCAATACTGTTTTAATATTGGATCTTTCATTAAGAGCTAGTGTAGCACTGTGAATGCCGTACAACCACAGTGCAAACGGACTTACTTAGCACCACAGAAATTGGTCCCATTGCCTAACTGCGTGTGTACAGCCTTGTTAATCTCTTATTAACCAGTTCATGGACTCTGTGGTCACACAGGAAGTCCAGTAACAGGAAGATATGTTACTGTTTATACTTTACAAATAAAATATTTCCTTTGAGGAAGTAGTCAGGGTCATTGCACCAGTATAAGAAGAGACCTAAGACACTTAAAGGGAGATGTATGAACTGCCTTTCTCAA
This sequence comes from Empidonax traillii, assembly GCF_003031625.1. NCBI lineage: Eukaryota > Metazoa > Chordata > Aves > Passeriformes > Tyrannidae > Empidonax > Empidonax traillii. The sequence continues at coordinate 445,961 of NW_020955212.1, read as the reverse complement.
TCCTGTGTTTTAACATCTGACAGTTTACTTCTAAAAACATTTAACTCAGTTCCAGAACTTGTCTTTTGAAAGATATAGTTTTTACTGACCTGTTGCTTGAGATTATTGCTTTTAAGTTGATTAGGAACAGGTTACATCATTTTAAATCTTTAAGCTGGATAGTTTTATCAAGTATTTTGCTTTACTTCTCAGTTCTTCCCCTTCCATGTTGTACAGACATCAAAGTCTAGAGCTGCCCTTCTGTCTTCTTTTGAGTAACTCTGAATTTACATTGGTGAAAGATGATTAGCTCTGTTCTTACTGAATGGCAGATTGCTACAAAGTATGCTACTCTCACCTACTTTGCTAATTTATGCAATTTAAATCTGTATTATTATTGGATTTGGCTAAAGGACTATCGTGGATAGTTTAACAACCTATGTATGTTCATTTATGAAATTTTATTGGTGGATACCAGTATAACAAGTTGGAATAAAGAAGAGGGAAATTATTAAAAGGTTTATTTACATAGTCCCTGTGGACCACATACAGTCATTTTACAATCATTGTAATAAAAAGTCTGTGTTAGAAGACTAAAAGCCTTTTAGCATTCCTTCTGTTTATGCCACTGAAAATCTCATAATTTCAGACATTCTTTCTGGTTAAAGCAATCATAAGAAGAGGGTCTTTAGACCATGCTGACCCTGTGGGTTTATAGATGAATACTCAGTAAATCTTTTTAAGATCTTGAACACTGGCTATTTCTTTTGTCTGACAGTTGCAATTAATGTTAGTTTTCCCTGAATTTACAGTGCTAAGAAGGGTTGACCTTTCTTTCATTAAATCTGTCTCTTATTTCCCTTTTCCAGATGCATGTGACCTTGTTCAAGATAGTGGAGAATGTCAGAATTACGTTTTGAAGTGGTACTACGACAAAGAGCAGAAAATGTGTGGTCAGTTCTGGTATGGGGGCTGTGGAGGCAATAGAAATAGATTTGAAACACAAGAAGAATGTGGATTCTTGTGTATAGAGTCTTCCTAGAGCAGACACACTTTAATTACTTTAATTCTTCTTTTAGACTATCAGGGTGATGTGGAAAAGGGATTCAAAAGAAGGCTTTACATAGCCACTTGGCTCCCATGTTTCAGTTGAAAGAAATACTTGCTTATAAAGTTATTACCTGGTGACTTAATTGTGAAAATTAAAATTTAAGCTATTACCCCATTGATCTCATATAACATGCTGAGTACTGAGAAATTTGTTAGCCAACAGCAGATTGTTTAAAAGGCATGGAGGTATTGAAACTTGACTTTCTTCCATATATACCAAAATGTGCACTTCCTCAATATGCTCCATAAAATAAAACAATACCTCAGAGATTTTCGTGAAGTAACTTTGGATGCAAGACACTAAAGCCAAAATGTTTCGATGTGTTTGCTTACATTTATCCTGTTTATAGAAAATACCAGAAAGCATTTAGATCTCAAATCTAGGACTAGTGAAATAGTCCTAGGACTTATTTCACTCTGTTTTAAAGGATTTTCTACCACAGAGTCATTCTTGGCTTCTTAATTATTTTTTTTTCTGAATAATCCAACATGTGAATAAAATAGATCATTCTCAAATATTATACTTCTGCTTCTAGTTCCTGAAACAGGTATAATTGTGTTCTCACTATGTGGCTTCTCATTGGTAAATAAGCACTGGTCCCCTTTCCTTGTTACCAGACGTTGGGCAAATGCATTTATTTTAGAACATTAAATTTTCATGGTTGCTCTTGAGTGAAAGAAAAGATCCCGAGGATATCATTTGATTAAAGATAATAAATACAATGCTGTGCAGGCCGGTGGGACTTAGATAAACTTCCACACTCTGCTGACTTATCCAAACTTTACTGTTGCCCATTTTATGTCTGTAGAAGTCACGGTGCATTTAACTTCACCTTGGGCCATTCTGCAGCGTTGGCTGTACTCACCAGGAATTTTGTTCTTCTCTGTATTCATCTGCAGCAAGATACAAGATTATATCTAGTGGCAGTTTTCTTTATGGTTCTTTGAAAAAAAAATATTAAACTGGAAGAAGAGCTGTAAAAATGATACAGAAAATGTTTCTTACTGAAGAGATAAAGTGAAAGAAAATTATATGTATTCTATATATGAGGATGGATGCCACTGGATACAGAGCAATATATCAGGCCCCCTGAAATAAAATTTAAAATTTCCCTTTATAATTACAGGCTTTGCTCTGATTCAGAGGAATCAGAGCCCTTCCTAGCAAAAGAACTCCTCCTGGCACCCCAGGAGGATGGTTGTTGGGTTGGCTGTTTCAAGGGAAGGTCTCCTCTACACACCATACAACTGATCCTACATGGAGTAAGTGGGTCATACTGATCACACAACGAGCTTGTACAGGAAATGTCAGTCATCCAGGAATCTTAGAAGTGCTCAGGGGCTGGCCAGAAGGCAAAGGTTTTGGAATATCACCAGCAAAGGAAGTGACATGTGCTGAAGAGGGCCCACTATACAATGAATTACCAGAAAGTGAGAAGTAATAGCCTGGTTTACTGATGAATCCTGCCAACTTGTGGGAAAATATCAGAGATGGAAAAGAGCTATATGGAGTCCCCTACCAGAAGTCACAGAACCTGCTGGAGGATGAGGTGAATTGAGGCAGTTTGCAGAGGTGAGAGCCATCCACTTGGTCTTAGACATCAGAACATCTGGAGAACATCAGAACAACTAACAGGTGGATCAGGATGCTAGGACTGAAGTGGCTCATGTGGTTTTGAATTGGCAACATAAGGGTGAATTATTTCTAGCTTGGTGGGCCCATGACATCTGGGGCCATCAAGGAAGAGGTGCAAAATATAGGTGGGCTTGTGATTGAGGAGTGGACTCGGCCATAGACACTATCACACAAGTTATCCATGGATGTGAAACAGGCACTACAATTAAGCAAACCAAGTGGATAAATCCTCTCTGGTAGGGAAGACAATGGATAAAATAATAGTATGGAGAGGCCTGGGAGCTTGACTATATCACACTCCCTCAAACCTGTGACAGTAAGTTCCATGTACTAACAATCGTAGGAGCAACCACCAGAGGTCCGGAAACATAACCTGTGCCCCATGCCATGGCCTGGAACACCGTCCTGGGCATTGAAAAGCAAGTCTTACAGCAACATGGTAGTCCAGCAAGAAATAACAGAACTCATTTCCAGAACAACCTCACAGACATTCAGGCCACAGAACATGGATTTGAGTGGGTATATCACATTCTCATGCACCAACCTCTGGAAAGATCAAACAATGTAACAAAACTGTTAAAGACTACACTGACAGCAAGGGGTGGTGGGACCTTCAAACATTGGGATACACATTTAGCAAAGGCCAGATGGTTAGAAAGCATTTGGGACTCTGCCAATCAGACTGGCCCTGACCAATCAGAATTTTACGTACTGTAGAGGAAGATAGAATTCCTGTAGTGCATGTTAAAAAGGTGCTGGTGAAAGCTGTCTGGGTTATTCCTACCTCAGGCAAAGGCAAACCTATTCTGTGCTAGCCCCAGCAGCTCGAAAGGACTGTCATGGTTTAACCCCAACCAGCAACTAAGCCCCACACAGCTGGGGAGGAGAACAGGAGGAGTAAAATGGAGAAAACTCAAGCATTGAGAGAACAACATTTTAATAAGTAAAGCAAAAACCATGCACACAAGGAAAGCGAAACAAGGAATTAATTCAGCATATCCCATTGGCAGGCAGGCGTTCAGCCATCCCCAGGAAAGCAGGGCTACATCACATGTCATGGTTACTGGGAAGATAAACATTGTCACTCTGAATATCTACCCTATCATTCTTCCCCAGCTTTAGATGCTGAGCATGATGCCATGTGGTATGGAATATCCCTTGAGTCAGTGGGAGTCAGCTGTCCCATCTGTGCCCTCCCAACTTCTTGTGCCCCTCCCCAGCCTTCTTAATGGTGGGGTGAGGTCAGGGACAGAAAAGGCCTTGACTCTGTGCAAGCACTGCTCAACAATAATGAAAGTATCCCTGAATTATTAACACTGTTTCCAGCACAAATCCAAAATAGACCCCTGTTGCAGCTATTGTAAAGAAAATTAACTCTACCCCAGCCAACTCCAACTCCAGCACATTCTCCACCCCTACAAACTGTGGGTTCACCATGGCTGGATGCCAGGTGCCCACCAAAGCCACTCTATCACTCCCCTCCTCAGCTGGACATGGGAGAGAAAACAGAAGGAAAGGCTCATAGGTCGAGAGAAGGATGGGGAGAGATCACTCAGTAATTACTGTCACAGGCAAAACTGGCTCTATTTGGAGAAATTATTGAATTTATTACCAGCCAAATCAGAGTAGGACAATGAAAAATAAAACCATCTCTTAAAACACTTTTCCTACAGTCTTTCCGCCTTTCCAGGCTTAACTTTATTCTTGAGTTCCCTACCTCCTCCTCCCCCTGAGCAGCACAGGGAACCAGGGAATGGCAGTTTTGGTCAATTTATCACACACTGTCTCTGCTGCTTCTTCCTTCTCAGGGAAAGGACTCATGCTCTTTCCCTGCTCCAGTGTGGGTTCCCTTGCACAGAGTGCAGTCCTTTGGGAACAGGCTGCTCCAGCATGGGATCCCTATAAAGTCGCAAGTCCTACCAGCCAACCTTCCTGAGCATGGAATCCTCTCTCCATGGGGCCACAGGTCCTGCCAGGAGCCTGGTCCAGCATGGGCTACCCACAGAGTTACAGCTTCCTTGGGGCATCCACACACTCCAGTTTGCAGTACTCCAGAGGCTGCAAGTTTTATTTGCTAGGATACAGTTGTTATCTGTATTATACAGCCGTTACTTCCTTTCTCTCCTTTTCCCCTCAGCTAGGCCAGATCTCTGAGCAAAGCCTGTGTTACTATAAGAATCTGGTAGCAGTCTGTGATACATCTGTAAAGGCTGATAATTTTATGCTTGGATAATCACAGTCCAGATCTTTGTCAGGCCTGTCAGGTGTCCAAGCCCCTGGAGATTGTGCTAATGTTGTATCAGGCTGTCCACCAATGACAAATCCAAGAGTTTTCATGAACTGAGAAGCTGATTTGATAGAGTAACACCTTGCTAGGGTTTTTAGTTTGAAGGAGATATCTCTGCAGATTCAAGTTCATTCAGGTGTCACCTTCTGCTCATTGGTCTCACCTTAACTTTGTGCAAGGTCAGTGTTCCCTGTCTGTTTTACCTTCCCAGACTGATCTTTGTGATCTTTTCTACACGGTGAGCTCTCCACTCTGGGGATCTGCTCTTTCTCATGAGATTGAAGAAGACAGAAGGAAGAGTCCAAACAGTCTCTGAAACCCGATAGCAAGTTTTTTGGCAGCCCCCTAGCAGTGCTCATCTCCAGCAACTATGCAGGACAGTTTGCTAGTGGGTGTACATCACTATGACTTGAGAGGCAGCTAGCCTAAGTCCAACTCACATCAAACCTCAATGCACTTTCTGGATGATAGACACCTTTGTCATCTATCTACATCCACTGTTTTCTGGGGTCAAGTAGTGTAGTAAAGCATTTTATATGAACCATTTCTGCCCAGACTGCTTTATTTCTGCATGAACGCATGTTTCATGCTCCAGGAACGTCTGTCAGCAGTTTTTAAGATCTTAAGGAAAATCCAGGATTACTTACTTCCAGATCCCATTCCCTGCTTTTTGGAAACTAAATAAATAAGTAAGTAAATAAAATAAATAAACAAAAATCTTATTGCTAGCTCTAAAATGTATCTAATGGAAGATCATCTCAATTTCATTTGAAAAATTTAGTGTTTGATTGTGAAAAAGAGGGACAATTTGACGTCTTTTCTTGAACTAAAACATTTGTTTGGTAGAATCTTTGTATTAAACTTTTCCAGATGTTTATTGCTAGCTTGCACAAATAGCTGAGAACACATGAAAAACTAATTAACTTAGATCTACAGCAAGGGAGGACTAGGGTTTACTGTAACAGTGATGTGAAGGAAAACACCAAGTGTTCTCTAGAGGAATCTAAGGAAGAGATACCATGTAATTCCTCTTCTTCGATTAGTTTTCTTGGCTGATTTAATCCACAGCTTTAAATTCTGAGATTCTCTTATCTTTACACTTTCAGTGACAAGAAGTGCCTGGGTTGCCACCGAATTCCCAAGGCAAGGCAGCACTAGCAGCCACGGCTGCCAGAAAGGGCATGTCTGAAGGGCTGTCGAGAGCCAACTCTCTAGACAATAAGTGTTGAAATTCAGGACTGCCAGTCCTGGCAAAGGAGATGTTCTAGTAGTGGAAGACCCTGTTGCAATTATCCTATCACTGTTCTGGTCCTGCCTCCCTATCTCAGCTGTGCCTGATGTGATGGAGTGCAGTAGACTCCGCCAGAGTGCTTAGATCAGCAGAGCCTAAGCTCATGAGGAATGTAAGTACTTGGCTGTAACCTTGCTGGAGTTTTAAAAGAGTTACTGGCTTTATGCCCAGAAATATTGCATTGCAGTAGTTTACACTGACGGTTGTTTTCTAATTACTTGTGTTTTTATACATGCAGGTTTAGTAAATAACATACAAACAATCCTGAAAAAGAAATTAATTGTTGCAGCAAGTATTCTGTCATCAGAAGACTATAGACTCATAGGAGCAGATTCTTCTCAGCTAAAATAAGTTCAAATAAATCAAACCTCAGAATGCAGTCTTGTTCCCACTAAAATTGGTGGAACTTGAATCATATTGTTAAAATATTTGTTAAAATTTTTTGACCACAGATTACATTAAAAATAATATGAAAATCTTTTATGGAAAATATTGGTATATCAATATAAGATATCCAGCCTTCTTGAAATCACAAACATGCCCGTTCATTAAAGGTTAATAGCTGTACAAAACAGATTTTTTTAAATAGTTACCATTTGATTAATAGATAAGTACTTTCCACTTTGCTCCAAATAGAGAAAAAAAAAAAAAAAGCAGGATGCATTTGTACTTTAATAGAGCTGGGTCTTCCTGATACACATGCATGGTTAAAAAACAGCTTCTTCAACTTTCTATGACCATTTTCACCTCCCTCAGACAGGATGTTCAGAGGACTCTGCCTCTAGTTGAAGATATGGCTGGCTTTGTTCTTCATCCTCTTTAAGACACACACATCTGTTCCCTGGAATATTGGTCTTTTACTGTTTGTCTTTAATGCAATTCTTGATGGGGAAAAAAAATCTCAGCTCACCATTTTTCCACTAAGTAGTGACCAGTAGCTTGAGAGGTTAAAGAAAATTTTATACACCGTAGCTGAAGCTGAGTTTGGATGGCAACAGGACGAGTTTGAGGTGTGAGATTTGATGTGGGTGGTAATAAGATGTAATACTCCAAATCCAGACCTATAATTGTGTAACGCCATGATCACATTGTATTTACTATACTTTCATCATTTCTGTGCAAGCAGAAATTTTTCATGGACCTCCTGTAAACCAGACACACAAATATTTGTTCTCCTCTATGAGATTTCTGTAGTTATATGTAGTTTCAAATATAAGATGCACTAGTATAGTGATGCTTTTTCACAGGAGACAGTGAAACAGTCAAAATTGTAGCTGTAGACTTTATATTGTAAGAGTAACATGAATATTAACAGACCAATGCATACAAGTAAAAAAATTTCAAGATGATAGCAGGAGAGCTTTAAAATATTTTCACATTTACTCAGGTACTGCTGATATATTTGATCTTTCAAGAGGCTGTCAGTGAATTATGAGGATCTTGTGGTTGCACGTTTCTCTATTGGTGCACAGTTAATCTTTATGCACAGTCAACCACAGACTTTACTTGGACCACAGTTCTTGAGAAGAAGGCTTTCTGGGACTATAGGACCACATCTCTCTAACAGAAAAATTAGCTGCCATCTTGTGTAAACATCATAAATATAAACAACTAGATTCCTCTTTTTTCTCTTTCAGGGCCCAAGAGGACCACCTGGACCACAAGGATGGGTAACATGGAATGTCCAGGTAAAAGGTTTCAAGATTAAAGAAAAATCCTGAAAATACTCTTTAACTGTGATTTAGAATAATTCTTCAATGTTTTTATTACGTGTTTTTCTAACTTTTGCCATATTTTTTCTCTTCAGCGGTTTCAAGGATTTATTGGGAAAATGGTAAAGTATTACTCTATATGGTCTGAATTTGTGAATGCAGTATTCTTTAGGGCTTTGTCCTTCAATGAATGAAGATTTTGAGAGTTTTTCACAAATGTCAGTGGTGTTAAGTCAATGCTACTTTTTTTTAGGCTGCATTGCAGACGTCTGCTGCAGTGTCCAGTTTGTGGCTGTGTGCCTAGGGAACATACAAGAAATTGAACTTCAAGCATTAATTCCCATGTTTAGGGTTTTTTGTAGTTTGTTTTTTCATTCTGTTTTTTTTTGCGTGTGTGTGTGTGTGTGTGGGTGGGTGGGTGGGTTTTTTTTCCCTGGGTGGTGGGTTGGTTGTTTATGTGAAAGATTCATGTGCATTTTTATTATCTCAGGGACAATGGGTAAGATGGGACTGATGGAATTAGAGAAAAGAGGTACGTAATTTTCTTTCTTTTGCCTTCTTGACCTCAAAGTTACTGAGTGATAAAAATGAAATAATATACCATATTTTGACTTTAAGAGGTCTCCTGGGGTTCCTGGAAAGAAAGGAGAAAAGGGTGACTTTGGGTGTTGGTAACATTTTGTCATCTTTTATTGGTCAGAGTTTGAATTTAAGAACAATAGTATGGCTATTCCATGAAACTCTCCCTGTGAGAAATGTCTTTAATAAACTCTCAAGCACAAGGCATAGCCCTTGTACCTCAAAATTATTTGCACTCTTTTTTTTTGTTTGAATTCCTATCAATGTTAATTTTTTCATAACACTGTTTTTTCAAGTTTCTTATCAGCACATGGTTTTGACCAGAAAATGAGATGCATGTTGCTAAGAGACAAAAGAAATTAAAAAAAAAAATCTATATACCTTATTATTACCAATAAAATATTAGATTTCTAATAATTCCACTGTTCTAAAAATAACGCAGAAGAAAAGTGTTAGTGTAAGGCACTTCTCCTGTATCAGTGTTTTTTACAAGCTCTGATAAATCCTGCAATTGTACTTAATACATTGCTGTAGTTATCCATAACAAGCTATTAAAAGGGACTTGACATTTTTATCGTAGTAAGCTAAGACACAAAACAAGAAGAAAGGTCTCAGATTCGGTCACGCATAAACTTTTAAGTATGAACTGATGTTATTAATCTGATAATTATCATAATTTTACTTCATAGGAATTCTAGTTTTTTCATCAGCAAAAACCTGTCTTAGAGAGGTTTTCTGCCTTTTCTCCTTAGTCTCCTCTCTGGATGTAACTCTTGTTCCAAGTCCTGTAGCACGGGGGTTTTTGTAAGGTCTTGCTTTCAAGAGCAGTGGTGCTATGGATGTTTTTTTAGGTGTGTATTAACCTTTTTGTTGTTTGTGCTCACACTTCATACAACCTCCCGTGCATTGTCAGCTCTTCTGTATAACTCTAGTTTAATTCTTTAATTCAAAACCAGAGTAAATAGATTGATTTTCACAACCCGGTGGAATAGTTTGGCCAGGCAAAAGATAGGACTGAGCTGTGAAATTGGTATTACACTCGAGGCTTCAGCTAATAAGGCTGCTTAACATCTATATTCTCTGTGGATGCAGAGCTATTGCCACATGAAAAGCAGAGTCACTCTGCTGAACATCACAGCTTGGAGATCCTGTGGACAGGTTTTGTGCCAGATCTCTGACCCAAAGCTTTCTGGTAAATTGTCATTTGTATATGGTGTAAGGAAGAGGAAGCAATGCCTCATGCTCCTGCAGGTTGCTGACTGATGTACATTCCCTCACAGACGTAGAAAATCTGACGGAGGCTTGTTCTTGTTGATATCAATGGACATTTTCAATGTTCTGTGAACAGAAATTGCCTGTTAATATTTTCTCCGATATTTTTATTTACATAGCAATTAGGGAGAAATTAGAAGTTTTTTTAAATAAATTGAACTGCCATCTCTTCACTGTTCCCATGGGAAATCAGTGTGTGCTTCAGTAAACAAGTAGATAAATCACATTTTGGAAGTGGCACACTTCTGTCATAGAAGGTATTACTTGGAGAGATTACAGTCAACAGTATATTTTTTGCAGATGAGAGTGAGAAGTGCTTTCACTCGTGTGAAACAAGATGTTGTATATCTTTTGTTATCTTACGAAACAGCTGCATCTCATTTTATTTTCCCCCCAGTAAAAAACATTATGGGCTGATCATTGTGTAGGTTTGATTTGGATTTTTTGCACGACTCCATGACTATTTTTTTGTGTTGCACAGCCCTCTATTTCAGGAGGAAAATGCTGTCATAATTTCTTGAGAATTTTGCATTTTTATCAGAAGAACCTCTTGTCACATTTTAATTACATGTTTTTCCAACTAACTAGGAGACAAGCTGGAGACAAGGGAATTGCAAGGGAACATGGACAAACAAGATATAGAGGCAGAATGACAAGTACATCATCATTGATATTCTTTAATGGATTTTTTTATAGGATCCTTATTGATGTGCTGATTGCACACTTGTATTGATTGTTAGATGTGATGTCTCTCATTTTCAAAGGCTGCTAATGCTGACTGTGCTCTGTCCCCGTGTATGTCACACTAAGCAGAAGCAATGGCCATCTCTGAATATCCTGCCTGCTGTTCCAGCTCACTTTCCATTTGTGCCTTTTAGACTAAAAGCTGCTGCAGAAGAAATCAGCTGGTTTAAGAGCAGCGTGATGATCCCATTTATTCCCCATTAATTTCTTTGTCCTGATTTTTCTGAATTCATGTGTGTTTCTTTCTCCCTTTTCCTCCTAAGCTTTTCTATGGCTGAATAGTAACGTCAGTATTTTTAAACAGAGTTTGAACATATTTTATGAATATCACAGTGAACAAAAAAGAGCGTACCTACTAGAGGGAATTTGTTGCTTTGATACTATCCACCCAAGTTATTAATCTCTTAAAAGTGAAAATCATGTCAGACCTGACATTCTTCTTTCTTACTTCTCATTGACAACTCATAGAAGCATAGAATATGCTGAGTTGGAAGGGACCCACGAGGATCATCAATTCCAACTCCTGGCCCTGCACAGATCACCCCAAGAATCACACTATGTTCTTGAGAGTGTTGTCCAAATGCTTTTTGAGCTCTGTCAGGCTCGGTGCTGGCCAGTTCCCTGGGGAGCCCATTAAGTCTGTGGAACTTAAGTATGGAGCAAATAAATGAAGATGGAAGGAAATCTATTGATTTCCAGTAGAAAATAAAAATGTTATGTCACCTCTGTATTTTCTTTGAATACCACATATGTAACATGCTACTATTTCATAGGGTTATTCCAGAACCTGCTGGCCTTGAAGACTGTTCAGATGAGAGGGGATCTCCGCAATGCAGGGCAAGACCTGGACTCATTATATTTTGCCATTACTGGAAAATACCTTTGCTCTTTTTAATTTTTAAGGGAAAATAAGGAACGAAACAGAACATTTTCTTCCTGTTCTGGTGGTCTGGAGTGGCTACATGTGCAATGTTTTAATGACTGCCACTGATGTGTTGTGCATATGTAGTAAATTGCATGATAGCTTTACTCTGTGAACTTTGAGATTTTTTTAAATAAAGAAGATTGTGAATCCATCCATATCTAAACACAAACCAGGTACTTCTGCAAATGGCTAATTGTATACCTGTAAATGTCATTTTCAGAAGACACAGTCTAACTGTGTAATTTGTGCACGTTTAAAAAGTGTACCTGACTCATACTTTGAGCATTTCCTTTTAACTGATGCAGAGGAGAATGCTTACTGTACTTTTTGGTTGTCAGTAGCACAGTAAATTTTGCAATTATGTGCTCCTAAAAAACTCTTTAGAAGTATGATTCAGAAGTGGGAGTTCAGTGGTACGTATCTTAAGTCTCAAATGAAATATTTATTTCCTCTTTGACTTTCAGATTTGCAAGTTCAACACGGCATAAAAGACAGATTGGATTCGTTTTTCTCTCACTGATTGTTACCATTGCTAAGAAGTCTGCAGCTCATGCTAAGCTGGTATTTTTCCTGTACATCTTTGTCAGATATAAAATGATATACTGTGAATTTCTTACAGCTTCAAAATAGGATTACAGCTGAAATGAATTGCAGCAACCATGTTCAAAAATTCTGGAAAGTACTAATGACCTGTACTTCCAAACAAAAATAGTTATATTTTGTCACTCTAAATGGAATAAAAATGTACACAGATAGTGGAACCTTTAATTCTACTAGAGAATTTCAATATCTAATCATAATAGACTTTAAGTAAATTATATAAAAATATGTAATGCAATCAACCCTTTTCATAAATTTTTGCTTTGGTGAATAAAATATCTGAGCAACCAAGTGAAGTGAAGAGAACATGACTGTAATCTTTTTCTTTTTCTTTTAGGGGAATAAATGACTTAATGGGCAAGGCTTGTTTTCTGTACATATCTCAAGCAAAGTCCATGTTAGAAGCACTCACAATGCACCATCTCACCAGGTAGTTGTGGTCATGTATGTCTTTTTTGTTCTTGTCCACAGCTATGTGAACTCATTAACTACATCTGCATACACAGCCATAAGCGTTCAGTCTTGATTTGATATTGTAAGCCTGAGTATCAGCACTTCCTTTCTTCCCTGGTTTATTAATATCACACTAATTCTGTGTTTTTTCCTGTGAATTTATGGTCTTAGCGGGCAGGTGCTTGAAAAATGATGGTGGGGCTCAGAATGCAAAAATATTTTTTGGTTGTTTGGATTACTTTATTTTACCAAATTTACTGCAATATAATTTATTAGAAATGGCGAGTGCCTTGGTGGTTCCAGCTATCATGAAGTAAGTTTGCATTATTTTTTCCTTGTCTGTCTATCCCAATCCCTTAGAAAGTGACTGTGCCAAATAATGTGAGTTTCTACTGTTAATAGTGTATTTCTATCTCTAAACTCTGGTAGAAACCCATCAATGAAAGTGTTTGGTGTAGAGCAGGCCCAAGACCTGCTTCACCTTTTACTCCATTCCCCAATAAAACCAAAAGCAGTTTAGCAAGCATACATAGTAGTGGAAGACAAGAATGCATCTAAAGTCACTGAAAATCTTGAAATCTGTAGAACTAGGAAAGCTAAATTCAGTGTATGTTCCAACAGTGAATTCAGCTTGTATTTGAAAAACTCTTCAGATGCTACATTTTTCAATTTAACTTTCTTTTTCTTATTCTTTAGCTTTTTGGGATGGCCAGTACTGCTTACTCCTATGTCGTTGTCACTAATGGTATTGTTCATTTTTCAAACTGACGTAGCAGAGATCTCATAAGCTGTGAACTATTTGCCTAGGTAGGATTAAGCTCCACCCAAACAAACATTCAGAGCTGTGTGTTCCCTTCACAGGGGTTAAATCCTGCACTGAGTCAGGTGTTTACTGAACTGGAGCTTCAGTTTGCTAATCCATGAGTAGGTTGGGGAAACGGAACTGAAAAAGAGCTTTTAAAATTAGATGTAGATTCTTCAAATCTTTGACATATCACAAATTTCTGTTTACAGTAAAGGTTCACAGGTCTTCCTAGAGCCTTGTATCATTTGGTTTCAGTGGTATTGGGTTTAACTCCATCGGTCAGAGTATTGTTGGCAATATCAAAATAGTATGAGTTCCTCCTTTGTAATTTCCCCCTATTCTCTATGTTCTTGTGCATATTATTTTTTGTTATTTCTTTCTACCCTGAGAGGTCTGGCTATCATTATCCTTCTCTGCCCTTTCATAATTCTAGTTGTCTTGCAGCCTCTGCACTGCAGATTGTCTTCCTTGTCCCTTCTCTGACCTTCTTTTTTGTTTTAATTTCACTCCCACCAGTTTCTCCACTGCTTTATACTGAGCTGCCAAATAATTTTATCACACCTATTAATTTAAAACTTTCTCCTCTTTATTTGTTCTGATTTCAATACTGCTCTCCTTTGTTTTGCTGTGAGGTTTTGGGGTTTTTTAATTATTTTTTACTATCCTCAGTACTTGGTATGTTCTGTGCCCAAATGTGTCTGATAACAGTTATGTATAGAAAATTATAATGGAACTTGTGTCCTACACTGAATGTGGCTGGAATGGTGAGCCAGTAATCTCCTTCCTTCATTAGTGATAGATAAATTACCCTATTATTACTGTAGTTATGCTACCCACTATGGTCTGTAATTCTTTAAATTACATTTTTCTTCATGATGCAACAAATTATTTTCCTCATCACAATTTCTGATTTTAGATATAATAATGGCTGGAGTAATTGCAAGATGAGATGTGTTTTACTACAGAAATGTCACATGCATTTTAAAATCTGAACAGTTCTCCTAGTAATAATGTAATAATAACAGCACCAAATCAGTATGTGAGCCACATAGCAGTACGTGAATTAGTGTGAGCCCACATTGTGCTCCAGAGGAGCTTTAAAAGGGAATACTCTGTGCTGAAATTACAGGATACTTCTATACAACCCAGTGCAGACTGCTGCAAGCTCACTCTGAGCTCAGTAGTGTAGGTTCTACCTCTGCAGGCACATGCAGCAAAGGGGGCACAGACTGCAGCAGGCTTGCACCCCACAGGTTCAGAGTGCAGGTGAATGTGGAGGCTGTCAGAATTCTGACAAAACCCAACACTGTTTCTGCTCCTGGCCCTGTTGTTGTCCTATGCTTCGGTGATGCTGGAAAAACCACTTTCACTCAGTGCTACAGCTTCTCCATCTGTAATATAGTCCTAGGGTAATTTAGCACCATGTTTCAAATATTTTTGCAAAATCTCTTGCTAAGAACAAGCAATTTTTACTCTTCTATGCCTCACTTCAGTATACACTGGGCAGATTTTTGTCTAGCTCTCAATTTTTCTTCGTGCTTGTCTGAAGTGAATTATGAAGTTTAGCACTGTCATGTGGCTTTTATGTGCATTACTCTCCATTACTGAGATGCAAGAGAACAAAATAATTTGGGGGTGTATTTTGGTGTCTGCAACTCGGTTGCCACTACCTTGTCTACTTCTCAGAGTCTCACAAGAAGAATAAGCTACCCAATGCACTAAAAAATATTTCTCACCAGAGATACTCCAGTGAACAGGACACTGGATGTGTGATGAGATTCATTGCCAAGAAGGTTTTCAAGAGAACTCTGCAGGGTCCTAGTGTAAGGAGAAAAGGCTGTGGTTCTCAGCGATGGACCAGTTGCAGATGCATCTTCTGTTCAACAAGCAGGTTATGGAGGTGAGTGCAGTAGAAGTCATTCCAGTAGTTACTGCTTATGAAAACTCCCAAGCTTTCCTGGTAAGAAATTTACTAAACTTTTCTTTATGCTGAGTAATGTTAGTTCAAAAAAAGAAAATTTAAATGTGTTAGTTAAGTTGTGCTTGTTCAATATGTGACGCTTTTGAGCAGAGTCACTCACTTGTATCAAGTTTCGATCCTAATGCTGCACATGAATCACTGTCAGTTATCTTTAGTGATGTAATTATTTTGTCATCCTCATCCTCATTAACATCATCATTTTCTTCCTTTTCTGTCCCATTAAACTTTCTTTATCTCAATCCATGAGTTTCCTCACTGCTACTCTTCTGATTCTCTCTGCCATGCTGCTGTGGGGGAGTGATCCAGCAGCTGGGATTAAACCAGGACACCAACACTGCACTTGTCTTGCTAAAGACCCGTGGGTGGATGTTTAAATACAGAATGTGTTATCTTCTCGTAAGTGGATATGTCTGTCCTACTTTTACCTATGACTGAATGCAGATTCAGTTTACAAAATAAGTTCTCAGGAACGTGAGTAGCACTTTGCCACGTGATGTGCTTTCTTCTTGTGGCCTGATTTCCCTTTCCCATTCTCTGTCATTTTTAAAATTAAAACTGGTGAGAGGTTTCTTCCATCTTGCTTTAGGACCACAGTGGAGGGAAGGTGCACTGTGAAAAGGCATCCTGTGAGGAAGTGTGACTGACACAGTTCATGCGTTGTTTTCACAAAGGAGAAACTGTGAAATGGCATAAGCATAGGAAGTCTTTGGAGTTGGAAGACATGGTCCAACCTGGCTACTTAGTTGGATGTTGTGGCCCACATTGCAAATCTCTTCTATCCATTGTTGCAAAAACTGCATCAGTTACGTTATTAAGGTAGATGGTCCTTATCACTGGCGACTTCAAAGTCCTCAGGCCAACAAACTGTTTCTCCTGCAAAGTTTGAGGTGAATCAGTAATGCCTGTAGAGCAGCTAATGAAAATACAAAACCTGTTCTGAGGTGCTTTCCACCTTTTTCTTATGTTTTAAGTGATAAAGCTCAAACTAATTAGTAGTCACATTGCTCTTAGTAGGGTATTTTGTAGAATTACTGTAGGTAGACTTAGATACTAAAATAAATGGCTATATGCTGTAAGTTCACAGAAATACAGATTAATTTTTATTATTCTGCCATCTAGTTTCTGAGAGGATGTTATACTCTTATCACTTGCTGTAAATAAAAAATGTTAGAAAGGAGTTGATAACTGTAGTGGTTCATCTAATACTGCCAACTGGCCCTACAGGGAAATGTAATTTGTGTATTATAAATGTCCTAGAAAATCATGTAATTTCAATTTAGACAGGAAAGACCAAATTTAATTACATACACTTGGCAATTATGAATATGT
This sequence comes from Empidonax traillii, assembly GCF_003031625.1. Lineage (NCBI taxonomy): Eukaryota > Metazoa > Chordata > Aves > Passeriformes > Tyrannidae > Empidonax > Empidonax traillii. The sequence continues at coordinate 429,258 of NW_020955212.1, read as the reverse complement.
TGTAGGGTGGGAGTATATTTCTATGAAATAATGTAAAAAGGAATGTACAATAACTATAAATTTGGTGTTGAGAGTAAATTATTTTTCTGTCTGATTAGGAGTGAAAGGATATATGAAGAAAGTATTTGTGAGAAGGACATGGAAGATTCTTACATTAAAAAAATTGAGTTATTTTTTTAAATTCTGTTAATATTCACCAGAAATAATATATGACCTTGCAGCAATTATAATAACACTGCTGCATAGGAAGGATTTTATGGATTTAAAGGATTTATTTCTTCCTTTCTTCCCTACATTATAAAGAAAAACTCTTGCTTTAAACTTGATTGAGTTATGTTTCTCTAACACGCAGTTGAAACTCGTGAAGCAATGTCCAAGATTATTGTAGCCTATTAGGTTTTCATTCTGACTTGCATAATTAAATAATGTTATCTGGTAGAAAGACTTCCTCATCACGCATAGTGTATAAAGAGACTACATTAAGTACAGTGGAACTCATGTGGAAAACCCCGAAGGGGAACTCAGATTAGCTCAGTTGTTCAGAGCATGGTGTTAATAATGCCAAGGTCATGGGTTTGATCCCTGTATGGGCCATTCACTTAAGAGCTGGATTCAGTGATCCTTGTGGGTCCCTTACAATTCAGAATATTCTGTGATTCTCATTGAGACTGAATTATTTAGTCCCATTCTGGTGGTTTCTACTGCAGATGAGTTATTTGAAATGGAAACTCCTTCCTTTTCCTCAAGTGTCATGCTCAGCTTAGAGGTTAAAAGATGAGAAGCTGAAGCTTGCAGAGTACCTCCGTTCTTGTTCATATGCCACAGACCTCCTCATGGGAGCAAGTCCAGTGGGATCTGACCTACCACTTCTTCCACATTCACTAGATTTTACTTATTTCTTAAAGCACTCATTGTCTTCATCCAAAATATGTGACTTGTTTTTAAAACCAATGAATTTAAAAAAGAATTGTTTTAAAATGCCACTGTAAAGGCTTATGTAGGTTAGTTAAGTTTTACTTACTCTGGCATCCAGCACAGTTTTAAACTTTGTTCACCTTGCAAAATCCCCACAAGGTGCCATTGATCATTGCTGCTGCTTCCTCCGTGTGACATCCTAGGCAGATAGGAGGTTTCCTTTCTTTCTCTTGTAAAAATGTGAGGAAGTTCATTCCAGGTTGCATCTGTTAGAGCAGAGCAAGCGTTGTGTGAGGGCAAACATAGACAGGGAACATAAAAACTACTTTTGCTGTTTCAGATCTTTCCATAAAGATAAATAACAGTTGTCTGGAGACTAAGTTCATAAGAAAGGGTGAAAGCTGGTATCAAAAAGCTGGATGAAAAGAGCTGTTACCAAATGACTTGAAATCTTCCCAGGGGTTTTGGCCCAGACAGGTGATATTCTGGTCATTACACTCCCTGTATATATCATAGTGAATTAAAAAGTCCTGCCTTTGTTTATTTGGAAAAGGAGAGTTGTTGGAGTAACTCCTGAAAGTTGTTCTGCCTGATATGGGGGAAGGTAGGAAGGGAGGGAGGGAGGGAGGGAGGAAGGAAGGCAGGCTTTTCCATTCCCTTTAGACTCTTACATCACCCAGACCTCTGCCTTCTAATAGGGTAAAAAATCCTCAGTGCAGTTTCTTGAGTAACTTTATTATCATGTACTGCATGTTCATCATATAACTGGAGAGGAAATTCAGACATCATCAGGGTTGTTTAAATACAGGTAAATGGAGAATGCAAATGGGAGCTGAATTCAGAATTCATTTTATAATATTTGTATGGAAATTCTGCTACACTGCTGGGAATTAGAGGACAAAAATGATGGTGGGGTGAAATGCTCTATATCAGGTGAAATATAGACAAGAGACCTGCTCTCATTAAAGACCAACTCCCACTGACCTTCAGTGGAATCTAGGTGCTTCTGCCTCTTCCCTCAGCTGTGGAAGTCTAACACCTAACTTCTTTTGCTACTGTAAAAATATAAAATCTACCAAATGAGAACAGTCTAATGATTGCCTGTATCCTCTACAAAATGTGTTAAACTGTGGATATAGACCACATAAAAAGAAACTGAGCATTATGTTATTCATGGACTTTGTTAGTGGCTTTCAGCTAAAAGGTCAGAACACCTTACTGGGGAAATAAGTAAGTAAGGTGTAAATATAATCCTCACATTCATCTAAACTGAAGTTTATTTAGGTCCTTCATTTTTTCATTCAAGTTTTGCTTATCGATGACTTCAGAATCAGACCACCATAACATTCATCTCTCCATGTATGGTGTTTGCTATAAGTGTATAAAATTAATGAAGTTACTTATTTTGCAAATATTCTCGGATAAAAAGCAAAACTTTGCCAAAGTCTTCTAAATCCCACAAAACTAATGAATTTTATCGCTGTCTTCTGAACAGGTGAGGACAGCAACATACCAGAAGACCTCAAGCAAAAGTGTAAGAGACTCCACATTCAGAGCCAAAGACCTGTGTAAGTCCATTAAATAATTATTTAGATATCAGGCATTAATGGTGAATAAGATTTGCTTTCAGAGCACTCTCCTTATTGTGTATTTTCAACAAGCTGTTTGTCTGATTAGTTAAATTCTGCTTGATTTCTAAAGATAAAGAGTGGAACAGGACTATAATAAGCACGTTAGAAATTGACATTATAGCATGTTGAAAATGGCCTAAAGTTGTTGTACATAACTAATTTTAGCCCTTGTATTATATTTATGTTTTAAACATACCTTTGCAATCACACGAAATTACTCATCGTGCCCTTCTGAAAATTTCCAGTATTTTAATATTAAAATACTACCTTTTTTTGCTGTGTTACATGAAGGCCTAAATATAATGAGAAAAGAGTCAAAAAAAGTCAAAACTGAGGAAATCAGTGAATGATGGCAGCCGGTTTTGTGATTCCTTTTGCTAAAGGCATTGGTTTATTCTAAAACTGAATTGAAGCAGAAAGGGCTCACTTTCAATGTAAGATTCATTAGGGAGCTGCCCAGGAGGAGACACTGCAAGGCCTCAGTTCAGGTCAGCAAAAGGCAAATGAAGGCCTTACAAAACATGACATCTCCAAGCCATTGTGTTCAAGGTTACTTCCCCAAAGCATAGCTGAGAACAGTGCAAAAGTTATTCTCAGCTTATAGCTACTTGTTAGGGCAGCTCTAGCAGGAATGTAGAGAAGAATGTGGATTCTTGTACTAGGAAAAAATGGTGATAATAATGAGCAAAGCCAAAAGTTTTGGAAGCCTTTCCTCCTGCCCTTGGAGGAAAATAGCTAGAGCAGCTGGTTGAGATTTCTTGTCTCCGTATTCTTATGTTTAGAATCACCATCTCTTATTTGCAGTCACCATGTTCTGAATTTTCTCTAGCAGTAGTTCACAGACATGGCTGTGAATCATGGCTGATAACAGCAGTATTATGGACTTGTAACAATCAACTTTGTTTCTTGCCCCTGCTTCAAGCTGTTCTTTTCATTACTTTTCTCCTTCTCTGTTTGCTGGTGAATGATTCATATAAACCTCCATCCATTTTTGGAGTGAATCCTCTCTAAGGGAAACAAAAAGCCTGATGCTGTTCCGCTCACCTGCAATCTCTTCGCAGCGTGCCTTTTAAAGCACAGGATTGTGTTTTGATTTCTCGCAGCTTCATGCTGTTTCCAAGATTTAGGTGAATAAAAACTGAACTGCATAGTAGGTATCAGAATAGTCCATAAGTGCTCAGCTAAATGGAACCGATCTTATTCTGGGAAAAGTCCAGCAAATCACTCTTAAATTTTTCTTGAAATGAGTTTCCTGAGAATGGGGTTTGGGTTTTTGCAATCAAGACGTGCTTCATAAGTTTTTTTTCTGAATTCTTTCGAGCTTTCATGTCTTTCCCAAGGTGTGAATTCCAACAACAGATAATACAGTCAGTACCATAAAGAGATGAAATGGCTTTTCCTTGCAGTTTTCCGCTATTCATCATCCCTTAAGAATGCATTAGCCATGTTTGCTGAAATCATGATCTGATGATGGCTCTTTTAAAGAGTGGTAGATGAGAAGCTGTATTTATCAGTTCTGCTGTGAAAGAGGATGATGAATGCAGAGAGAAACATGGTCAGTGGCAGACCAGAAAGCAGAGATTTCAGGTCCTTCTAAGAAAGAGTTAGAGAGAGTATATCAGATTAATTGCAGGTGGAATACATAGAGTCTTCACTTCCTATATCTCTAGTGTTTTAATTTTTCCTTTTCTCCCTCATCCTTAAGAGGATAAAGTGGGTTACATTTTGTTGCTTACAATGCTCCACAGTGATGAGAAGTGTTTTATCTTCATCTATTTCCATCACGGGGTCCACTCACTAAGTTTGTGCCTCTATTGAGCATGGGAATTGGAAAGAGGTTTCCTCAGTTAGATACTTGCAGTCTTAAATATAAAGAGGATGCAGATGATGGGGAGAAATAAACAAAGAAATTTCTGTCTTCTTAAGTTGCTTTTGTTTGTTTTGCTTGTAAGATACCTGGGAAGAGGAACGTGCTCCCCTTAAAAGGCACACAGTAACAGACAGAAGTAGTTCATGCTTTTACTCTGGAAGTACTCTGCATTCCAGAGGGATGTTCGTTTCTCTTCCAGTGTTTCCAAGAGTTAGAGACCAAAAATCACTTGAACGATACTTTGTTTTGAAATTACAATACCTGCCCCTCTTGCCTCAGAGAATTAAAATTCCTACATTGCTTTCAGAAACCTGAAAAAATACTTAAGGTTTTGCTGTTAATATGTAGCCTCTGTAAAGCACAGATGACACTACTGAGAAGCTGCATTCCACCACAGTGCTCGGTCCATCTGGGCTCTCTGCTGATGTTAACTGATTTGCAAAGTGCCATGAGCTTTGTCTTTTACTTTTACATGTTTTGGTTTTATTTTTTGTTGTTACTAAGCTACAGTGCAGGATTTCCATTTATCCAAATGGCTCTGCTATGACATGTATATACCTCTTTATTAAAATATTCTTCACAAAAATCAGCCATAGGACAATTGATTTCAGATGAGAGAGAACTGCAATGTAAAAATCCTGATTCGATGACATGGCTCAAGTTAAGATGTTTGATCAGCCCGCTCCTATCTTGGTGAAGCTTGCCATTGATTCTTGCTTCACGTGTCTTAACACGGCTGGCACTGAATTACTTGGACTTCCTTGGTGATGATTGCACTGTAACATGTAAGGAAACTCTAAAATTAAATTTATGTCATACATGACTAAATTAGTGGATTTGGATCCTGAGTCCTTTGTCCTTGCTGTGAAGGAAACCACAGCACTTCTTGTGACTCTATGATTTCCTGTGGATGGTTTGTATTGACTGACTCACTCTAGCTCACTCTATTATTTTTGATTTTTTTTCTCTTTTGGGACACATTCTCAAAGCCCAGTGCAGCACAAAATGCTCATTTTCTCCAAACAACACAGAGAAACCAATTGGTGTTCCAGCATACCTTGTCTTGTAGTCTGATACACTGATATGTATGGACTTCTGAAACACGTTACTTTTCAGTATGAGGAGTGAACAGGACTTGTGTGTGACAGAAAAGTGTCATTGAATGCCAGGGGCTTTTCTTTCACTCAGTCTTTTTAGGGCTTAAGACATAATGCCTCTCTCCTGCTTCAGTCTTAGATTAAAATTTTGGCTTTTGCTAGTAGATACAAAGCTAAACATTTATGTATGTTACATTTTTTGTTGTAAGATGAGGATTTATGAATTTTAAAAGTCAAGTGTATCCCTTGGCAATTCCCTTTTCATTCTGCCCTGCATATTTAACTCAGCTGGCGTTAGAAATAGATTCCTTTCAAAATTTGTTTTGCATCCAGGAGAATTTCCTGATTTTATTATTTTTATTTCTGTTTTCACTTCTGCTATTCTTTTTTTTTTGCTTGGTTTTCTTACGTTTTCAGATGCTAAGTCACTCTTGCAATTTTTGTTTAAGAAATCATTCTTTTAAAACCATGCACAAGCAAAATATATAAAAAAAAGATTTAAAAAAGGTTGTTTGAAATAGATGTCTTTGACCACATACCCCCAAATAGCAAGAATTAATAATAAAATTGGGTGTGTCTAATCCTGGTTAGGATATATTCAGGGGAGTGAAGCAGAGAAGACTAAACTTCATTCCGTTGGCTGCTGCTGGCAGTAGACCAGGTGGTTCGGGCTCAACTTTTATTTCCAACCTTTTCCTTAGCATTCTGCCTTCTTTGGCACAAGCACAGATTCCACTGAGATCATGTGAACTGTGTCAGAAGTGGACCCTTCAAACTGCATCTCACTGGCAAATGTGATATTTACACTGAACTGCCAGGGTAAATCTCATCTTGAGGAGATCAGTGGGAAGCCCAAGCTCCTATTTTTGGTGAAAAAGTCTGACATTCTGGAAACAACAGGACATGGTTTTTTCTTTGTCATCGCCATTCCTGAATGTGGTAAGTTCTACAAGGTGCTGTTATTCATGTTGATTTGTATATTTATGACTTCATTTCAGATTCAGTGGTCAGTTAATGAGGTAAATAACGAAATGTGTTTTCTTCTTGCAATGCTGCCTTTTCACACAATGTGTACATGGATGAAATTAATTTCATCTGCAGTTTGGCCCATCTGACACGGTTGCCTTCAAAGATGTAATATTCTCCTTATAATCACCTGCAACAGTAACAACAACCCTCTTTGATTTGAGCTCTGAGAGAGAAGTTATGTCTAAAAATCAGCTTGCTTGTATAATTCTCAGATCTTTGTCTCCCCTGTGATTTTTAGACCTACTCTTCTTGTCCTTGCTTTCCACAGATTCTTGAAAGACCATTTTCTTTGGCAGTGCCTTTCTTTCCTGTGTACCTAAGAACGTTAACTTCTTTCTTCTTGATTATGCTAGCAAAGTCTCTTGTGATACAGTCTCTTCCCGAGAGATTATACTTGTTATCTCTTATCAAATAATTTCTAGGTAATGCCAATGTAATATATTGTAACAATATTCCATTTCAGTTTCTTCTAGTCTCCTAGAAAGGACACTGCTTCAAAACCCATTTTTTACAGATATATGTAGGTGATAGTTTTATGCATAATTATCTCCTTTGAAACTGAATCTTTGGAGAAAAGTATGAGCAATGGAAATCACAAGGGGAGAAAACAGGCTTCGTTTCAGTCATTACCCCTACCCTGCACTCCAGAGTATAAATGTCAAAGTGGTGTCAGCAAGAACAAAGAGTCTCTTGGACATTCCGACCAGCACAGCACAAACTCATCACACTGGAGGATGAAACACAGTGACTTTTAGCACTTTATTTTCCCCCACCTTGTTGGAGGAGAAAGATAAAAACAGAACTTTTGCTTCTACTCTCAGAGCTGTTGCCAGCTTTACTTTACTTGTAGTGCTAATTGTTTCCCTCTCTCCCAGAATCAATGGCACCTGGTTGACTTATGGCAGCTGGTCTCATTCTGACAAGAAGTAAATTACTTGAGTAAATTACTAGCTATGTTTTTGCTTTTTCTATGGCCAGGATATATCCCCTGCCCCTCATGAGTATTTAAAGTTGGAAGGCAAGGGAATTTGTGATCCTGGCTGGATTTTTAAAATCTCAGAATAGTCAGATAATTCATAACAATCTTGTTAACAACAAAACACTGCTTTTTTTTGTTGGAAACTGAATTCCATTCAGGAGGTTGGATAGACAAAAATAAAATTTTCTTGCCCATTTTATGGAAACGTGTGCACATAAATCAAATTTTATTATTTTTTACAAGTCACGTCTGTCAGAAAATTTATGCTAGTTATTATAAAACCACAGCTTTAATTTTCAACATACTATTTTTGTATATAGTAGTTTTGTGATTAATAGCCCTTAAGGGATTCTTTTTTGCTCTGAATTTATACAAGTAGTTTTTGAACACAGGTAAACCGTTGGTGTTCTCAACAGCCCAAAACAATGAGTTTCATCACTTAATTACATGCTTTATGATATAGTACCTTCTTTTGTACGTGTTTAGCTCATCTTTTATTTGATACTCTATAGTTCTCGCATTACAAGCATGAGCAAACAGTTATTGCCTATTCAGCTTTTCCTCTCACTGCTTATTTACAGATCTGTTATCTCTTTCTTCAGGCTTCTGTTTTCCACATGCTGGCTCCCAGTCTAATTACCTGCTCTTCATATGGAAACCATTCTTTACCCATGGTAGACTTCTCTGTGCCTCCCACAGTTGTACTATAGATATTTTCTTTATTAAGGTGAAGTACTGCACACATTAATCACAGTAAGAGGGCACCATGGATTTGTTGGTTGCTGTATTATCAGACTCCTTCCCTGCTAGTGTCTAACATGCATTTTAACTTGTGGATCAATAGTGAGCACTGAGTTCATGTTTTTTATAGGACTGTGTGTTGTAACTCCAACATTCTTTTTCCCCTGAATAGGGCTAGCTATTCAGGACTCATTTGGGACTGCTCATTATAAACACAAAGTTAAGACTGAGCTGTGTTTACCATGGACAGCCCTTTCACCTGCAAATAATTTCATTGGACATGGGATGATTCAGTCATCCAGTATCACGAAATCCCTCTGTAAAATTTTTGCAGTCAGTTTTCATTCCTACTGCCCCAAGAAGCTTACTGTCTTCAGCCACTTTGGGCACATCACCGTTCCCTTCTCTTTTCTAAGTCACTGATAAACATTGTGAACAACATAGGTCAAAGTACAAATCCACATCTGTATCTACTGATAGCTTTCCTCCACTGGGAAAACAGATCTATTCCTGATATCTCTTACTGTGTTTTAATTGGCATTAAATGGTTTTTAATTTAATAACCAAATTTAACAATAACAATTTGTGAGAAGATTTTATATCAGGTGATTATATTAATTATTTTTGGAAGGCTTTCATTGGGGAACTTGTCAAAAGCTTTCCTGAAATGCAAGACAATCGACTAGACCTGTATTGTTCACATGGCTAGATATTCTTTCAAAGACAGGTTTATGATAAAAGACTTACATGTTGACTCTTACTTGATAAAGCACATTTATTGATGTCTTTACCAAATCTGCTCCTTTTTGTAATCTGTACTAGTTTGCCTACTGCATACATTAAGCTGGTCTATAAACTCCAAAAAATTTTTCTGTAAGACCTGATGTGAATTCTGCCAATTTCAATCCTTCTAATACTGGAGCAGTTTTAAGCAAGAGGCTCCAAACCATAGTTAGCAGTTCAGCTGTTTCATTTCTGGTGACCTTTAGAACACATCATCTTTTAGATGAGAATTTTCTGCTCTTGGCAATTTACTGATTGAAACCCCTCCTACCAATCTGGCAGATGTTTCAGGCAGAGAGATCCTGTGGCACATCAGGTACATGTGCAGAAAAGGGACAGGACTGTAGCATAGGAACCTCCCTTAACTCCTCCATGGTGAACCCAGAGGCAAAGTACCTGTTTAATTAACTACCATGGTCTTATTTTGTTTGAAATCATTTTTTACACCTTCATCGATTGTTGGTCCCACAGACACTTGTAAGAGTCTCATTCCTGATATATTTGGAAAAGGGTCTATTATTTGTTTTTATGTCTTGCAGATGTTTTCCCAAAGAATATATTTTGCCTTGCTATATTGTATTTTACATATGTTTTCCAAAGTTTATTTTTCTCTGTTTTCAATTTTATCTAACATGCTTTTTGATAGGTGTCTTTTACCTCATAATAGTCTTCACTATGCTACAGTTAATGTGTTGCCTAAAATATTATCTCTGTTTAAGTGTCACACAGCAGTAGGATGTCATCATCATCATAGCAGTTAAATGGAACCTTTCACTGTTGGGCTTTCCACCTTTGCAGCCCCTGTAATTTCCTTTAACACAGCACAGATGAAATTGTCTTTCTGGTCAGAAAATCTGTGCCTTCTTCTGATGGGATTCTGCCTCCTCAGCCTCCCTTTTGAGTTTTGCCAAGTTCTAGTCCAGGCTTAATCTGTGGATACAAAGCTTCTATTTACAGAGGAAATGTCACTTCAGATATCATACTCTTTCACATCCATTCTCCATTCCCCTTGTCTTTCCTTTAAATACTCTGCCAAAACTTGTCTAATTTTCACTGTTAGCAATGTATCATTTTAGTTTAAGTGAAGACCATCTTTCCTAAAGGAGATACAAAAGATTCCCATGTACTCACTGAATTTTGATTTTTCCTCCTTACACCATTTCACCATCCGGACATCATGTCTTTCCAGAAGTGTACATAATTCTGGAAAACTATTTTGGAAAATAATAGTACTTGCCCTTTGGCTTCTTTTTTAGAAGTTCAGTTTTTGACTCCATAACATTTTTCCTGTTGTTTCATCTGTGATACCTGTCCATACAGTGATTCAACCACTGGGCCATCTCCAGATTTCCTAAAAGCCCATCTAGATACCCTATACCTGGGTCACTGTACACTTTATGTGAGCCACAGGAATTTTCTGGCTCACACCTTTACCCATGGGGTGGGACTCCTATGCCAAAGAAAACCTAACAAGGCTGCTTTCCTTGATAAGCCATTATCTGCTTTTAGTTAGTTAAGGATGGTTAATTTTGCTGTCACAATGTCTGGTATCTTTGTGCGAAATTCCTAAGACAGTTTTGCACTTCAGGGTTTGGGATTGGTTTAGCCAGCTGCTTGAAATGTGTAGATGTGTTTTGAACTCTGGGTGAAGCACCAAGGGCTCTAAGATGCTTTTGATGAAATATTGATGAGATTTGCTGAGTTGTATCTGCTGTTTCTCTAGGCTTGGGAAGGAGAACAGGGACTGAAACAGTGTTGCTACTCTGAGGAATGAAAGACAGGTCCTGAATTACTGAGTAAACCAGCACTTCCACTTTAGCCAAAAGCCTTCCTTGTTAGAGCGAACATAGTGAGTAAGTGAAAAATCCGTGTTATTGATAGACTAGTATTCTATAAAGTGCAAGAGTTTTGATAAACATAATTGAACAACATCATTTTGGTTTCTTTTTTCGGTTAGCTTGTTGGAAAACTGACTCTCACTCATGACAACTTGAAGTACATTTGTTGACATTGTAACATGTTACAACGGGAACTAAACATGCTGTCTCCCACTAGCTAAACCCTGCTTTTGCCTGAACTGCTTCCTGTGTTTCACCAGCTCCTGACAGCTCCACTTCAGCTAGTCTGTGAAAGGCAGAGTTCAGTGACAGAGGTTATGTTGGGCAACAAACTATTATGCTCCTTGTCTGCCATGTCACCATTTGTTAATTTATTAAACATTTGTGCTAAGAGCTAGCCTGTATTTCCCATTTCATGACCTCTCTGCAAGCTTTCTTTCTTACTGCTGTAAATTTTAACATAGCTACTATCCTTGCTTTACCTCTTTTAATGAGGACATCTTTTAAATACACACTTTGACTCCTTCTGTCATCTTTTTCTTCCAGGCTGCTTAGAGAAACACAAATTAATGATTTATTTTCTACCGCCCTCTGATTCTGTTTTCCTCTTGGCCTTTTGCAGTTCTCTGCCATCATCACCTGAGTCTCTGTTCCCTGTTCTGGAGGGCGCAACAAAATGCAGTTTTTCTGATAAATCAAGGAAATTTAAAGAAGTTGAACACAGGTCCCTACTCTTAACAGGAAGGAATTGTATGAATGAAGATGAAATAGCAGCAGCAACAATACAGAAGGGTTTGGTTGCTTCAGTAGTCAGGAAGCAAATCTCAACAGTACAATGTGATGAAAGCCCCAGATCTCACCCTGCCGTGCACTGACCAGACTGCTGTAGATAAGACACAAGAAGGTGCTTTGTACACTTGGAGCACAGTGGCAGGTGTTCATTACGTGCCACATACCAAGGAAAATGTAGACAGAATGCAGTGAGTGGCAGTGACTGGCATTTTGCAGTAAGTGCCATAAAAAAGGGATGAATGATTTGAGTTCACTGAGCCTAAAGATAAAGGCGATAGCCAGGCATAGCAGCAGGCATGGTAGCAGTCTTCTTGGTGGTGCCTTAAAGAAGAAAAATAATTTAAAAAAAAGAAATCTGCATTATTTACAGCAAAGAAGACATAAATCAGAAATGAAAGGGAAGTGGCAAGTGTTGTCATCAGGGAAGGCTGCAGTCTTTCATTTTTTGGTGACTCATAAGAACATATTACACAAATGGCTCTCAGGGATAGTGTAGGTATATTGGTCCTGCTTCCACCAAAAGCATAAACTGGATGAGCTTTTTCCTTCTTGTTTTACAGTTCTTGCTCTCCCTGTCCTACACTAAGCTGCCTTATTCTCTGCTTCTGACTGTCCTGCCTTTCCTGCCAAATTAGCTCGTCATTAACGCTAACCCAGTTCCTTTTTGCATGATGCTGTAAGCATAGCCTCTGAAAACACTGGTATGGATTTGGGCAAGCAAATGATGTGAACACCTTGAAAGCTTCTCTGCTGGGAACAGTACAAGTGTTATAGGCTCTGTGAAGTGAGTAATGTTGCTGTTTAAGACAATTTTCTGGGTGTCTCCAGAAAATTGTCCTTCCCTGCACTCTCAGAAATGAAGTGCTGCAGACTTCCCACTTTACATCTGCCTACAGTGCAGCGCTGCAGCATGGTTGTCTTTCCCTTACTCTGATCTGAAGATGCTCCTGAGCTCAAATGAGGCAGCTCTGATTTTAGAAGTTCAGGACTACAAGTAAACCTAGGCAACAGCAGAGAAGACCTCACTGTGTTCTTGAAGCATGGCCCAGCATGCAGCAACTTTTTCCTTAGTGCAGTATATTGTGGGTCTGTGGATGGTACTAAACACCTGAAAAAAATGCCTAATTTCATTAATCCTTGTGATTTGTGACTCTCTGCTCTTGGTTCAAGTGTGCCAGCATGCCTTTGTGCCTCCAACTGACATGGTGTTTGCCCTGGACTTTCACTCACAAGTTACACGTCAAATATTTGAAATAACGAGAGAAATGATAATTGTAATAATCAATGTCACCAAAATCAGAGACACTGACTTCCTTGCAGGAGCCAGCCAGTCATTGTTGTCTCCTATGCTCTGGCTGTCCACAGGTTGGTCTGCTTCTCAGAGTCCTGCAGCAGGACTACCTCAGAGGTCAAAAAAGCCTGAATTATCAGAGATCCTCAAGTGGACATAATATTGGCAATGCACTGAGACCACGGCCAGAGACAATTCCCAGTAAATGATGCATGGTTTTAATAGAAGAAAGAGCTGCATATTTCAGCCAGATACCACCAAAAATATCGTATTAAACACTGCAGGCCTGAAGTATAAAAAACTGGACATTTTTTGCTGGCATTTTTGCTTTTAATGATATTTCCAGCAATGAGAAGGCATTTCAGGTAGTAAATTTGCTTACTTTGCTTGGTTTGGTTTGTTTGAGGGTGTTGGTTTTTTTTGTTTGGTGTTTTTTGTTTGGTTGTTTGGTTGGGTTTTTTGTTGTTGTTTTTGTGGGATTTTGTTTATTTGGGTTTGGTTGGTTTTGGCTGGGTTTTTAAAACTCTTGAATCTGGAAATTGGTAGTTAAGAAAACTTAAGGTGCCTAAGGAATCTGACAAAGATTGTTAAAAAAAAAAAAAAAATGTCATGGTTGTCTCACTATATCCTTTCATACTTTCTTTTATCTCTCGCTCCCTCTCCACACCTGCTCAGTTCTGGGGTATGTTAGTGGGTTACCAAGAGTGTTTATAAGGTTTTTTGCAACTTTAACAACTTCCTGCCAATTCTTACAGGGTTGTGCAAAGCCTTGTGTCCTCTGACTACCTCTCATAATTTGGATTACTCCCATGAATTGCTGGCTGTGCTGAGGCCTGCAGGGATTCATGGCTTCTCACTGGATGAGTGTATTTCTGACTTTTCCTACATTTGTTTCTCTTTCAACCTTGAGCTCTTCCCCCAGGAAGTAATTCCAACATTACTGCTTTTTATTCCATTTGCTATCCGTGTATCCATGCTATCAGTGTAAGCTCCCGTGAAAGGCTGTCTAATATGTGATAAGAATGCTGTATTTTATCAGTTATAAACTTTGGGGACCATATTAGATGTGACTAGGTAAACATGGAATTGACCTAAAGATGAAATGGGTTCATAGCGTTGTGGGGTTTGGATCATGATTTGTTAGGTAAAAAATTGTATACAATAACCCCCCAAATATATGACTCACGAACATTACCAAATAGGGTTGAATCTGAGCAGAATACTGTATTAGAATACATATTTGTACAAAGTATTTTTCTCCAAAGACATGCAAAAATAGTTTTCTCTGAAAAAACTGAACTGTTCTGAGCTGCTCTCAGCTGGGGTAGCTCTAGGGCATAATCTCAAGCTGCACCAAGGGAAGCTCGTGTTGGATGTTGGGAGGAATTTCTTCACAGAAGGGACGATTAAACATTGGAATGGACTGCCCCGAGAGGTGGTGGAGTCACCATCCCTGGAGGTGTTCAAAGAAAGACTGGACATGGCACTTACTGCCGTGGTCTGGTTGACAATGTGGTCATTAGTCAAAGGTTGGACTCAATACCTCAGAGGTCTTCTAGAACCTAATTGATTCTGTGATTCTAATAGCTCTCTTACAGAAATTCAATTACACCAGATATTCAAATCAACAATGTCTACATTTATCTAAAATATATTTTTAAAAAACCTTTATATTTGATTTAGATACTATTAACAGAGTGCCATCCCTTAAACAAAATGCTTCTGAACTGTTCATAAAAACTAAAAGTAATCTAAAGTCTATCAAGGTGTATCATAACATTGCAGAAAGAAGAACTACTGAAACTGTAACTGCTGTGCTGCTTGGCATTACTGACATTTCTCAGGGCTGGTCCAAAAGCCCATTTTCCTACAAGTGGTCCCACTGAAGCCCAACAAGATGTCTTGTAAGAATGGACATCATTATTTTTTCTTCCACAAAATTACTATATACAGACAAAAGCCACACTCAGACATACAATTTACTGATTATGATGTTTCATTGCTTCACCCTGGTTTATGACCTATTCGTGATCACTAGAAATTATTTTAACATTATAGAGATAAGATTATATTGCAAATTCTTTTTTAATACTATACCCACCATTCAAGAGTTCTGTGTTTTGGTCTCAATGGAGCACAATACCTGAAAATGAAACTTGATGTTTTTCTTTCATCAAACTATTTTGTCAGTGGGCAAAACCATTAACCAGCAAATACAGCCAAAGAGGTGATTCCTTTCACCAAGTGTAGAAGGCCTTGTTAAAAACTGCACAGAAAATGGATACAGCAGTAGAACAAGCTTGACTTACCCCCCTTTTCCTTGCTAATCTGCAATACAAGTGGACTGAGAAAACATACCTTATTCCTGAATTCATACAAGATAAAGGGACAGCTATCAGCTCCTCTACACAAGCAAATAGAAAACTTTGTTCAGCTAAACAGAGAGTAGAAATAATAAGGTCTGCAAAGAAATGTCACGCTGTTCTTGAGCTCACTTCCTCTTTTGAACATATTACACTTGGGGCAATGTCTACCTGCTACACTAAATTACCCAAGTAATGCGCTCTAACAAAAAGTGGCTAGAGTTTTTTCCAGTGAATTCTGAGACTCTTGTTAAACAAGTCATTATTTCATGTGTTGTCTCTTCAAAGAATCCAGTTCACAAGAACATTCCTTGCTTCCATCAGACACTCCATAGAGAAGTAGTCATCCACTTTTTTTCCAGCTACACTGAAGAAACTTATGTCAAATTAGTGATGTTTGCTGTCAGTGACCTTCTGAGTCCATCGGAGAGGGGGTGAATCACCTGTTTCCAGGGGAAAAGCAGCACCTGTTTCCAGGGGAAAAGCAGAATCTGGAACAGCAGCTAAGGAATAAGCGAGTAAAACTTAACAGGGAGAGTGAAAAGGATCTGGAAATCTGAAAAACTGGATCAGACAGTGTAAGACTGGTAAGAAAGTTTACTGCCCCTTTCTGATCTCCAGAACTGCCTCTTATATGAATATTGCACAGTGAGAAAATAGTTCCTGCTGAAAGCTTGTGCTTTGGCTATTTTTGATATCCATACTGAATGACAGAGAACACTGTCCTGGTAGTGCTACTTTAGGTTCCTGGGACAGCAGAGCTTAGCATTAGACTCGAGATTAAAGCAAGGTGGATGCAAGCCACAGCTGGGGATCAAGGCCATAATTTGTCAAAGGACAGCTGAGAATCTGACACAAGGTTAAGCTGATCTCAAATGACAATTAACAGCTCTGGCAACTGAGAAAATGGAATCACTGCAGAGGAACCACGGATGTAAAGAAACGCGAGTACCAAGGAGGGAAGCTCAAGTGGACTTTATTATAGCTATTAGAATGTACAGGGACATTAGTGCACTGGTTCT
Source organism: Empidonax traillii (assembly GCF_003031625.1). Taxonomy (NCBI): domain Eukaryota; kingdom Metazoa; phylum Chordata; class Aves; order Passeriformes; family Tyrannidae; genus Empidonax; species Empidonax traillii. Next base: position 412,907 of record NW_020955212.1, on the reverse strand, counting down.
TATTTCATTTCTCAGATTCAACATAGGAGCAGTCAGACACTGAAGTACTTGTACTTTGTGCACATTTAGAATGTGTAATGTGGGACATCTTCAAATAATTTTCAGAAAGATTCTTGAAGAACAATATAGTCAAAACCAGGCTAAGTAATTTCTTCATATATTGTTTGGTATCTCAAGGAAATGCTGTGGATACCAAAAAACTTTAATATAAGAAGTGATTAAGAAGTGATAACAGGGTGGTAGAATACAGGTAACCGAATTTATCATCACTTTTATAGTCTTTAAAGTCCATTCTATTCCATTAACTGGAAACAGTCCTTGAAAACTTCATTATAACACTATTTCTTTATTACAAATATTTACATACTATATATTAATACAACTTTCATTTCCACACTTTAACAATTCCATCCCTTGACGCAGTTACTATAAACCCCTGCGTGGTCTGGAAAGTTGCGATATCTGTGATAATATCATGATGTCCGACTGGGAGAGACTCTGGACCCTTCCGCGGGGTCTCATCAGTGGGCCCCAGCTTTTGCTTGTTCTGAATTTCCTGTATAAAAACAAAGCGAGAAAGGTGAATATTTGCAAAGAGAAACTGTCACACATGTTAGGTTTTTCGTGTAAGGAAACCAAAAAAACCTCTCCAAACAAACAAGCAATCAAACAAACAATGCCCAAACATAAAACCTCATACCCTTTGATAGTTTTATCAGGATTACCCCCTGGTTCATTTCTTTTCATCACACACAACCTAATCTTAATGTGAACTGACATTACAGCTCTTTGATTGGGGAAAGAATGTCTTTTTCTTAGATTCATTTCAATTATGCTAAGATTTGATATTCCTATGGAGGGGGGAAAAGCTACAGCAACACTCACATCTTGCCTCTCCAGGATTTTTATAAAAACTGGTTCAATAGCATGGATGCAATTTTGTAAGAACTTCAGATGAAACACTAAAATATCATCGTACATAGGGGTAGAGCCCCACTGACTATTTTTTTAGTCACCTTTGAAGTAATTCATTCCATTGAACTGAAACAAAACATTGCGCTATTCAACAACTAGCAACACTGCCAGTTCCAAAAAGTCACTTTGAGGGATGTCATAAAAACTTCAGCATTCAGTTACTGTATTATTTTGGTACCAGAACATCTCACATTTCCTTGCTAAGATGCTACACAAAAGACATTCCAAACACTGATCAAAACCAAAAGTGCTAAAACTCTAATTTTAATATTCTAAAAGAATCACGAGATTCTGGCTTCTGTGTGTAAGTAGTTTTTGGTGAGTCTAGTTCTGTCAAAAACAAACGACATTTTTCTTTTAAAATAAGTTCTTCCCAACTGCCTGAAAATGCAATGCTGACACCATCCATAAAAGGCAGGAGAGTTATAATTAAAACCATCATGTAATTAATATAATCCATGGGGCCATCTAAAAGGCAAGCAGAGAAGGTGTCTATCAAACAAAGCAAAGTACCTGAACTACCTCCGTGCCCTCAATTATCTTCCTGTAGTAGGAAACAGATGGGCAATTAGAACTTCCAGCAACAACATATGATCTCTCAGGATAGGCTAGATCCCAAAACCTAAACACAAAGAAACAAAATCAAGGTGAGATATTCAATTTTGTCAGTTTAAAGCAGCTGCTTAAAAGCAGCCTTACTCTTATGATGAAAATGAGAGGGCACAAATGCTATATGCTTTCTGGAAATAAATGATGCAGAGAAATCTACACTCATATCAAGCTCACATGAGTTAACTGTTTTCTTGTCATGCAGCCTGTCAAGAACTTTACAGAAGGAAACACATTGTGTTTCAGAGAAGCACCAAGTTTGGCAGTCCTTTTGCTGAAAACATTTCCCTTAGGTCACCGATGCTTACCAATGAACACATCTTCAGCACTGTTGATTTGACTTCTTGGAGATTACTTAGGCAATGCTTGGCAAAATTTAGTACACCAGCAGGGGCAGAGGGGAGGGTGACAAAAAAGGAAGTTGTTAGTTTTCTTACCTTATTTTCATATCCGAGCCTGCTGTCAGTAATATGGGATTACCAGATGCTGGACTACAGTATATTCCGTGGATGCTGTGAGGAGAAGGCTAGTAGGGAAAAGGAATATATAAAAGTAATTTTTCACCAACAGCTGTTGCCATTCTTTAGAAAGGGAATGTATTCTTTGCCGCATTCATCCACCCAATTTCCAAACCTTTCTGGCAAATACCGAGTCACTTTAATGGGCCACATCTTAATATATTAATGTAAATTGTTCCCTTACATTTTACAGAGCAATGCATCAGATTTAACTCTCCATAATGGCTTTTATGAATCATACAAATTACATTCTCAATGATGGCAAATGAGAGAGATTATTTCTAAAAGAATCAGGAAGGCAAATCATACTGAAAAGCACATGGATGCTTAAATTTTTAGGTATGAAGGCATTAAGGGACAGATATACAACAGAAAACTAGCTTAGATCACAGAGCTCCCTGTGTGGAGTCTAAGCTTGTTCTAGCCTCTGCTACTCAACAGAAACTGGAAAAGAAAGAGACCAGACCTGCAGTTCTGAAAGAGGTGGCGCACTGCTGGCCCACAAAGTGAAGCGTCGATCGCCAGTTTCCATATCCCACATGGAGACTTCATTGTTGCCTTGAACAGCTTCAGGGAAGATATTGCCAGTGCAAAAAAATATAAAACAAACAGGTTGGTTGGCTCTTGCTACTTGTTCTACTGACATCACATAGAGAGTATGGCAAAGAAATGTTCTCCACTTGCTCTCTGCAGCACTTGTGTTCATCTTGCTTTAGCAGTTTGGTTTTACTGCTTGGAAGTAGCTTCGCTGCAGTTAATATCAGTGCATAATTTAAACAATTTTAAATGACACCTGCTTTAGTGCCTACCCCCTTTAAAAATGTATAAAAACCTCATTTTCCTCCCTAGGTGACTTCTTTGAGAAGGCTGGATGGTTTTTTCAGCATGGTCATCAGGGACTTCAGAGGATACTCCTGTGCAGGTAAGACAGCTATCCGAAGGTACAGACTTCACTAACTACAGTGAAGTTCCACACTCATGGACATGCAAAGAATTCTGTTCAAGGGATTGTTTATATGCCTGGCAGCAACCTAGCAGGCAAGGGCTTTTTAATAATGTTCAGAAGATGAACACTGTCACTCTTTTAGTCTTTAGCAGGGAGGAAATGAAGTAAAAAGCACAAGGAAGCTTGCTTTATTTGTGTGTATTTTCAAGAAATTTGTTTTATCTCCCAGGATGGTTAATAACTAAGTGAAGCTTAAGAATCAAGTCAAATAGGAAACTCAAATTACTCTCATTTTACAGCAATTTAATCAATTTTGTTATTATTGTAAGATTAGTTTAAGCTACTTGTCTGTTTCAGAACATGCTCCTGACACAAACACATAGAAGTATATGACAGTGCTACAACAATGAGGGTGAAGCAGCTGTGAGCATGCATACCAGATGAGGAATCTTGGGATATTTTTGAAAGCTCTAACCCATGACATGGCTGGATTAGATTCAAGTGGGAATTGGAATGGGACAACCTTCAGTCTCTGCTCTGCAGAAGGCAGTGGGAGAATTCCTATCAACTTCAATGTATGTCGTGAGTTTGAGTTTAACCTTTCATAAGATTTTGTCCCTATAAAGTGACATATTATTTTGTCCTTATAATGTGGTAGACAGTACACAGGGATAGCCCCTCATGAAAGTTGCAATCCTCCCAAGATGAGAACTGTAAAGCCTGTCTCTCAATTTCAGAACACCTCAATGCTACTTCTTTTTCTTTTTAACTCCCCGCAGGGCTTGAAGCAGAAGCTGAACCAAAAGCTGCTTTAATCCGTACCTCTGGCGATTGTGAGGTAAGTTTAAGAACATCTTTTACCTGCGATTACCCAGGACTGATACACAGGATGCATGAGCAGGCGTCTGATTCTGGCCTTGGAAGGATGAGAGTGGCTGGAGATGGGTAACTGAAACCTCATGTCCCAGCATGCCATCGTACCATTGCTTGTTCCTGGTGAGAAAAAGCTCTCCATAGTCAGAGGGATAAATACTCGAGTTTTTTGTCCATATCCTTGTGCTCTGTTCTCCCTAGGGAGATGGACTTCAGTCTCAAGTACTTAGCAGACAGAATACTTCCCAAAAACAGATTAGAAGGTATTTATTTCCTTTTATTTGAGAAAGGCATATGCTAATAAAATCAGATCAAGCAAAAGTTTCAGCTATAGTTACTGTAAAAGAAAACTAGCAGGAAGGGGGTGGGACAGGGAAGAGAGAGAAACTACCAAGAAATGCAGGCTTACCAATACACAGCCAGCACTGGTGTATGTCCACAGCAAATGAAGTTATGAGGCCTAACTTCAAATCATGTTTCAGTGTCCAGGCGTTGCTGCTAGATCGCAAATCCCATCCCACCAGAGATCCATTGACTGTACCATAAGCCAGTACTGACTGGGCTCCTGAATTGAAGTGATGCATGTCTACCACACAGCCATCATCCTTCAGATCTAAGGACCTGGGTTAAAAGAAAAAAACTAATTTAGAAACAGGTATGACTCCTCCCAAGTTTAAGACTCCTTCCAATAGCTTATGCTGAGCAGCTTTTTCCTCTTCTTGTCACTTCTCAAGGCACCTGCCAGAAACAACTCTCCAATTTTAGTTCAATGGATGCTTGTGCTCTCTCAGATCTCTCCACTGCAAGGCTAGTAAAAGGCTGTCAGCAGCTCTTTGCAAAGCTAAACATAGCTCTCTGCTCTGGGTCTCTCAGTCCTGCACCTGGGCTGGGGCAATCACAAGCACAAATACAGGCTGGGTTGAGAATACACTGAGAGCAGCCCTGAGCAGACTGACTTGAGGGTGTTGGCTGACAAGAAGCTCGATGTGACCCAGCAGTGTGTGCTCACAGCCAAAAAAGCCAACCACAACAAAAGAATAAAAAAAAAAATGTGGGCAGAAGGTTAAGGGATGTTATTCTCCCCCTCTGCTCCACTACTGTGAAACCCCACCTGGAATACTGTGCCCAGCTCTGTGGCCCCAGCATGAAGGATGTGGACCTGCTGAAGCGAGTCCAGAAGAGGACCATGAAGATGATCAGAGAGCTGGAGCACCTCTCCTATGAAGACAGGCTGAGAGTGTTAAAGTAGTTCAGCTTGGAGAAGGGAAGGCTTGGGGGAGACCTTATAGCAACTTCCAGTACCTGAAGAGAACTAAGAAAAAAGTTCCTAAGAGAACTAGGGAGGAACTTTCTACAAATAGGACATAGGGTGATGGCTTCAAACTGAAAGAGGACAGGTTTAGATTAGATGTTAGGAAGAAATTCTTTCCTGTAAGGGCAATAAGGCACTGGAACAGACTGCCCAGAGAAGCTGTGGATGCTCCATCCCTGGCAGTGCTCAAGGCCAGGCTGGTTGGGGCCCTGAGCAATCTGATCTAGTGGGAGGTGTCCCTGCCCATGGCAGGGGAGTTGAAACTAGCTGATCTTTAAGGTCCCTTCTAGCCCAAACCATTCCATGATTCTATGATTCTATGATTCATGCTCCAAGTTTCAGGTATTTATCTACCCAGAGTTTACAGGCAGGAACACCCCCTCTTCACGTTATACAGCCAGCACTGTCCTCAATCACTTATTGTGTGTGCAAAATTGACACCTTCTTCAGGCACAAATGCAGTGTATACCAAAAGGGAAAATCTGGTTTGTAGTTTCCATCTCCACTGGATTTAGCTTATTTAATTTCTGAACATAAATAAGAGAGGACATTTGAGACAGATACCTTACTTTTACTTTCAACAGTAAAGAGATCTTTGAGATAGTTGCTGGATTTGCTGAGGCCTGGACATGTCCCTCACCCAAGCTGGAAGATTAAGCTGTTGAATCTGTGCCAATTACTCAAAAAATGCTCATATGGAGGTAAGAAAGAGCTAAACCAGCCCCAAAGACTCCCCAAAATAGTATCCCATTACTGTTATCTCTGCTATCTTATCACGTTAAAAGCCTGGGAAAAAAAAACTGCAGGTCTGAGGCCAAATCACATTTATCTAATGACCTGTAAAAAACCTTCTAAATTACTTTCTAAGTATTAAAATTGTAACAAAGGAGGTAAGAAACTAATGAAGCCGGTGCATAAATAAAGGACTTGAGAACTATTCAGACTGAATATTTCAAGCTCATAACGACTTCAGTGACACAGGAAGCACCAGTAACCTAGAGCTAAGAATGCTCAGGTCTACACACTTCTTTATGGAGCAGGATAAGATCAGGGATTACAGCCTGCTAGTACAGCCTGGGCTCAGCCAGCAGGAAGCCAAGAGCAAATTAAAGGATCTAACTGAGGAATATACTGACAGCTTGAGCTCTGTGTGTGGGGAGATTTAACTGCTTTGAGTACGTACCTGCTTTGTATTGGATGAATTTTAGGAGATTTAGGGAGCTTTGAAGCTTCAATACCGAGAAGCTGGATGGCACCATTATCTGAAGCTATAGCCAGGTAATGTGAGCCCTGGCAGAATGTAAGTGTCTTTACATGTCCTCCAATCCGAGAGTATGTCAGAATTGATCTAAACAATACAGAGAGAGAGAGAGAGAGGGGGAGAGCAAAAAGAAGATATTTTTGGTGGCACTTAAAAAGAAATGTAATTACTTCTCTCAAACACCTACTTAAAACCAATGGCTCTTGAGAGAGCCCTGAAAATAACATTTTATAAGTGTTCTAAAATCAGAAAACAACAAAGCCAGTGTTGGCTTTAAACAGCAACACAAGAATATATTTATATATGTACAGAAGTTAAATCAAAAAGCCTGTAATTACTATGACTGCAAAGCAGTCTCTTTGAATTTTCTAGGGATTTTTTTCTTTATTAATTAATTGAAGCAGGAATCTAATATTTTATAGCTGCAAGCCAAGAGGAACACCAGTATATCTCCTTACTGATATTTCCAGAACACCCACAAGTGATTCATACTTTGCTCTCTGCTCTACTTTATTTTTCCTTCTAAAACAGCAGCCCCTAAATCCCATGAGTTTTAAAGCTACCTGGTTGTAGTGGTTTTTCCTTCCATTTTTTGGCTGTTCCAGACTTTCACTGTACCATCATTTGAGCAAGTGGCAAAAATGGAGTGTTCATCAGAGACCCGAATGCGGTTCACTGCGGACTTGTGTTCATGAAGGTGAGCTACCAATAATCCTTTGGGACGCCATCCTACAGGGAAAAACAAAACCATAAAGTGTTGGTTTCACAACCTAATTAGGAACATGAAAGTCCCCCCTAGATCGATCCACCAACAACTATATCAGGATATAGTCATTACAGCTACAAAACATAGACAGCACTGAAAACACAGAGCTAAGGCATTTTAAATATTAAGGGCAAAAGCCAGCTTGCTCAGTTCTAAATTAGACAATAAGTCACGCATGTATTTTCTCAAAGAGGTGTTCTGCATAGTAGGCACATTTCCTAAACCAATGATTTCCTCTTTTCCTCATCTCTTGCATTTCTTCCATGAGATAATGATGTTTTTACTCAAATTATATCTATATATATATCTATAGATAGATAGATTCATCTATAGATGTATCAGTGGACTGTGACATACCTGGAGGTGGGGGCTTGCTCTCCCACTCAGCATTCTCCATCATCTGTTTGGCAAGTCTCTCTGCATTGCACTGCTCTCGCTTCTGCTGGATCAGCTGCTGAAGTTCAGTTTTGCACGTGGTGATGCGTAACTGGTGTGCTGATGGGGATGCTGTGCTGCTCAGGGCCTGCATGGTTGGTTTCCTGGGTTGAACAACCATTCCATCAGATGCCTGCAAGAGATCAGCACTTACAAATATATTCCTTACATTCTACACACACATAAATCCGGCTCCTAAGATTTCTGGGTCACGCACACCGGATAAAACCAGAAAAATCTTTTTTATTGGATCAAATAACAATGAGTTAGCATTAAAAAAATCATACCTGTGTGAAAACAATTAAAAATAGTGAAATTTATAAAAATGATTAACCATCCACTTATTCTGCCATTTGCCTCATGTGTTCTGTATTCTCTTTGGAGAAACTGTAATATGCTGAGGACAACTCTTAATGTGACTATTACAGAAGCAGTTATTGCTCTCAAGACTGACAGAATTACAGATTAGCTCTCAAATGATTATTTGTTTATATTGGGCTTTAAAAAACAACAGTGTAATTGTTTCCCCCTTAGTTCAAAGTGGACCCTCATTTAAAACCAGGAGAAGTTAATCTCCAGCTAGAACCCAAATACAATACAGTGTTCGGTGTTGAGAGATGCCTCCACAGGCTGCAGGGCTTCCAGCCTATCCTTCTGTAGTCAGTGCAAAGTATTACAGGTACAGGATGTCTAAATGCAGCTGTGATGCCATACACCAGTTCCAGGTTAAAATCACGACACCTCTTCTCTTCCTCACAACACATATCAGCACATGCAATTTGAGGAAAAGTCTTCCCTGCCAGAAAAGCCTTCCCTGCCTACAAAGCCCCATCTTTTTGTGCAAAGTACCTATTTTTTAGTGAAGTTCTTCCGTTCAAGAGACTAAACTTACTTCAATCCTCACTCAGTTCCTATTTTAAAAATAAGAACTTAAAAGTCAGCAATTCTGGTGCCATCTGAGAAGATGCCTGGCAGTAGCATGACCAATGTTAAATAACCTCCAAACAAGAACACTATATCTCTATGGTCCCACTTGACTCTAAAGCAGTTGAATCATTTCAGTTTAGGATGAGAACGTAGTATTTTTCAGATATACCTGTGGAGAGGATGACAAAGCGGCACAAATGCCAGCTGAGGACTCTGAACGAAGCGGTTTCCCAGCCTGGATGGCTTCAGGATCAGTAGTTTGCCCATGTCCTTTGGATATCGGCTGGGAGATGTTCGTTGGTTCCAAGGACCCAAACATGCTTTTCCATTCTTCATTTACATTTGAATCTTGCTTTACATGTTTTCTAGCTATAAGCAGTTTGAAGGGAGGGAGGAGGTAGAAGGAGAAGAAAAAAAACCCCACCCAACATTATCCATGACAGCATTCACTCAAGCTACTCATTACTGTGAGACTACACAAAAGTCCAAGGTTTACATGCCAGATTGTCATTTATATACAGAGAAAACCTGGTGCTAGGTTGTTGAGGTCAGCTGACAGGGATTTATGAGGGAAACAAAACAAAGCACTTGCCACCTGTGTTCACACCTTCTTAATCCTACAGCTGACTCATGCAATACATTGTTTCATTATAGGGAAAGTTCACATCTAGAAGGCTGCAGGGTTAGACTGCACCATATGATAAATTTTTCTTATAGAATCATAGAAAGGTTTGGGTGGAAAGGGACCTTCAAAGGGCATCTAGTCCAACCCTGCAATGAGCAGGGACATCAGGGATGAATTTTTAATAGCACAGTATGCAAATCATTGCTAGTGCCAAAAACAATCAGTTTTCCATCACAATTGCATCATCACCTGTAGATTCAAGAATGTTATCTCTGTAAATAGGATTCCTTTAGAGTCACTTAAAACTGTAAAATATTGAAAGAAAAATAAAACATGGGATCCAAATTAAATTTGGACAAAGTCAGTGAAGAAAATTAAAGGCATGAAGACTTTGAGGGTCACAGTTTTGGGTGAAACAAGTCAGTTCAAATACAGACTCCATATATACTACCTTTTAAATCCTATTGACTCCTCATTCGAGAATGCAAAAAAAAAGAAAAATCCTAAACTTCTGTACTTTCCTTTAAAATGATATGCAAAACATTTGCAGACAAGGATCCCAATTCTGGAAATACGACGGCAATAGCTATATGGTTTGCAGGTATTTCTGTATTTTTTTATCTAAAAACACAGAACCTATCAGTGATGTAACAGAGGAGGGACTTACAAGCTTCAGAGAGCAAAGAGGAATCTCAAACTGCCTGGAAAAGAAGAATTTTGAGGGTAGAGAGAACTGGAATAATTAATAGCAAGTGGATTTCAAAGTTGAACAAGGAAATGTAAGAGGTTTTTGGAGTTGAAAGAAGAGTAGGCAAAAAAGTTAAATGGGAGTGGATGAGAAGCTGAAGAACCCTAAGGCCAAAAGGCATGTACTTGCTAGGTGAGCAACAGTTGGCAGCTCCTCAGTGGCAGCCTGAGGAGTTTTCAGTTTTCTCCAGGTTACCTCAAGGAAATATCCAGGATTTTCACAGTAAAAGAGCTCAGCACTTCTTGAGAAGAAACAGAGAGGAGAAATGTAGCCTTCAACATTTACCCTGTTGCCATGAGTCACTAGAGTCCTGTTTGTCACAACCAGCTGAACTGGCACACCTTACTACTGCAAATGCAGTCAAAATAATTTAAAATATTCTCAGGGGAAAAAAATCTCCCTCTTTCAATGATCCTGAGAATATTTTGCCACCTCATATTTCAAGAAGCAGCAATAATTTTCTTACTGCAAACCCAGTGGGGATGGTGATAGTCATGTATGTTGAAATACTGAGAACACACTGAAAAAAACACCAAACTTCATGTATAGAGACCATGAAATATACTAACCACGTTTGTCATCAGAATCCTGCTTTGTTTTAACAAGATCCACTTGTCTCCCAGTTATTCCCAGAGCTGACAAGTCAATCACCCCTTTCTGACTGCTGTCATGCAGGTGGCTCTGATCCACTATATTGGCTTTAGCTTTATTTGATTTTAACATAAAGTCTTTCAGTGCTAACAGTTTATCTTCTTCCTCCTCAGTCATCCCCTACAGAATAAAAGAAAAAGTAATATTATTTATTTTTGAGCAATAACATGCATCAAGGCACGAAGATTTAAGAAGCAGTAAAATTAATGACTGGCTCAGAAGTGACAGGAGAGAGCACATCCCCAGAATTCAAAGCATCAGCCCATTGCTCATACAAGACATAAGGTAAGCTGCTGTAGTGTAAGAATATCTTTTGTCCTAGGGAACGGGGCTCAGAATAGTGAAAGGGCAGAACAGCATTTAATGCTGGATCACTGTCTGGTGCAATCTGCTTAACTGCCACCTAGACCATGCTTACAGCCCCACAGGCCATAGGGAAAAAACCCACACTCAGCTACAGTCCTTTCTCTACCCAGTTCTCACTTCCCTGTGTGATTCTTTATGTTTCCCCCTTCACACATAATAAGCCTCAAGACTTTCCAGCCCCATTTGCCTTTGGCACTCCATGTCTAGCTCTTTGACAAATGCATACTCCTCTATCCAGCACAATGCACAGCAACGTTCTGTAATGCTGCCACATCACAGATGTGGCAGAAATTTGAGACATACATTTTTTCAAGACTTAGGTTGTACTGTATCTGGCAGATCTTTTTAAAACCTTTAACTTCTGAGCTTCTTGTCACACAAGCATCTACCAAAATCAATGGAGTTAATGGTTTGCAGGATCAGAACCTCAGACTGGGAGTCCCTCACGGCAGCAACTGCAAGGTCAGGGTCTGTGGAGGTGTACAGAGCCCAAGCGTCTCCAGCCTGACTTTCAAAGTACAAATGAAAACCAATTACTTGTGAAAGGAGCTTCTTCAACAGCTGTGCAATGGCAGGGTCCTCCGGGGACGGGCAGTCACGGAGAGCTCCCGTTCTCTTCTTCTGACGCATGTGAAGGTGTCGGAAGAGGCTTGTGATGTCCTTTGATCTTAAGACATAATCAAATATGGAACGGCTGACAGGCTCTTTAAGCACACTTAGCAGGACTATTTCTTTATCTACCTGCAATTCAAAAGGAGACGCCAGTCCACATGATGATATCCATATAAACATGAGGAACTCTAGCAGCAAACACTGTCATCTTATGTCTGCAATAACTGAACAACTGCAAATGTTAATGTATAAAACAATCTCTTCCTCTGAATGCATGTACTAAAAACCAGTTTCCAGTTCAGGCCTGGAGAGATGCTTTCAAGCTTTCAAGTAAGAAGAAAATCACATAGGACTTCAAAATTATTGCACATCATTATACCAATAATACAGATTCAGCTTGTCTCCTTTCTTCAAAATTAGACGTGTTTTGGTCATATGAGACTTTCTCCATTCTTGTTCCCTCATTCCTATAACAGGCTTCTCACAGCTTACTGTCTGCATGAAAAACAGCTTCAAAATTATTCCAGAGCAAGAACTTTATTACAATCCAACTTAATGTTACCCCCTACTTGCTTATTTTTATACTAAAATGAAACAGGAAGTGAAAAAGACAAATTTATCAATCAATTCCTAAAACACAGCACAAGGTGACTAAGGACATGTAAACAAGGAAAAACGTTATTTTAGTGAAGTTACCACCTGCAAGGTTTAGAAGAAAATAAACCTTGCATTTCTCAGTGTAGTAATGCAACTATTTCTTATCCATTTAAACTCCTGAGAGATGCAGTCTACAGCTCCTAAAGTTATATGCAAAGATGCCTATATGGTCATATTATCAGCATCATGCAGGTCATTCCTAGGAATGTGCAGTTATGAAATTACTTAATTCAAGCTGAATACTCTGCCCTTGGCAAAACACTGCAGCTCAGGAGTGTTGCTGCTGAAATAGTAGGCATGATAACTGCTACCTAACAGACTGTTCACATTTTCAGAGGGTCAGGCCCACAGTCAGATGAATTAGTGAGGCAGGGCTGGAACACTCAGCCTTATAGATGAAAGCATAGAACATAAACCCACTTGTTTCACAGCCAACACTTCACACCTCCTAGACTCTATAAACTAGCACAGTGTTACAAGAGTCTGATTGTAAACAAGGCAGAAAAGGCTTGAACCAAAAATGTACTTGTTGATTTCAGGCTTTGTGAAATGTTCTGCATTTTTGCAACAAATTAGAGAAAACAGTTCTTCAAACGTGGAAAGCAATGGCCATTCTGTAATCTGCCAGCAGAGATCAAAAACCTCTATCGCCTCTAACCTTAACTGAAAAAAAAGTAATCCAATATTCTTATGGCCAGGACAGACTTAAGAATCATGACTAGTCAAGATTTGTTCACATTAATATTATTTGAAGTATTACCTGTATTATTGGTTGTGTGATGAAAGGATGGAGGTATGGCATTAGCTTGCAGTAGACATCAGCAATATTCAAATACTGTGCTACCACAGTGATAAATCCAACCGCACCATAACATATCCAAAGATTAGGATGGCACAGGAATGGTGCTGAAAGGAAAACAGGCTGTTAAAAAATATATCTTTCCTACAGAAGAGAGATCATTCTCCATGTGGCAGCCTGCGATGTCATTTCCTTCCACTAGAATCACTCCCAAACTGAGCCTTCTCTCCTGCAGAGCACCAAGGTTAAGACACTCATACTGAAGAAATTATTTCATGGATTTCACTGCACTCACGCTGCTCAGCTTCCTTCCAGTTGCCAAAATGCATATTTTCCCTATTTGTTCATTTCAATCCCTAATTGTCAACCACAGATTTGCAATGGAGACTAATTAAAAAAATAAATCTCGACCATAATCTAGACAAATACAGAGAATCCTAATACCAGTGATTCGGGTTTTTTCGGTTTTTAAGTAATTATTTTATTCCTTCCTCCTTCTCCTCTCTTCCTTGAAGACTCACTACTTATTTCTAAGATCATCAGACTCAGAAATCCTTCTCAATTATGTGGGTTTTAAGAACAAGGGTCTGTATCTAGTAATGAGATATAATAACAGATCATCTGCCTCAAATTCTGAGTACATTTGAAAAGCCATACAATTAAGAAGAAGCAGACTACATCTCAAAAGATCAGTTGGTATTTTCTTTTCCATAGATAGCTGGTAAATCTTGGGCACATCTACATTAAAGTGATAAACCTGATGAGGAAGGAGAGGCCAACTCTACATTCAAGGTTGTATTGAGTTAATGGGGTTTTATGGTGTTAGAAATCAGATGAGAAAGAATCATGATTTGTCTGAATTCCTTCATCCTCAAAGGCTGATGGGTAAGAGTTTACAAGTTATGTGCCTGATGGACTACCAGAAGTAACTAGGATTTTTATTTTATAGCAGCTTGGTGTGTAGAACAGAGAAAGATCTTAAAGCAGAAAATTTTTGGACTAAGTGTTGTTTGCTGCTGTCCTATATACAGCCAGAGAAGATGTTTCCAATTTGTTTTACCAAAATTATTATTGTAAAAGTTTGAGCCCTAACATCGTCCAACTAGCAGTAATTCCTTAACAGAATTTTGTGTAGAGTCTAAAACAGTAGTATAGGTTAGCAGCCTGGACAGCTAAGCTGATGGTGAAGCTTTATGTAGTACTAAGATTTTTTTCTTAACTAGAAAAACAAGGTGTTCTCCAGTATTCCAACTTACCAATATCACAAGCAAACTCATAAATATGGGGCTTTTGCAAGAGCCCCAGTTGGCACATACAAGTAAGAGCATTGAGGGCTTTATAAATGACAAATTCTTCAGCATCGCTGAGACCTTGCTGAAGCAGAGGTTTGAGTATTGATGAGCTTTGCCAGCCAACATAAGCAGCAACACCTGAAACAAAAAGAGAACACATAAAAATCCGAAGTAGATTGATAAACACCAGAAAATTCTATGTCTTCCCATCAGAACTGAGATTAAACATACAATAACTTTATCACTTTTAATCTAATACGGTAATAATCACTATACTTGTCCACATATTAATGTGGACTTTGCAACCAGTTACTGAAAGGAAGAGAGGAAGAAGAGAGAAATAGCACAGGTTAAGAGAAATGCCCTCAGTGCCACTGTTACAGAAGGACATCTGCCCACAGCTACAGGCAGCAGTGCCTGCACGTACTTCAGTAGGAGTTAGAGAGCTCAGTTTTAAAGACGTGCAAGAGCTTTAAGTAAAACGAAAATATAATTTCAGAACTTTATCTGAGTTCTTCTGTGGAGGTTTTGAACAGATACTGAGAGAGGAGTTAAAAATATAGGTTATCTTGACATTTTGCCTCACATCTCTCTGTCTTTTGCAAGAAGCCAGGACAGTCTGACCTGTGCTTTGGCTACTCCATTGCTCCTTCTAAACAATTTCTGACAAGTTATCAGCATCGCCTCTTGGGAGGGTTTGCCAGCACAGCATTTTGGGGCTTCCAGTCATAATGGAAGGTACATGTCATAACGGCCCTGCTGAAAGTTTGATCATGATTGTTTTTCTTGCCATGCACCTGAGGTACCGTTTCTGCTGCCAGGTATTGCAATGGGAAAGTTTTCTTGACCCACAGTTCCTGAGCACTGACTCTCAGCAACAGTCGCGAGGAATAATTTCCAACACACATGATGCATTAGATACACTTAACAGCTGATGTCATCGCTGGTAAGACTTTTTAAATTGTTATTAGGTTTTCTGAAGTGACAGGAATCTTTAAGTAAGGTTTTAAGGTACTAAAAATAGTTTTCCAGTTATAACTTTAGCCTATACCAAGTTTTTGTCATGTGAACAGATCTACTGAAGTTAATGGGAATATCTACTAGAAAGCTTGCAGAAATCTTAATTTTTTGCTTGTCATAACTTATGGCAAGTTTTTTTTTAAATTAGTAGCTTTTAGCAAAGACTCTAACAAAAAAGAGCATTTAAAGTGGTTTTTTTTTGGTTAATCTACCCTAAACTTAAATGCCTCAGTCTCGCTGGCATCAAATATTTGGATGCAAAG
The DNA here is from genome assembly GCF_003031625.1 of Empidonax traillii. Classification (NCBI taxonomy): domain Eukaryota; kingdom Metazoa; phylum Chordata; class Aves; order Passeriformes; family Tyrannidae; genus Empidonax; species Empidonax traillii. The sequence continues at coordinate 397,252 of NW_020955212.1, read as the reverse complement.
AAATACATATTTGTATTTACATTGTTTCATCTTGACTCCCTAAAGAAACATTTACAGTTTATAATTTAGCAAAGTCTTTTCCTATAAATTCTAGAAGTATATAGAAAAAAAGGGCTTTTACACAACTTAATTTTTGCATATCCTGGAAACTGATAATTTACATACATTATTTTCTTCCTACTCTGTTTGGCTGAAACCAAACACTTACCAACAATGCTGTCAAAGAAAGCTCCTCGAAGATGCCAGTCATTCTTATCATTTAAGAAAGTAATCATATGAGAGAGAAGAACGTCATTGGCTTTCTGACGTCCGAAAAAGACACAGAGACGTGTTATTCCATTTTCCATCAGTGTTTGTTTCACAATATTCTCCGGGTCACTTAGCAAAGTCACAACTTTCTGCTGGACCATTTCATGCAAGGCTTGCAACTCTGCAAGGGACAACAGTATGAACTTTTGGCTTGGTGGGAAGGAATATGTGCACATGTACTGCCTGATGCTGAAGGAGTTACAGTGACAGGTCATCCTGAAGAACACACGACTCATTAAGACAGGCAATGCAACAGAACCTCAACAATTTTAACAAGAGCTTACTGAAGACTTCAGGCTAAGCCTGAGGTGGTGACAAGACCAAAGAGTAGAGAAGTGTGATACATTCTTACTCAGATCAATATATTCTAAACTTGTAACTTCATGATCTAGCTCATTCTATATATAGACAAAATGCAGACTCGAAGAAGCACCAGAATGAGTCAGCACCAATGTCACAACAGTAAACAAAATGCTTCAAGGCAATTCTGGTTTGAGATGTTTGTTTGACTATCAGTTTCAAAATTTGTGAACTTACAACAGATCAAAAGTATGTTTTTAGTTAGGCAGGCAGATTCACTTCATTAAGTGTACAGGAGGAACATAACAACACCTGAAAATGTGAATACTTCTAATTTCATTAAATATCTGCAGTTACCCTAATGATACTGATGAAAAATTTGAAGATGACCTTGCCTATGGCTTCTTCTCCATGAAGCAACTAAAAAAATATTTCTACTAAGTGGAAATAACAGAATTGCTAATGCACTGGCTATTACTGAAGACAGGTACAAGACAAGTTCTCGAACAAGTAAGCAAAAATTTCAGTTACTGCTGCTCCAGCTTTGCAAGGGTGATTACCATTTGCCTGCAGTCAGAAGGAAGGTCAGCTAATTTGCTTTCTATCATGACTCTGTCAGTCACATGAAAAAATTGCCTTTTGGGTTCAAATTTCTCATGCTTGGTTTATAAAAGGGTAAAAAGAATAGAACTACTCAAGCTTCTTTCATCCTTTCATCTCCAAGCTATTTCAAGGGATAGGGGACAGTATTCCTTAGAAATGCAGCCCACATGATGGGGCTTCCTCTCTCACTCCTCAGCAATTCTGAGCACCCCATGCCTTATGTGAAGGAACCTGAGGAGGATTTATGTTTGTTTTTAGTACATTTGTTGTTGCTTTATCTTAAAGTATCATCCTGCAACTAGTTAAGAGATAATTGCCTTTTTCCAAAATGGAGTATGTGCAGGATGTTTACCAGCTATGGTTAGTCACAGATTGATCTACTTAGCCCAGAAGAGAAATGACAGTTTTTAACCACAAACTCTTCCAGCTTAGGAGACTTGCCCAGCATTCTTCTGGGAATCTGTGCATCACTAAAAGGCACGGGAGATGACATGCAGGTCACTTATTACCATCTGTCCTTCCAAAGGGAAAGAAAAAGAAAATCCACCCTTAGGATTTTAACTCATTCTCTGGACTAGTTATAATACAAAGTTTTGTTACTGCCAAACGGCATCCACACATTCAGATTTTTCAGGCAAAAAGACAGACAAGAATTGCCAGGCATAGGAACAGACAAGGAAGAACGACTGAAAAATACAGTACTATGACTATGCCATAATTTGACGTGTTTTCCAAAGCCAACACTGCCTGCCACTGCAACGGAAGCAGCATTTGGAACACAGCTGTGTTTTTGCAGCTGACTTGTTTATGAGACTGTGAGTGAAGCTGGATATGCAACCAGGCCGCCAGCATCACAGTCAAATACCTTGAGGACTTTTGGAGATGAAAAGTATGCTCACTTATATACTTTTTTGTCTTTCACAACATTCAGAACAGAGGTGTCTTTCTCTGCACGAAGCTGTAACGCACAGTGGTCGAGGCAAAGCATTCTTCCCATTTAACAGGAAAGCTAAGCTCTGAGAGATGAGATGGACCAGTGCTAACCAGGAGTTTTGCCCCATGATTTGCTACCATAAGCAGGAGAGGTAAGTAGAAGTGACATTACCTGTGTCATAGTTATCACTAGGGTGAGATGTTTCATCCGTTTCTTCACTATTTGGTTCATTTTCCATATTCAGATTTTTCAGCTGTACTAATTCCAGAAATCTCAGAGCTGTTTCGGCCAACAATGCTATGTTTTCTGCAAAGGAAAACTTCTTGGTTAAGCATTGTTCTACTTTGCCTGTTTACAGCAGTCTGAGAATCCCACTGATGAGAGGTTATAGCCACTGACAGTACCTGTCATGATGGGCAAATGGGACTGAGATTAGACAACATGCTCTGGTCAACCCACTTCTGTTGACCCCCAGCAAAGCTACCAAGTACATCAAATCACACAGTACTTTTGTCACGTAAACAAGTGGAAAAATTCTAATGATATTAAGTGTAACGAACACTAATTTAATTCTTCTAGAACTAGCCCTAAATGCCACCTAATCTCAACCTAGTGACTAAATAACTTGATAGAATTTAAAGGCCAAATAGCCTGAATTAACTGAGGTTCCCACCTCGTACACTGCAACAAAATAACAATAAACCACCACACCAGGTTATGTATCCTAGAGAATAACTACATTACCCTGGGACCCACTTTTAGAATATTTGCCACCTTATCTAGCCACACAATTTGGCACTGTTCTGCACCGTTTGGAAGCTGCTGAAGCAACTCAGGCTGTACTATGTGGGTCAGGCCACTGCTGGCATAGGAATGATAATGCCGAGACAGAAGTCCTGTTTAAGCAGCTCTTCTGAGTGTAGTCCAAGACAACAGCAGCATGCCAAGGGAGCCTGTCCACAGCCCAGATCAAATCCTCTGGGTCAGTAGTCTGACCACTTCCAAAAACAGAAGTTAACAGAAGTTAACTCAGCTAGACTACCTTTCAAAGTATCAGTGTATTTTTTTCATTTGAAATTTAAACTGACCAAGGTCACCTAAAGCAATTGGTTCTATTCATTAAACATAAAATGACTTCGGTATTAGTTTTATCAGTTTACTTAGTAAATGAAATAAAAACATGATCTGAGACATTTTCAAAGGAAATCTACATTTATAACTAAAAAAAAAAAACAAACCCAAAACAACACACCTGAAAATATGCTGGTCATAGCAAATAAGAGTACATGGTAAATAGCAAATACTGACATGACTGCAAAACTTCTTCCTGAACCATGCAGAACTCATAACTGAATAACATATGAAGAAAACATCTGCTATGGTATAATCAAGTCTATTACACAGCAAATAATGTAATTTCAGCCCCTGAATATCAAATTTCATTTTGTGGGAACAACTCTGAAGCACAGTAGCACACTGATACTTTAAGTTAGTTTCAAATTTATTCAGTTCAGCCAGGTCACTCTAGGTAAACACTCTGAGCTAATGAAATGCCAGTCAAGATAAATTAATAAAAGCAGCAAAGGGTGGGCACATCTGAAAGCCCTGTTCATGCAATTAGCTATTTAAAGACCACTTGTAGTCTTCTTCCTTACACTCTTGCCCATCCAGGGAAATAAGCCAGGACTGCTTCCCTGAGCATGAGGCTTTAAATGTTTACCTTAGCTGTGAGCAGACCTGCTGTGTGCTACATCCAGTCCCTAGCCCAAAGCACATGCACACATTCTGTGAGTTGCTTTTACGTGCATGACTACAGAGGACAACGGATATTAGCTTTCTTAAAACTTAATTCATCTAGCAGAGAGCAAACACATTTTGTCAACAATTTTAAAATGTAATAATTTACTTTGGGTACAGATCTACGCTGGAAACTCAGCTGTTCATATAAGTCAACTAATTATTAAGTGGCTACTACCACCTGCACCAGTGACCTGAAGCGAATACAGGTATCTTTACCTGCAGTCATTTCTGAAACTTGTGGGGAGACTTACTGACACAGAAACAGCAAGCTAGATGATGGTTTTGAACAGAGGAGAAAACAGTGAAGGAAATACAGAAAAGCCCAAGATTTTGAGTTTTGACTGGATGTCCTCTTACCAGCGTATGCAAGTCTGACAATGGTGGCTTCATCCTGGGCCAAGTGTGCAATGCCTGGCAGAATGTATTCTGGGTAAATGTTAATATCATTGCGTGGCACCTCTTTGACGAGAGCAAGAACTTTGGTTAGTGTCCTCACAGATTCTGCCCTCACCCTGGGCACAGAGTCATTGCTGAAATGTAACAGGTAAGGAGTAATACGATCCAGAAGAATCTCTACACTTAATCTTGGTGCTAAATGAAGAATCAGTTCCAAAGCAGCCAGTTTTGAATCACAGTATTTGAGAGTTTGTAAACAGGAAGTTATCACAGACACTAGAATAACCAGCCCATTCTCTTTTGTCTCTCCCTCGGCCTTCTCTGTGCGATCGTGCCCACAGAGATTGTGAATGATGTTGTCCAGATCTTTACGTATGACCAATATCCGCTCATCTGCCGACACAAATGTTTCCTTGGCAAACTGGGCCATGTAAGGCTGAAGGAAAGTGTAAAATATTTCAGGAAACGCATTGTTACGTTGCTGTTTCAAATAATCTTCAGCTGCTAAACGTTTTTCTGGCTCCCGATGAATCATCTGAGTGACCTTGAGAAAGGCAGAAGTAGGAGGGAGCAGGAGAGAAAGATTAAAGGTTTAGACATTCGTAATACAAAATAACCCCAAAGCCCAAACCCAAACAACACGCAATCTGCCGCCAAAGCAGGTGAAATAAACTGCAAACAGACCACACAGATGGTTCTAATGCTGCAGTCCATCCTTACCAGCTCTCTGATACAGCGGTCTTCAATCTTGTTTAGGACTTGATCAGGGGAAAAGAGGCCATTTCTGTAAGCCAAAAGCTGAGATAAATCAAACAAGGGTACACCTTCTGTGAAGAGCTCTGCTATTACACAGCCTGGGGAACAAAAGAAAAAAAAAAGTCAGAGATGTCAGAAGATTATGAACAGATGCTTACACTTTGCTTTCTACATGTGGACGAGAACAAACCCTAAACGACTCTTTGCTCAATTTAAAATAAGGCAAATGAGTTGCCAAATTAATTTGCAGAAAAGAGATAACATCTGAAGTTCCAAAACCTGGCTTTTAGACTTGATCTTTGAAATATGTCCCAAGTAATTTATTACAAACATGTCAACAGCAGAGGAGTTTACAATTAGGAAACATGAGGGAGTAAGTTCAGTCACCTGCCAGCTGGAAAATACATCACCAGAAAAGGAACCCAAATTACTGTCACGTGGAAGAAGAGTGCTGGTAAGTCAGCATGGATCGGGCAGTAGGTCAAAACTAAGCAGCCCTTTTACAGAAGATAAAGAAATAACCTCTGCTCCCACAGCAGATGCTGGGAGACAGCATATATTCACTCACACATGACTGCCAAACACAGACTCCCCTGTGTCATGTACATGATACAAATCCTCTTCAAAGAACCCAGTCCTGCACTTTGCTCCCAATGGTCTGCTTTATCAGTGGAGTGTCCTGGAAGTTTGGCCATAAGAGCAGCTTGTAAAATGAAATAACCATATCCTTTAAATTCATAGTTTCAATCACTTTAAGGGAAAAAAATAGAAGCCAAACTTTTGGCTTTCAAACTACTCGAGACAAGCCCAAGACTCAAGACAGGTTCTCCATAGTCAAAGTCCAAAAAATATTTGCGAGTAGGACTATGACAGGAGCTTGCTCCAACTTCCTGCTTGTGGGGAAAATGAAATGAGGCTTCTAAAGCCAATATTGCCAAATTACCCTGAAAGCTGTCTTAGCCCCCAGGCAACTGGACCACTGACTGGTTCCTCCTCTCAGGTCCCATGGGGCACATGCTTCTCAGCCACGAGAAGATGATGGTCTGTGCCTTGCAGAACCACCTCTTTCCCAGAGCAGAGTCAAGCCATAAAGGTAGAGTCTGTGATTTCCCTCCTCAGATAAGGGTGATGCACTTAAGTTTTGAAGCTTACTATGTCATGTCTGTACTTCTGTGAATGAAAAATACTTGGGGTTGGGTCCTATGCTTAAAATACACAAGTTTTTTGTCATGCTGTTCTCTAAGCCCACTGTAAAAAACCAAACCAAAACACCTCAAAAAAACCCCCAAATCAACAACAAGAAAACAGACAAACAAACAAAAAAAAAACCAAACAAGAATCAAACAAAACAACAAATAATCTTTTCTGCATTGGATTATACAGTCAGAAACAACACATTGGTCTCTCCTGATAGCTCCAAGTACCTGCAGAAAAGATATCCATTGCACGTTTTAAGTCCCCTCTTGTTCGCTGATTGCTATTTGCCAAGTCTACCAAAGGAGTGGAAGGGTCCCGCATGTTTTCCAGCTCCGTAGCAAACATACTGCCGTCGACAAAGCGCTCGGGAGCGATGTAACACGTTCTCCTCCGTGATGTGTCAAAGAAATAATTGAAGTCAGCGGGATTGTCTTCAGGAAGGTAAGTTGGTTTAAAACTGGCAAAGTCAGTTAGAAGAACCCAGTTCCAGCTGGTGACCATGATGTTCTCCGTTTTAATGTCCCCGTGGCGGACTCCAGACTTGTGCGCTTGGTCCACCGCAGTGAGGATCTGGAAAGCGATCCACCTTTTCTCAATGTTGTTCAGGAATGGCCTGGTACTAATTCGGTCATAAAGGTTGTCCCGTACGTACTGTCTGAAAAGCATGGCGGCCTTCTCGGACAGGGTGGCTTTCTGGAAGGGAAGGCAGTTCTGTGCCGAGTGTAACCTTATCTTCAGCTCCTCCAGCTCCTGCTTGTAGCTCGTCAGGGGCAAGGTCGGATCCTGGATGGCAAACACTTTCACGACCACCAGCCCCTCCCGGTGCTTGGCTCGGGCCACTTTGAAGAAGCGGGTGCTCCCCAGGCTCTTGTCATACTCGAAGTCGTGGATGTCCGAGAAGTAGCTGTCCACCGAGAGGATCTGCGAGGGGGCGATGCCAGCCAGCTGGTTCCCCATGGCGGCAGCTCCTCCGGCCGCGGGCACCGCGCCGGGGCTGTCCCGCGTCAGCCTGGGGGACAAACACAGCGCGGGTTTCACAGCGCCCGCAGCCCCGGGCCCTCCCCGCCGCCCCGGGCCCGCCGACCCCGCTCCTCCCGCTCCCCCCGCCCCGGGCGGGCCCGGCCGCCGCCGCTCCCTCCTCCCCCAGGCCCCGCCGCAGGGACAGCGCCGGGCCGGGCCCAGGGCAGCGGGGCTGCCCCCGCAGCACTCACCGGCCCAGGCAGCGCCGGGACCCCCGGCCCCGGAGGCGGCGGGATGGAGCGGGGCGGGACTCGGGGCGGCGGAACCGGCACGGCGGGGCGGGCGGGGAAGGGGCGGCGCCGTGAGCTCACATCCTGCGAGCGGGCTGCGGGCTGTCCCCGGCCGTGCTGCCGCTGTGCCTGCTCCCGCCGTGGGGCTTCGTGTTCTCCCGATTAACCCTTCTTTTTTTTTTTTTTTTTTTTTTTTTCTTTTTTCTTCTCCTTGCTGGTTACATTCTCTGGAAGGGTTTCTTCTTGCTATACGTGCTCGTAATGCGCGTAACGGGGATGGGTTCAGACAGTCTTCAAGTTGCTTTCGTCTCTTTTTTTGCAGTGTCAAGTGGGAGAGCTGTGTGCGGGTGTGCAGCGTATCCACTCCTGCGAGCCTGGTGCTGAGCCAGCACAAACTGTGTGGGTCGGGAGGTGCCCGGAGGAGATGGGGTGTGCTGGTAGAACGGGCCTTGGAGGCATCAGACGGGACCTTCTCTCAGCAAATGGGGCAACAGCTGCCATGCATCGGTCTTCTGATGCTTCGTACTGAGCGCCTCTGGGGGAGGCTTTTTTAGGTGACTTCACTACTAGGTCTGTCCCGAAGGGGTTTGGTGTATTTGAAATTTGAGGAAAAGACTTTTCATTGCAAAGACAGAATGAAACAACCCCCTTATCCTTATTGTTTGATATCCTTATTGTTTGATCTGAAAGTGCTTGAGAGCAAGGAGAAGCCCAGGGCAGAGTTTGCTCATCATTCCCTTTGCCTTTTCCCTTTGCCATGTTCTTTCTTTACTCTCTGTAATGTGTTACTAAAAATATGGTGTTTGTGTCCCATACACCAGTGCCTGTACACTCAAAATTTACCCTAATGCATGATTTCCACCAGCCATGCATGAGGTCACTTAATCGCGTAGTCTCCAAACTAGTTTGGGTTGTGCAGTGAGGGCTTCTTGCCAGAAGGACTCTCCCACCAGCAGTGGACATCTGGAGAGTCAGCCTTTCCCAGGGCAGAAATCTTAACCCAGACCTAGGGTTACAGTGAGGACTGGGACCAGGGTGAGGAGAGTAAGAAGTGAGGAACTATAAGATATTAGCTTAGTGCCTAGACACAGTTCCTTTTAGAGTCATAACTACTGTGCCATTTTTTCCCTTTGGAATCCCATGATCTGGACATAACTGTTCCACTCACAAAACCTTTACCTATATGGTAGGCAAGTGCCTGCATGAAGTGTGGTCCAGGGGGATCTGGAAGAGAAGGAAAATAGAGTCCCTTTTCTGCTCTGCTTGAGGCTTAGCATATTGGCTTCACTCTGCAGCACTGTAAAGAACACTGTTTAGCTCCTGTCATAGTGGGTACAGAAAGGATTGTGGAGTTGTGACTCGTGCTCCTTTTTTGGCTTTGAAACAGCCAGTGAGTTAATGGTACCCTGTTCTGGTCACTCCCAATTGCCTAAAACGTCATTCCATCCTTTTAGGACGTAACATGGGTGCAGAAGGCTGTGTGGGGAGAAAACTGAGTGGCTGCTGAAAGTCTATCTAATCTAATGTTGATTGTCTTGTAAGTTAGGAAGAGGGTAATCAGAAAGTCTCCATTGACTAGTCTGCAAAACAATTATGTAGACAATTATATTGCTCTCTCTAAGAGAAAAAGTAAATGGATTTAAAGCAGAAAGTTTTTCTCAGTTGAATCAAATGCAAGTACTACAAGTTCAGAAGGAAGCATCTGAGGCTGTTCAGTAAGCATAATTCCCATAAAAATTACTTTAATTATGCTCTGACTGTGTGTTCAATGAAGAATAGAATGTGTATTCATGCTGTGACTTCCTGCTCAAATCACTGAACTATGACTATAGATCCAGCAGCCCTCAGTTAAGGTTTAGAAGCTGTCAGGGTTTGGTCAGAAGAAGGCCAGCCCACCCCAATGATGTGCCTTGTGCTTTTTGAACAGAAAACACATTACTTCAGGCAATATAAGAGCCTACACCTCCCAAAGTGGAGTGCAAGAGTACTTTTTCTTCCACCCATGACTGAACAGCCATCTCAGTTGTGCAGGGTTGCCACAAACTGCGTGGTCAAGCTGCAGGCTTGCCTGGAGAGGAGCATCTGTCAGCCCCTGCGGCTTAGCTGTGCTCTCCTCCCTTTGATCACAGGAGGTAAGCTCCGTTTTCGAGAGGGTAGAGCTTTTTCATACCCAGGGCTCTTTGTAACAGCTGCAGGCAGACTTTGCTCCAAGTTGAGCCATTAGTTAGTCTCCTGGCTAAGATGTATTGTCTGTGCATACCATCATGCTGGGCTGGAGTCGCGTTTCAAGCCAGGTTTTAGCCACCTATCTTAGGGGGACAGCCTCCACGAGTACAGCATGAGTGGGCATAGGGGCTGCAAATTTTGTTGCTCTGTAATTGGAGTTAAATCTAGTTAAGCTAAACTGGCTCGAACAAGTGGAGGAGGTGCATTTGTGGATTTGGAGAAATAAAATGGAAGAAAAGAGTGACTCGTGTATGTGCTCTCCTTCCATTCCTCCTTGTACTAGGTCATACACTGTCTAGGTGATCCTCCAAATCAAAAGTAAATAGATAGCAAAATTTAATCATTTCACTGTGATGTCTTTGGTCAGCATTTATTCAGATGGATACAAGAAGTAAAAAGAGACACTTAGTGGTGGCTGTTGACCATTCTGAAGTTAACAGAAATTATATAAGCTACCAAATACATTGTCATCTTTTTCCTTGTCTCCCAAATCTGTTTCCCTTCTAAAGCAAACATCCTTGGGTATCTATGCAAATGGTTTTGCCTTTCGTGATTGATTGCTTGAAAATGTCAGAACTCTGCTGCTTCTGCAGAGCTGAGCTTAGATACAGAAAAGCAAAAAGCATTGTTGTATCAGAGGTGTCACTTAAATCATGGATGAGGACTGGAAATAGCATGGAAACTGATTGTGCTCAGTGTTTTGTCCTACAGACCTCTAAAGCTCCTGCCCCATACCAAGAGTTAATTCTTGGTATGAAGCCAAAACTGCTTTGAAAGAAGATTTAACGAATCTTCACTCCAAAGCATATTGGAATAAGAACAAATCTTCTGAAACTCTCAAATTCATATGTTTTCCTGAAGATGGCTTGGGAAGTTTTAATTTATTCTGATTCTCTATGCCAGGATTTTGGATAATTTATTACTTTAAAAATGTTTTATTGATATACCAGTTGATTTTCTAAGAGTGGCGCTTTTTCATTGCTAATTTGCAAAGGGATTAAAGGTCTGTCCTTATCACCCCTGATTGGTATGCGTTAACATTTTAAAACCTTCTGCAACAACATTCTGCAGTATCATGTCTGTCCTGCTGATTTAGCAAGACTTCACTGCATGCAATATGGCAGTGATCCCAGGGACTTAAATGGGTGAGAGAAGTGGTTTATGGAATACTGTCTTTAAAAGTACCTAGAGCAGGAGGATTGCCTGAAGTTTAGTCTCCAAACTGATGTACTGACAGATTGGTTCCCTAGTCATGTGCTAACTGTTTTGGAATGAGAATCACTTGCTCCTGGATTCTTCTACCAAAGCAGAATGTACAAAATTAATTTCACAAAACTCGGCAAGAGACCATATGGAAGGGGGAAACGGTATTTATTTTAAACGAAGTTGATTTCAGTCACTAACACACTGTGTTGTAGATGTCACTCCCGTGCACTCCTACACTATGTATTCAGAAGCATTCAAATGTGTGTGATACTTTCATATGCACTTTTCTGTTTCATTCAACCCAAGCTTAGTATTTCTGCCACACAGTGAGTTAAACTGCACTAGCGTCCATTCCCACCATTAGGTTATACTAGTACAGTTTTCTTCTGTGTCTGCAGCTACTTGTAACCTTGAGAATTGAAATGAGGAAGCTGGAAATTGTGCAGGCAAGCTCTATTACATGCCTTAAAAACAGAAACCCCAAACATACCTGCAAGCTGTGGATAGTGCTTATAACCACCCCTTTGCAGTGAGAGTGGAGCAGTAAAAATGCTTTGCTTTTTGCTTTACAGAGCTATGCAAATCCACAGGGAGAAATCTCGGCCTGTTTGAGCTTCAAATGAAAGCTGGGTAACTCTTTAATCTCAAGGACTAAACTGTTTAAATTTCCCCTTTCCCATATTTGATTCCTCTGCCAGACACTCAGAAATGGCTCTTCTGTATTAGCCGCAAGTCAGCTAATGGTCATCTTTGCTTGGCATAAGTCAGCTCCAATGCCAAACATCTTATGCATTTTATTTTATTATTTTAGTTTTATTTCGTTTTATTTTATACTGTGACTATTTAGTCTTCCTGTGAAATTGAGGGTACAACTCCCAGACAGTGCTCTGAGGCAGCGCCTCCTTGATTACCTATTTAACGTGTCCTTCAATAAAGACACCATCCCTGTGCTAGAGGAGCTGATGTCTGCCGGACCTGCTCTCAGTTCTGGCCCCACAGTGGGTGGACTGTGGGGTGTCAGCGCCGCCCCCAGCCCCGCAGGGCTCTGGGTGGGTGAGTGGGGGGCTCCCAGTGTCCCAGGGCTCAGGGGCTTCCAGCCAGATGTGACCTCTCTGAATTGTCATCTCTCTGAAATGTGTTTCCAAGTGTTTCCAAGCAAGCAGGCCTCTGCTGGAAGCTGGGAGGTTTTGTGGTTTCCATCTGTTTATTTTGTACGCTGGTTAGAGTTTGTGAAGGTCTAACAGAGTGGCCAGCACATTTTGGAAACATGTTTCTACGTAGGCAGGTTTTATGGAGAGCAGAAACCCTCCCAAAACAACTGCAACTCACCATTTCCAGGGATTTAGCTTCCCATGGCTCACTTGTTCCTATCTTGGCAGGAAATAATTTTACCAAGAGACAGAGGTGACTGTTCAAGCACCTCCTGACAAAAGGCTGAGTATTATGTTGCAAAATATCCTTTGCTGTAATTGTAGAGGCAAAAGATAGCATAGAACTGGGGTTGAACATAAGATTTCCCAATAGAAAATCAGTAAGCATGTGCTGGTTGCTGTGAAATCTGGATGAAATTAAAAGTCAGTCCTGTCTTGCAAGGGAGATGATGATATATATGAGTGTGAGCTCTTTCAGAACGGGTACACTTTGAAGAAAGCCTAACGAGAAAGCTCAGTTTGCCTGGCACACAACTGAGAGGAGAATTGGAATGGCAGTATCTGGGGAGGTGATGCAGAGCTGGGAACATCTAGTTGGCCAGTGCTGTTAGTTATGGGAATGTCAGGGAAGAAGACAGTGAAATGGTTGTTGCCAGTCCTATAACTGAACCTTATTCCCTCCAGGACCTTGTGTGAGAGCAGCGACTGTGATGCTGTGATTACATGGTCTGTCCCCACGAGAAAGGACTGGGAATAGAATCACTGCTCTTCTTGACCTCCTCATGTGGACACACAGCATTAAAAACAGTTGCAGCTTGTTCTTTCAATGACAACTTTCTGGCAGAGACAGAAGCAGTAATGCTTATACTTTGATATCAAACAGTGCCCATTCTTCTCCTCCCTTCCCCACTGAAACACTAAAATATCAGGGAAATCCACTCCTACAGTCTTCCATGTTGTTGCAGTCCGATTGTGTTTAGCTCTAAATTCTGATCTGAATACAGCTAACATTGTCAAAGATTTTAGTTTTTCAAATTTGAGAGGAAAATGATTGATTCAGGCCTATCTTTAGTGAATGATCTATTATCAGATGCCAGGGATAGTTAGGCAGATCAGAACATAATTATGTACATCCGTGCAATATTAAGTTGTTAGTCATTCTTGCTTAATGGTGAAATGCATGACAGTTTCTGGTTTTGATTGGCATCCTCATTACCTGCTCTCAGTAAACAGATT
>NW_020955212.1:332072-383860 GCF_003031625.1 Empidonax traillii | reverse complement strand
CACAGCTTCACTCCTTGCACGCAAAGCGTGTGGAGAGCAATGCACCGGCCTTCCCTGTGGGTTTTGATTTTATGATTCAAGGATTGCAATGTCACTGCCGTTTCTGGGTGCAGCAAGAGGGTAAGGAAAAGCAGGGCTGAGAGCTGCAACAGTCAGTAGGTTCCTCTCTAGCAAATCCAGCTATAATTAAGTTGGCCATAACAAAGGGGTCGTAAAAATATAATAGCAGAATAATCTTTGAATTCCTACTCCTGCTTCCTTTCCCTCATTTTCAGGCTTTACTCCTTGTGCTGTGCTTTCCACTGCTTCAAGAAAAGCACCTTTAATGCATCCAAGAGTAGGAGGGTGTTCACCAAAAAATCTTAGCTCTTTTCACATCAATGCATTGTCATTTATGCATCTTAATATGCTGGTCTTCTATTTTTAAAGAATTCCTGATATTATAGAGCTGTTTAAAAATCACTTTTTTAGCATGCAGGGTAAATCACATTCTCCTGTGTAACAGATTATTATTTGTCTGTCATCCCACAGTAAGAGGTCTGATTTCTGCCCACTGACTTCACTGTGAAGTTCTCAGTTGTCTATAATGAGGGTAAAATTGGGTCCAAGAGTGTTAAATTCTATCTTCTCCAGCACAGAAGAGCACACCCAGACTTTTATCCATATCACTCTGTTTGCAAACAACAGTGAAATTCTTTCTGGATTTCACTGAACTGTGACAACCTGATAGTCTTTTAGAGTTATAGATTGGATTTCAGGACAGAAATTGCTATTACCAGCTAGTTTGAATTCTTGTAGAGAGAGGCAAAAATTCAGCCAGAAGCTTGCTGCAAACCTATACATCTTCTGTAGTCTCTTTGTCTCAATAGCAAAAAAGTCTTACCAGGAAAGCTACTGGTATTGGTTTATTGAAATATATTTTATCTCTGTCTCTCTCTCATGTCTCATTCAGAACTTATTCACTTGTCTCTGAAATTCAAACCATTAGTAGTTGCTCTTTAAAGGTTGGCAATAATTGGAAGTTGCTATAAAATTAATCTGAAGCTGAAGTTGCATTTTCACTCTTACTGTTCAACTAGTGTTTGGGGCTTTGGGCCAAGAGTTGGTATAAATCAAAATAAATACTTGGCTGACTTACTTGGGTAACTTCCTTCAGCAATCTGTCTCTAGCTCACAGTTTGGCCTCCTTTGCAGCTGGGATACCTGGATCTTTTCCTGCCAGCTCTTTTTTTAGTGTTTTGGGTTTTGTTGGTGGAGGTTTTGTTTTTACATCTCCTGTATGAAGCAAAAAACTATCTAGGTTCAGCAGTCTAACATTGTGCTTTGTGATTTCTCAGCACTCCAGTCAAGAGTTTTCAAGCTTCTTTGACTTTGGCCACTGCAGTCAACATGTTTGGAAAAAAAAACACTGCTTATTACATAACTTGTGTAGTTCTCTGTAATTCATTTTTTTCTGAGACAAAAAAATTGTGATGACAACTGCTGGCATTGACTCACACTGCTTTTTGTGCCCAGCCTGCCTGTCTGTTGACTTCAGCCAGGCTGCTAATGTAAGGTTTGCAAGCCTCTGCAAGAAAATATGCACAGCTCCTTCTTACAGAAGCCCTTGTTTTTAAAATCTCCAAAGGTTTCGGTTCATCTCATCTCCATTGTCTCCCCAGCCCCTCTTGATTTCCTAACTGTGTTTTCTGTGGCTTCACTCCTAAGGCGTATTTGAGCCTTGCTTAATGCCTAACTGGGGAGGAGGGAAATAGCAATGACAGCTGGCTGCCTCAGATGGCTGGGGAACTGAGTGTTGGGGAATCTGTTTTTTATCTTGGTCCCACCATCCCCTCCTACGCCAGCACTGACCATGAGAGCCAGCTCAGTAACTGGTGAAGAACTGCAGGTGTCTTGGGATGGCTCAGTTCCTCTAGAGAGGTTCAATTTTAGGTGTTCTCTGGACTTCTGCAGCCTTTAAAAAGGATGAGGGGGATGTTTTATTGTCATTCTGTTGTTTTTAATTGATTTAAGTGTCTTTTAAACTTGGGGATAGCAAGTGAAGTGAAATAATCATCTCAGCATGTTTTGAAAATACTTTGAAGAGCAGCAGAGTGCAACCTACAGGGAAAATATGTCCCATTTTGGCATGTTTGTGTTTGCAGCCCTGGGTCATTTGGAGAATCTCTCAGCATGCTCACTGCAGACCACTAGAAAAACAAATGGAAAATGAGGAACTAAACAGCTGGATTTTCTCTTGTAGAAGCATCCACTGGGTGGCTAATAGTAATTTTGTAAAACAGCATACTCCAACTTGTTCCAGTCAAATCTGAGTAGTGAAAGGGTAGTCAGAGTGAGCTGGGGGTAGGCATTGCATCTACATGGCTCAGGGCTGGCTAACTTGCTCTGGCTCTGAGACTGGAATGGGACTCCAAACTCCTCTTGGGCCACACTTCTGCTGCAAAGCCATCTGATGGCAAAAATACAGCAGGAAAGACCACTTAGGGAGTTGGAGTTACAGCAGATTATTAAGAAACATGCCTATGTAAGGAAATGCCTCTTCTTAGCACCGTGGAGCCAGGCACAATCCTTTTCCTTGATCTTTTTGATTGCAATAACAGATTCTGCCTCATACAAGAGCAGTGTTGACCATCTCAAAACATTTGCAGAGGAGCAAAGCCCAGCCAAGGCCCAAACCCGCTCTTCCAGCATGCGCTGCAGGTCAGCTGGCACAACAGCACCGTATGAGGAAAACGTCTTTCCTTCCTTCAGTAAAAAACCCACTGCATTAGAAGCAGCAGGATGAATTCTGCTGTGCTTCCATTTTAAACTGATTTTAAATGAGGGTGTCAACAAGATTATTTCAAAGTGAGATTTTTCGTTCCCAGCCTGCAAAAGATTCTGTTTTCCAGCTGCTGGAAAATATCGTGAGCTGATCCTGTAATGAACTCTCTCATGTAAGAATTGCCTCATTATCACTTAATGTTGCCAGCTCTTAGATTTGTGCTCTGCTTCATAAATTCCAAAAAGCAGCTCAATGTATTTAGAAGCTATTTCCCTGTTTTAAAAGGAACTGGAGTCTATTCCGGGACCCAAGCCAGATCCCTTACAGTTTAAATGAAGATAGACTGCCACAAGATTATTTTGAAAGATGAAGAAAAAGTTTTTGCAGAGCAATTTATCTTTTTTTTTTTTTTTTAAGGAACATGTCATGCTTTTTGTGTTTTTGAAGAACAGTGAATAAGTCCAGCAAAATTGCACTATTGTGTGTGCCCACTAGTAAAGTAGTGATATTATAGTATCTTTTTTCCCTTAGCAGAAGGCAATAAAGGGCCAGAATCCATTCGCTCTGACTCCACATACCAAATCCAGAGGGCTCAGTTCACTCCAAAATAAAGTGAAGCTGCTTAGGAGGAAATAATGATGAATTCTGATGGATTTCTCTCATCAGTTTTTAATTTGGATATAATCCAGGTTAATGTTGAACACTTTAGGTCAGCTCTGTGTTGTTTGACTTCTATAAAACAGTCAAAATCTCTTCTAAACTACGATGGGTGGTCACTGCAATTTTTCATTTTTATTGGCAGCCTGAAGTAATGAATAGGAAAAAGAGGCAATTTTCTTTTCTTACCTAGAAAGATTTAGGCAGACCAACAGAACAGATTTGTACTGTTATTCATGTTGCATATGCCCATAAGAAATAGAAGGGAGTTTGCTATAGGGTGCAAAAATATTCCACAAAAATGAATTTACCAAGGAAAATATCAGTTCTGAACTGTGTACCCTCCAAATATCTGGGAGTTCTGCCTGGGCAAAACAGTAATGTTGGATCTTAGTGGACAGTGTTACGTGCATGATGGATTTAACTAATAAATCTTTCCAAAAGGAGAAGGGAAAAAGCTGTAGTGCAGTTGGGCATTTCTCATTTTCCATTAAAAACTGTCAGCTTTCAGCATGTCCAGGCATATTTAAACAGATGAAAGGGTCATCTAAACAATGATTGTATATGTACATAAATTAAGGCATGAGAGCTTCCAGTAATTTATTTTAGCTATTAAAATGCTGCTGTAATTTTGATTTTGAGAAAGGAAGTGCTTTAGAAGGATCAGAAGACAGTATCTCATGGCAAACAACCAAAATTGGATGAGTTCAAAGATGCAAGAGGATATGTATTCAGTCTCTTGAAGGGGGAGCATGCAGCTGGGTCCTAATAAAACGAAATAATTGAATTTATTTGATCTCCTAGGGTTCTTTCCCTCATAATCTATGCAAGACTGCATTTATTGATGTTATGACTTTTTTTTTTTCATAACATCTTTCATAACAGCAAAACAAGGCCGAGTGTCAAGAACCTCTTCTTTTCCAGTGTTAGCCCTGACGTTACATCCCTTCTGCACTGCCTCTAGGGAACTGCACAGCAGTGAGGACAGCAGGGGAGCTGGGAAGGCCATGGTTGGACCTGGACTGGAGGTTTCCCATCCACATAGGACAGAAATGTACAGAGAGGGAAAGCACCAGGTCTGACATGACGGTGCTGGGAGAAGCTTCTAGTTGAATTAATGCTTCCACCAGGAAACCGTTGACTCTCTACAGGGACTTGTTTTATTATCCTAATCCAAAATCAAATTTTTCTTGTCATGTCCTGTCTGGAAGTAGAGTACATAAAATAAGCTGAAATTCCAAGTGTGGGTATATAAAAAAAATTAACCCTATTCAGCCATTGCTTGGTGTTCCTTTCAGTTGAGAGGAAAATGGGGTTTTCTTCCAGTTTTCCCTCAGAAAACTTGTTAACAATTACCATTTCCTATTGCAAGAAGGGCTGAAAAATTTGTCGTCTGAATATCATCACCTTATGGCGTATTGTACCTGAGCAAAAACTTACCCTCACTCTTCAGAAAACCAGAATCCATGGAAGAACGTGGTTTGAAGCATAACACTTTGAAGTGCTATTTAGGCTGTCAGTTCTCTTTCCATACATGTTTTGAAATCAGGGATTTAAATTAAGCACTCACATTAATCACTCTCAAACTAATCAGTGAATTGATTCCAAATCTGGCAGCCAGTCAGTGTTGATACAAGATTTTCTGCACGTATACTCACAAATTTTGTTTGCACAGTATTTTATTGCAAATATAAAAAGGCAAATGCAGTTGTCAATTATGAATGAAATTGAATCAGATAAACTGAAGGGCAAAAGTGGTGTATATATGCTCAGCAGCCTGTCAATATAGACAAAACTACCTGTGACTTAATGTCTTATTTGATTTATCTTCTTGTAAATAATAAATCACCTTTTCCTTCTGCAAACAACATGAACTGTATTCATAGTTTGAGATTCTCTACATTATTCACAGGTTGACAGAGTTCAGAAACTCAGGTGAAGAAAATATTCAGTATATCGTATATAGTTTATATTAAGATTCCATGCTGATCTTTTGTACGTTAGCCTTCCTATTTTACTAGCAGATTTCCATAATTTTGTATTAGTCAGGAAAGTCACGGTCTTCTACTTATTTGGGGCATTTCCATACTGTAAGTGTTGGAAAATATGATTTGAATAACAAGAATCATAAATGGTTTGGGTTACAGGGACGTTTAAAGATCATCCAGTCCAACCCTCTGCCATGGACAGAGACTCCTTCCTCCAAAACAGGTTGCTCAGAGCCCCATCCAACTTGGTCTTGAGCATTTCCAGTGATGGGGCCTCACCACGCTCATCATTAAAAGTGCCTTCCTTATATCCAATCTAAATCTTCCTTCTTCCAGTTTAAAACCATTTCCCCCCTGTCCTATCACTACAGGAAGGCTGGAATCTTTTTTATTTAAGTAATGCATACAGTTTGCTATGTACTTCAGAAACTAAGAAATTTCCAGCAGTGCTGTTACACTTTTACAGCTTCTGGAGCTGATGAGGAGTAAATTTTTTCTCTGGAGCAGTCCGACTCAACATGGCTCCTGGAGAAGCCTTGTTAAAAGAAGGGAAGAAAGACAAAAGGTGGGAAGAGTACACAGCCATCTCCTAAGAGACTAAATAATCCTATTCCTCCTCTGAAGAGAGTAACAAACAGAAATCCATCTTTGTAGCTAAAGGTGGTTACTTTCTAGCCTGGACATGCTTCAAAAAAAAAAATTATTTCTATGATGTAGCCAACAATAACAGGCTGTTATCTGATGAAGACAGTGGTACCTTAAAAGCCTTACTGAGTGATACAGAGCTGGGCCTGTATGTTTACTTCAAAAAATGCCAAATGACAGGATGTCTCTGTGTAGGAAGGAAATTCCATGTCTCTTTGGAAGAGTTTAGTGGCCAAAAAGAGGAAAACAAAAAACCTACCGTAAAAGAAGAAAAGAAGTTTGAGATTCAAGAAGCACAAAACAAAGTCTTGATGATGTACCCCTTTCTCCCAGTCCTTTTTGTTATCTGAAATATACCTTCACAAGTTAGAAACTTTGTTAATTTGGGGTTTTTCCCTGCATAAAACCTTACTAATGTGTTCTATTTTGTTATTCGTTGTCCTGGGCTGGCCAAGAGTGTGCAGGATAGAGTATACAGCGCTTTGAGAATGGAGCAGTGGGGAATACAGAGGATTGCTGAGATGGGGGAAAACTTGGCAGGAAAGAGTTTGTGTCCGTGCCTTTTTGTTGGTGCTACAGTGAGCATGGCAAGGATGGGCATGGAAACGGGGGACAATGACAGCGGCAGGGTTTTATTACATGATCCACTTCATCTTTGGCCATAACAGTAGGAACCTTCTCACCCTTTCCAGCACAAGATCCAGGGTCCTGAGTGCCCTGGGGCAGGTATAGGTGTTCCAAGAAAGTTGAAGACCATCCTGTTTTTGCACACCTTAAAAATCTCCCCAGCCAAGTTTGATTTTAGGTCTTGAAATTACATGTGGGCTGCTGAAAGTAAAGCTACTCATTAACTATTCATTAATTCCTTTCTAGAAGTAATTTACTATTCTACTTTTTTTTTTTTTTTCCCTCTCAAATAGACATCTCTTCCTCTGTTTTTTTGTGGCAGATAACCTGCAGGGCTAAATGGAAATTGGGTTTGCGCCCTTATTTCTAGAGTGCTTTGGATTGGTGGTGTATCACTGGAAAAAACAACCATCCTAGCTGCTAGGCAATTTTAATAATGATATAGCCACTTTTCCCTTATTTATTGTGGACTTCTTTCCTTAGTTTTGTATTTTATTTTTCTTAATCTAAACATCAAGTTTATAAATATATAATTATTTACTGTAAACAAAACATAGATTTCTTTCAATAGTGATTGTAACAGTTATATAAAATTTAAAAGGAAGAAAAGCAGCCTGCTATGCTAAAGAACACATAATATCTGCAGCCTATCTTCTTAATTGCTCTATTCAACACATAGGCTCTGTTTTTGTCACTCAAAGACCTGCAGGAACATCACACCTGCACATCTGATTACCTAAAGCAAAGCAAATCTGAACATTAATTCAGCAGAATCCTCTGAACTGGTAGACTGCCAACTCAATTAATTCTGATAAGGAGAGACAAAATTACTTCTGAAAAGACTTGCCATGGCATAAAGTAGCCACTGAAGTAAAACTACTGCAAAAAAAGAGATTGTTCACAGCATTTCATTTGTCTTTGGTATTTATTTCCTTATTATGACTAGAATCTCTGTTTGTGAGGGAAGTTTGGCATTTTACGCTGATTTCTGAGCTTGTAATACTTAACTCCCTGTGTCACTGGATGAATATCTCCCTGTTAAGCAGTTTCACTGTCATTAAGTATAATTGTGCTAGATTAGCATCCAGGGAGTTGCCCTTGTTAAAATTTTTTTTTCTATGCCAACCATTATATACAAATAACATAATCCTGGCAGAAAAAACCACAACCAACCAGAAACCTGAGCAATAGCAAAGAGAAGAAATTTGTAGTCATTTTTCAGAACAGCAGGCAGGGATGTGGCTTCACACCAGCATCTCCTGGGACAGGGAAGATTACCTTTCTTGGTTAAGTCAGCAAAGTGGTCATGGGCTCTGGGCATTGCCATCTGATACAGGTTTTTCTCTAAAAGAGATGCGTGACTGTTGCAGGCTGGAGTTTGGCAGAGTCCTGATTTTCAGAATGCTCAGCTTTCTGAGTGGAAATTATCTGTAATACTGTTGTTTCTCTGGCCTCCTCTGAGCACCGTGCACAAGAGCAATTTGCCATAAAAATTCTTCAAACGATCCTCTTAAGAATTAATGTTGGGAGAAGGCTTTTTCCTTTTTGAGCTGTTATGCTTAACGTCTAATTAGCCCGTGGTGTCAAGGCTATCATGATAACCCTGTAGGCCAGACATTTCTCATGAGGAGTAAGGAATAATTTAAAACCATCATTAGGAGCTGCAAGGTCTGGAAAGTGGAAATTCTCTTCATTTTATCTATAACTTCGGGTAATTGTGCTATAGTATTCCTTCCAATTTAGTGCTCATTTCTGGAGTAAAAATAGGTAAAATAACAAGCTGACACCTGTACTGTATCGTATGCTTGGTTACCTGTATGCGAAAAGTGGCAAAGAATGATTTCCGATAGCCAAGTGATTTGATGCTTGCTGGAATTTCCAGTATAATTAATCATCATCTCAGGATATTAAACTGTTTGCTTAAGAAGGATTTTTGGTTAATCGAGGTTCACTAACTAAGGTTACATAGAATGCAGAACAAACTTTAGTTTGGCACTGAAGCCTTGCACTGAAGGGTGTTTCAGAGGATTATTTGAAAAAATGTTTTTCATATCTAATAATTAGCCTCTTAATTATCCTTAATTACTAGGCATTTGATTATCTTTCTTCTCATGTCCAGTAAGCCAAACTGACAGAAAATTATGTTCCTTTATATAAAAGGCAGGGTAAGAGTTGGTCCTTACTAATGCACAGAGAAACTTTCAGTAAAAAAAAATCTTTTATTCCAATAATGTTAGTCTTATTAATTCATATTCATGTGCACAAATCAAACAAACACAGATTTTGAAACTCTCCTGATATAATCTATCTTTCACAGTATGCTTCAGTCAAAGCACCAGGACTGTGTTAGACAGGGAGGAAAAATGAATTCCAGAAAGAGGAATCTCTCTGATCATGCCTCTTCCGAGTCATTCAGACCCAGATACCTGCAACCAAGAACTTCACAGCTAATATAACAATTAAGGAAAAAGGGTGATGGACTTACTCAGGTAATCAGGCAAGATGAGCTGAATTCTCTGGAGAGTAAGGTTTTACAGCACAATATTGCCTCCCAGACATGACCATTTGTGCTACTTTTACTGCACGGTTAGAGGAAAAATACCACCACGTAGCAAACTGTTTCTTCACCAGCAGCACCCACCTGCTGCATACCACACACCTTCATTCACACTTCTTGGCAACTCCTGTGCAACAGCACAGAGATCCCTCTATTGGCCTGATGTACCAGATGGGACACTGACTAGCAATTAAGACTAGAAGGCAGGTGTTGTAACATTTGGCCTCACATTTTTATCTGCTAGTAACAGGAGCACATCCTGAGGTACAGCATCACTCCTCCTGCTGTGCCTAGACTTTCCTGAACAGGTTTGGCCGGCTTTGCAGCTGCAACAGTCATTTTTCTGTGGTATCTGTAGACAGGGGCTAAAATAATACTGTCAAATCACCCTTCGGATCGTGTGAGTAAGGAAGGATCTGCAAATGTGAAGGGCTAGTATAATATTTTATAATGCCATAGTATCATGGAATGCTAGTTCCTGGGCATTTGTTTTAACATCTTAGTGCTGGCTGCAACATTTCTATAGACTTTCACATCAGCTTTGAGTACATCAAAATTTGAGTCATCAAAATTTTCTTAGGAGCTAAAGACTTTCAACATTTCCTTCTTCATGTTTAGTTTCTAATTATTCCTTGTTTAATTCTCTTTGAAAATTAATGCTCTTTTCCAGCAAATGAATGAAATTGTGTTATACATGGTTTTTATATTCTTATTTTCATTTTCTTAAGAAATCACAGGATGAATGGATAACAGGGGCCACATGTTGATGAACAGATTACTGTCAACTCAACTGACCACTAGACTGGCCCACGTGTCTCTCAGGAAATTGTGTAATTTCCATCCCTGAAAATCTTTGGCTACAGAGCAAACGAGCTGTGAGGAATAATATACACAAAATTTAGGACAGAGCAGTAGTCTATGTTGATGTTTCTCAGACTTTACTCGTTGAAGAACAAGCCAAAATTTAAGCAAAGAAAGATTTATCTTACTTGGTTTTGTCATAATTGTTTTCTTGTATGACTAAACAACATGTGGGTTGAAATGGGTTATTGATGCTTTCATTTTTATACTGTCATTTTTATTCAATTGTTGACTAATACTTGGCGGTATATTTTGCTAACATTGTGGGATTTTAATTTGTTCAGTAAATGTGCCATCTACAATCTGATGAGCCAGTGGTGAGAAAGTGTTGAGAAGTATTCAATTAGATAAATTCTGCAGGTCTTTTCTATCCATTTGCTTTACAACTCTTTGATATGTTGTCATTTGCAATAGTTGTTCTTTGGCACCCAACTTGCACCATTCACTTCAGAGTATGTATTCACTTCAGAATGAGGATGCAAAATCTTCCCATGCATTCCCCTGGTCTGTTTAACCACACTGCTAAGCTACCAGGACAAACAGAAATGTTTACTGATGCTGTCTGCATCCCAAATTCCCATTTTTTCATTATTTCAATGACCTTTCCTGCAGTTAGCTGTGTGTAATGTTTGTAAAAACATTTGCAAATCTTGAGGCAAGGGATTTATCTATAAATTCTCATTTGTTTCTACCTGTTTTATTTCCGATTAAAAGTCCTGATTGACAAATTAAGTGTAATCTCTTCCAAAAACAGCCTAGATAAATGCTGCCTTACAACTAATATTTTATGAGGTGTTTGTGCACTCCGAGTCAGTATGAATGTCAGCACGGGAAATGTATTTAATCTTTCTGCACAGCTGTTTTTATCAAGCTTCTTCTCAGCCATTAACAAAGAGCTGATAAAGCTCTCAGGGGAGCTTCTCATGACACATGCTGAAATTGGTTTGCCCAACCTGTCCCTTCTCTTGCCTGGTGGAAGGTTAATGCTTTAAATTGGTCGGAGAGTTTGAGAAGACGGACAAATTAAGGAGCAGTCACACAAGTGATAAGAGGTGTGAGCTTAGCCCACTGTCTCATGTGAAATGAGAAGACAACTCATTTCACTGGAAACAAGACCCCTCTTTTAGTGATGGGATGAATTTGGTGATTTGCTAATTTGTATCAGTAGATCAGCCGCTCCAGATGGAAATTCTGACTCACAACCAGGGGGGTTGCAGGAGAAGCGAGGGCAAAGCACTTCCCACCCATCTGCAAGTTCCAAAGGGAGGCTGGAACTTGGTAAATGTTATTCCTGACTAATGCTTTAAAAAGACTGAGCTGAAAACCTTATCTCAGTGCAATCAATAAGGGCATTTTCATTATTTTCAGTACAATCAGAATTTCATACTGAAGAGGGAGGAATGTAATTTCAAAGTTACTTACTTGATGGTAGAGACCATATGCCCATGATTTACCTAGAAAGTTATTTTTCTAGTGCTTGGGAATTTCTGTTTTTCATTTCAGTCAAAATTACTCTATTGACAATGTTTATTCATTATACATTAAATATAAGATACTCTTTGTTTGCTGTGTTTACCTGACAGCGGTGACTCAGTAGGACAATTGTGCCTTTGGGTAAATGATATTTAGGGTAAAATGTTTGAATTGTCCTTTGGCTGAAAGCATGTAAGTGTTGCTGATTGTTGTTCTTTCTGGCCATTTTTGAACTTAAAAGGTACTCAGGAGGGCTTCAGTTCTGGAAATACATATGAGAGTGAAAAAAAAAATCTTTTGTATCCCTGTTTTGTGACCTAGGAAATGATATCACAAAAATGACGAGCATTTTACTGTGAATTTATGGCCATGTTCAGAAATGGCATCCTTTAGTGTCCCAGTGTAAGCCCTCAGAAGCCTGACATGACTTTACTGGAGATATTCTGTATTTATATAGAATCAAAAAATCATTTAAGTTGGAAAAGACCTTTAAGATCATGAAGTCCAACCTTTGCAGATGTGCATGGGAGTCAGGCAGGGGGTTAAATGTTCCCAAGGCAAAGGCCAGAACTGCTCCTGTCCTGCAGGATGAGGAAAGAGTTGCACAGGCTTCTCAAAGGAGAACGGAGCTGACCTGAGGATCATGCCCCTAAAATTTGCTGCCAGCTTTTCCTCTGTAGTGTTGAGACCCAAGCCAGATGAAAAAATATTCTCATTGGAGTAGACTGACTGGAAAGTGTCCTCTGATACCTCCAGCTCAAACTTTTGTGTTGTTTTATAATTCAGTATAATAGTTACAGCATCACAGAATAATTCTGAGTCGGCAGAGACCCACGAGGATCTTTTAAGTCCAACTCTTAAGTGAGTGGCCCATACAGGGATTGAACCCAGTACCTTGGCATCATTAGCACCAGGCTCTGACCAACTGAGCTGGTCTCAGGGCCATACAAAGGATCTTTAATATAAGCTGTGGAAAGTAAAGCCTTTTATTTGCAGCCAATATGTAACATGTGCAGTGCTCTTGTAGAATGCCTGTTTTGCCTTCTAGTGTCCTCCAGCTTTTGGTAGAGAGGATCACAGCTGAATATAAGAATATGCAATGAATCACGGGTAACAAAATCCCCTTTGCAGAACACCAATGTTCATTTCATCATAGCAGCTGTGATGAGAGTGGCTGGGTACTGGGACTTAAAGAACCTCTTACCCTGGGGTGAGATTTGGCCTGTATTTCCAGCTGCCTGAGATTCATGTCTTGTGAGTAGACAGCTCCTTGCAAATGCATCAGATAAATTATGCACTAATACTCTACCTTAGACCAAAAAAAAAAAAAAAAAGGGTATAAATACTGTTTTTCTTTTCCCCAAAAGTGCTTGTTTCTATCCACACAATTTTCTCCTATCTCACACAGTACATTTATTTCCATTAATGGGCACTCTGCCCACTCATTTCATCAAAGGTATGAAATAACCCAGTAATGTTGAATCAAATTCTGATACAGTAAAACTAAATGTGGACATTTCCCATATGCAGCTTTCCCAGGTGGTTAATTGACAGTTTAGACAAATATTGTTTTCTTGAACTGTTAATAATTTTTTGTGATTTGTGTCATAATGCATTTATTTACAGAATCTAACATTGCATTGACAGCGAGGAGTACAGTGTGTTTTTTGTAAAGTCAGCTTGAAGATTGTTATTTAGAGCAGAGTCAGAGGCTCACGAAGAAGATAGGCACTTAGCTCCCTTGAGGTGATAAGGGAAATTGCATTGAGACAACAGAGCAGGAGGTTAGCTTCCTACGCTCTGGAATAGAGAGATATGAGAAGCAAAACGCAACAGCAGTAAATCACGGGGTAATGGCATCATGTTATTTCATGGAAAGCCATGAAAAAACAAATGGAAGGACACCGCTAACCCCACTAGAAACTCTTATCTTGAAATGATCTCCTGAGAGCGTGAAATGTAACTCTTCGTTCTCCCAGTCAAAAACCATAGAAGCTCAGAAGCGTTCAATGAGTTGATTGTTCAGTGTGCGGGAAGCCCTTGAGGTCACTCTTGCAGGGAAAAATCCTAAAATGGAGGCATATGGAAAATGGAGGCTTCCTTTTTCATCAGTGTTTTAAAGCCAGCAGAGCACCTGGCATCAGCTTTCTGCATCAGATGGAGACGTGGTTATCTTCTCTTACAGGATAAGTCAGTGTTGGAGAGCAGGAACAGCCTGAAGTTGCTTGGAGCAACTTTAGATAGATTGGAAATGTGCTGTATGTGGCACCTTAAGATAGGCCCTACGGCATTTACAACCAGCCAGCTTTGCCAACAAGCTCTCAAGAGCGCTGTTTGAAAGCCATTCAATGGAATGCGTGTAATGCCAAGGAAAAATATTCAGGGATGGAGCAAGCTTTCCTGCACTTCAAAAGGCAACGTAACTAAGGTGTAACAGTGCAGTGTCCTATCCCCAGTGTGCACATGCCCATTGCAGACACATGGGGAAAAGTCCCTGCGCTTGACACCGGTAGCAGATGGTACAATTTTACTGATGACCTGCTCTGTCCCAGCTCTTCAACGTTACTTCTCAAATTTTCCTCATAATCCATAGAGTTAACAAGCATTTCCCAGTTGTATGCTGTGCTGAATATCCCGAATACAGTAACTGTATGGTTATTTTCATTTCTAACTGACAAATTGTGTACTGTTTCTCTACCATGAGAACTTGACTGAGTCTGGAAACAGCATTTGTGCATATTTGGTGTATCATATCGATCATAACGGGGAAAAAGCCAAGAGAAGGTGTTCTCCATAGAAACACAAGGTTACAGTGGGAACGCCGAGTCTTCTGTTGGTGATAAATGGCACTTGACACTGTGATTGCTCTGCTCTTGTAATCTCTGGAGGTGTCTCTCTGCAATAAATTTTTTACTAACGTGCCCTTTACTTTCCTTTTTTAATCTGCTCAACATTTTGGCTGCCAGATTTTACAAAAGCAAAACACGTTGTATCATTTCTTCCCAAGGGTCCTTTTCCTAGTATGTCTAAGCCTGAAATTTTATATTTGCATGTGAACACAGTAGAATAAAATCATTCAAAGCAATTGATACTTCTACAGCTAAACCAGATCAAGGTCTATACTCAGTTACCCATAGGAATTCAGCAGTAATGCAGCTACACATAGTTTTTTGCTTTTCAGGATTCATAAAGGAATTCAACAGACAGAGGAAAGGTAAGAAGGGGAGTTCATTGCTGCAGGATGCTGTGGACACCAGCAGTTTATATGGGCTCTTAAAGGAATTAGAGAAATTCATGCACGAAAAATTAATGTGGGCTGTCACACCTAAAGACGCCTCTTCTGGTGCAGGAAATCCTTTATCTGGTGATTTCTGGAAGCTGATGAAAGTACCTCAGGGAAGCAATGTTGTGTGCCTGCTCTGCTCTTAGTCAGTTCTGTGTGCATCTGCTAAAAGCCATTGCAGGGAGCAGGTCTCAGTGGAGACGTACTCTGACGGGTACGGCTGCTCTTACGAATCCCTTAAGGCAAATAGCGAAACCTACAAAGAGAACCCTCAGAACTGTAACTCGTGATACAAGAACAAAACAATTCCCCTTCTGTTTGGCAGAAGTGGGTGAGGACAGTCTCTCATCTCATGTCAGGGCCCTGAGGGCACCCCCCTTCCCTCCTAGGGGTTTGACTGCCTGGGCTCAGGGCCAGCCTGGTACCCTGTGACACAGCCAGTGGTCTTAGGGAGAGAGCTGGGAGGACTCAATGAGGTCCTTCCTCACCTTCCATTCACACAATTTTTGCCAGGAGGTCTTTTGACTTCAAACATGCAAAGCTAATGGAATGGCCTGGGCTGAAACATGGCTTATGGCTCACTGGTGGTTGTAAGCCAGGATAATAAAGATCACTCCAGCTACCAACAGGTTGTGTATCAACATAGACAGTGTTCAGACAAGTTAATAACACTGCATACTCTGCAATTGGAATCTGTTCATCTAATTTGCCTTATGAGACAGAAAATCGGTGGCAGGTTTTCTCTTCCTGCCTTCCTTCCTTGAGAATTCGGAGGCAAAGGAAGCCAGTGTCAAACTGCCCTGACGAATTATTATTTCTGTGCACAAATCACATAATTCAGGTTTCATCACCCCTTCCTGTTAACAAGTTTCAATGCTGTTGGGGAATGATCGTTTCTATGTAACCTTCCACCTCTGCTAGAACTGAACCATGTCCAGGCTTAGGATGAGAAAGGACATCAAGTAAGTAATTTCGACAAACTGATTCTTTTGGTAAAGCATCAACTTATATTAACAAAACTTTTAAACATTTAATATTGAATCTGTTCTGCAGTTTGCTTCACTGTAATTTTTATTTTAATAAAAAAATCCATTTATTCATCTCTTCAATATGTCACACCTGCTTCACCCTCATTATAACTGTGCTCAAAAATTTGGGGCACTTTTCCTGTCTGTTCATATTTCTGCTGGGCCTAGCCTCAGAACCTTGTTCTGTTTCTCTCTGGCTGATTAATTTATGTTTCATCCCTTTCTTTTTTTCTAAAGAGTAAGTTGGGGATTTTCTTTGTAAGTAAGTCATCATATGTGGATTCATTTGTATTTTTGCTAATTCTATTTCTATTTCCTTTTTGAGTCAACATCCTGCTCTTGTGTTTTAGGTCAAAGTCATGATAAATGAATTAACAATCCTTTCCCTGCCTGCCAGGATAACTGCTTGTAAAAGTCTGGTTTCAAATTCCTAAGAGCTGATGAGGGACCTATGCCCCGAGGCATACATTTTGATATCCCTGCCCATACCCTTTCTAATGAATGTTCCCATTATACACAAAATTGTTCAATCTTCTTTTGAATCTGAATAACATTTGACCTCTGAGATGACTCCTGCAGGAAAAAAAAAACAAAAACAAACACATTTTAATCACTTCTTATTTTATTGAAAAGAAAATATATTTTAAAAAAAGACTTCCTTTCTGTGTTTCAGATATGCTGTGGCTTGGTTCTCCCCTTGTGCAGGATAAAAGCAAACAAGAGCTCAGACCTTCTTTGCTGTACCTTGTTCTTCCATACTGTCTCTCATTTCCCTCTGTGTCTGTCTCCTGCTAGCTCTAAATAGTTTGCATCTTTTCAGTCCTTCTTCATATAAAAGCTTTTGGAGGACTATCCATGACCATTGTCTGTCTCATGTCTTTGCATTCCTGCAGCTGGTTTTTGTGAGATGATGATATATCCGGCTATGGGTGCTCTCAGTTAGACACATCCTTATTTCTAAAATGGAAAAAAATACTGCCTCCTGTCATTCTCTAGGCACACTTTTTTGATCATCCGTGCATAATGTGAGCAATAGCTTCTGCTTGATGTCTTTAAAGTGGCTGTATATCCTCTGCACTAGAGATCCAGGCTACCCAAAACTGACAGATCATTCAATCCTAAAATAATTTTTGGAGTATGTACAAGGCAGAAAGAACAGATTGACATGCAGCTACTGTGAAGAATGTCCTTTGATATATAAACAG
This sequence comes from Empidonax traillii, assembly GCF_003031625.1. Lineage (NCBI taxonomy): Eukaryota > Metazoa > Chordata > Aves > Passeriformes > Tyrannidae > Empidonax > Empidonax traillii. The sequence continues at coordinate 366,772 of NW_020955212.1, read as the reverse complement.
ATAAAGTCTAAATCAGAGATAATTTTCCAGAATCTATTTTCTGAATGTCTTTTTAATTTCAAATGCCATTCTTCAAGTCAGACGTTTGCCAATTTACTATATGAAATTCAGAGCCTGTTGGGCAAGCTTTTATTCTAAACTATCATGCTGATTCTTACTTTTAGTTGTATGCAGGTTTCCGACACATTCTTATTTTAATCTGATCAATAGATAAATGAACTGCCCTGAGAGAAAGATCTTTTAAAAACAGAATCTTTTATAAAGTAAGGCATGAGGTTTCTTCAGTAGATGCTAAGCAGCTGAACTGTTAATTGCACCTGGAGATTCAGTGCCCAGCACTTGGGCCTTACTCTCCATCAGCTTTCAAATGACATCTGTGCTTTCAGTTAGATCCTTTATACCCTGTCATTGGCAGGACTCACGTTCTCCACTGTAGGAGAAGTCACATTCCAGACACTCACACTATCTCTTCTCCTTCCTTACTTACTTCCACAGCCTCAAATCTGTGATGTCCCCAAAGACAAAAGGGAAAAATCTAGAATTACCTAGCAGTACTCTCCTTAAATCATAGGCTAGGCTAGGTCTCTTTAGGCGAGAGGAAGGGGACCCAAGGTGAACCCTTATAAAGGCAATATTGCAATCCCTTTCCTTTCTTCTGTGGTGGGCAGTAGTCACATAAAGGGAAATGTTCTCAGGGGATCATTTGGGAAGGCCTTGAAAAAGGAAAAGAATTACAGACCCCGAGAAGACGGGAAAAAAGGTTAGTTACTTTTGATTATCATCTGTTGAATTATCTTAAGAATGGTAGCTACATTTAGAAAGGAAAAGTCGTAAGAAAATGCAGCAGAGTACATTGTGCAACAAGTTTAAATTGCTAGAAAGGTGCTACTTTCACTTTAGTGAAGAGTCTCCTTAACTTGAAGGAAATGTGGTATGCCAAATCTGGCAGAATGCATGTTGAATTTCCATGTTATCTTTCCCTAGTTTTATGAGAGGAATATTTTGGAAAGCTAATGCTTAGTCTTTAAGGGTGAATTGCTGGAATCAGACTCATTTTGAGAAACACTTTCCTCTTGTTTAGGTGTGAAGAGGAGGAAGGTATCTTAACAGTAAGCTGCACTTCTGGCTCTCATTATAGCTCTTCAGATAAGATTTAGGAAAAAAAACACTTTCTACAGTCTCTTATGGGAGCTTCCTAGTAAGAATGTGTCTTGTATCCCAAAGTACATCTGCAGATCTAGTCCTTGATGCCCCCATGTGCAATTTCTGTAAAGCTTGTTCCTGAATAAGAGAGGATATTCTCAATAATCTGACCTTGTGTGTCTCTGATTATGCCTTAAATAAGTGTGCCTGTTTAGGACCTGAACTGTGTTGTTAAGTGTTCTCCACCTTAGGCAAACCTCCTGAGAAAGTGCTTTTGCTTAGAGCTCTTCTGAGTAAGAGATGAAAAGCACTCAGATGAGTCCTCCTCAGAGCTGGAAGATCTCTGTGGCTGAAAAAAGGATAAGTAATGAAAAAGGGTCCCATTCATTGCAATACTTCTTCCATTCTTCAAGCATTTTCTGCTGGCTAGGAACTTACTGAGATTTTGTATAGACTGCCTGATTTCCTGTTAGAAGGCAAACTTGAGGAGAGTTACCGCACAACTCTGTGGGAAAATGAATTGTGCCAGACAGATGAGCCTGTGGGGATGTAATGAGTTGAACGTTGGATGAAAGAGTTAGGGGTGAGAAAAAGCTCAGCTGGCTGCCAGGTTGACAAGCAGTGAACTTCAGCATGGCCTTTCTAGCCCTACTGCTCCATCAAGCACCTTAAAACTAACCCAGAGTCCATCAGTACGGTGAAGAAGATGTTTTCATGCTCCTTTGAGACATATGAGAATAATTAGTTGAACTTTTTTATCCAGACAAAGTTAATAGGCTGCAGTATATTATGTATTTAGTAGACAAATAAAACACAGTGGATTTCTGTTATCTAAATCTATCCTGGCTTCTTATTGCTATGTGTGGTAAGCTGCTCCAGGAAGAATTCAGTAGGAAAAAGGCCTTTCTCTGCTTCATAATCCTGTAATATGAATACAGAATTGCCTGGGCTACAATGTCAGGATAATTAACAGTGAAGCACCAGTGGTGAGGGAGCTATCAAATGGGATATCTCTGAATCAGTATTGGGTCTGGTACTAATTAATGAAAGCACTAATTAAGGTTTCTATTAAACAATCTGGAAGATAAAATGAAGCACGCATTGATCAAATTTGTAGAGGCCAGGCTGAAGCTACAGAATGATTGATCAACAGATTTTTAGAGCAAGAGGGAAATTTTAAATAGGGTGAGATTTTAATTTAGATAAATTTAAACAATGCACTAGAGGGTGACACTTTATAAAATGGAAGGCTGCTGATTAGAGCTCATTAACACAAAGAATTTAGGAGAGTGAGTAACAAATGGGACCCAAATCCCAATACCATGGAGCTTTAGAAAGACAGATAGCTTTCCTGGCTATACAGAGAGTAAAAGGGAGGTCATTTGTAGGATAGTGGCCATAGGAATAGCTATTCTGTGTTTCTAGTGTGGCAGTACAGGTGTAAAGCTTTAATCTGTTATCCTTGTGAAATAAACAATAAACTCTTTAATTGTGACCTCAAGGTTGGATGGTAATGGAATAAAGTCTCCGAAAGTGATGTCAAGCTGACGTGTACACAGCCTGAGAGGCAGGTGAGCACAGTGTGCTCCACTGACAGCCCACCTCTCAGCCATGTGGCACCTGATTGAACACCCTGCCTGTGATCCACTGATGCTGACTTCTGAGGTATTCCTTTACTTGCCACAGTGCAATGGCAGGAAGCTGCTTTGGCCATGGAAAATGTAGCAGGACATAACCTACATAAGCAGGCATAGGTAAGTAGGAGTCTCAGCCTCTGTCTACCATCTTATCAACCTATTACTTCCAGCTACAAAGCTGAATAAACATTATCTTCTGACTGGGGTGGGGGGAGAGCTGGTGAACATGAGTAATGTGCCCAAGGAAAGAAATTCTGAGAAATGGGTGCTGCTTTTTGAACCTTATTTTACAGCTTGGGTCTCTTTCTTCCAAGAGTGACTTCTAAATTGAAGCCCTGGCAAGGCAAAGGTACCATTGCAGGCAGTTGTTTCTCATGACTTTGTGTTCCTGGAAATAAGATGTCTCTAGGAGGAAAAGGGGGTAGCAATCTACTTCATGCATGTGTGGGAGAGACAGTAAAGAAATCTCAAAATACTTTGACATCTAGGAGGAGTTATGGACCAGATATCTGGTCCAACAGATCAAGTAAGGCAATTGCAACAAAAGTTGTAGTATATATAGTTATTTTATGCCTGTGTAAATGCTTCTACACAAGAGTCCTGTACTGTGTTTGAGAAACATTATGAAAACTCAAGTAAATTTTCTTGTGGTAAAAGTAAATATTATATTTTGGCGCTGCACCAACAATGAGTCTATACATTTGGGGATCAATTTACTGAAGACTTTTTTTAAACATTATATTCTTTTTTAAAGTGCACTTATTTTTATGCAAAATCAATAGTACCATTTGCATATCCTTATGTTTTTAAAAGTAATAGCTTGTAATTTCACAGAACTGTAGAATAGCTGAGGTTGAAAGGGACTCCTTGGAAATCTTCTAGTACAATACCCATGCTCAGAGCAAAGTCAGAAAGAGCAGACTGCCAGGACTGATTGCCAGGTTTTGAATATCTCTGAAGATGAAGACTCCACGAGACTTTTGAACAGCAGTTTTCAGTGCTTCATCAACAAAACAGTGGCTTAACAAGCAAATAATTAGATTAAATGGAACTTTCTGAATTTCAGGTTTTGCCCATCTCTTCCTGTCCTTTCACAGGGCACTGCTGAGAATTCTGGCTCCTCCTTCTTCATTTCAGCCCCTCAGGCTGTTTACGTATTAAGAAGATCCCCTTGAGCCTTCTCTGCTGCAAACTAAACAGTTCCAACACTCAGTTTCTCCTGCCATAATGGGTATTCCAGTCCCTCAATTATCTTTGAGGCTCTTTTCTGAAATTGCTCCAGTATACACACATCTGTATTGCACTAGAGAGCTTGTAGCTGGACATGGAACTAAAACTGAATCAGTAAAATCTTACAAAATCTGAATCAGCGATGCATGTTGAAGATAGAGTTTGCATTATTCAAAATAAAAAAAAAAAAAAGGAACTGGACCAAATTTTAAATGGAATTGAACTAATAAATCCTCACAAGAATAGAAAATTGTATTAGTTGAAAATCTTAGACTAACAGCTCTGTTGGAGTTGATATTTATCAAAGCAACAAGGTGTGGGGAGATGGGGGAAGAAGCAAATTCTTATTCTGACAGCACACAGACTCAAAATACAATACTTGCTTTATACATATAGGATATGATTCAAGGACCCAAATGCAATGGCTTCCCAGGGATAAAGAAATCTTGCTCAAGGAACTTTGCAATGAAGGGTTTTAGAAGACAAAGGTCTCTGGCTGAGATGCCAAGATGATAGGAGAAGACAAATGAACATCTCAAAGTGAGCAAGAATTACCCATTGCTACCTGTCCTGCTGCCAGCAATGAGTAGTAGGACAAAGTCTGTTTGTTGATTAGCTTCTTATTATATGTGTTTTCAGGGTGGGGGCATTGTGGTATATTCATCTATATAACTGTACACATACACCTATATAGGTGCATATGTTTGTTTTTTCCACTTGATGAAAAGATAATTATTTACCTCTTTTACAAAAGGATCTGGATGCTGTTTGTGGATTTTGGCTGCTAGTGATGTATTTCATCACTGTCATTAAATATGTTTATAATACAAGGCAGGGGGTTGTCTAAGTGCTGTGTGGGAGATGCTCGATTCACCTTGCCTGATACCACAAGCATTAGTTGAACAACTACATTAGTGCAATTCTTGTTGACACTGGATAGAGCTGGGGAGTTTAGTCTCTGTTGTTTGCTGTTTCCTGAGCACATAATGGATCACTGTTTTAGTAAAAATTTGGTTCATTTGTAGGTAAAGACAAAATGTTTAGATTTCTTTCATTTTCTTTCAAATATATCATGGTGTGAGAAGTGAGGGGATTTCTTTAACAAAAACACTGGGCACAAGAATAAGAAACTTCTTTCAGGTGTCAGAATGTATGTTTGTAAATTTTGTCACTATTTTACACCAGAGAAAGAAGCATTTTTCACTAAAGCCCTTAGACTAAAACATTCTGACAGCTGGTATGGTATATTGAGAGCTTTTCTTTGCTTTTCTTGGCTTATTACTGCCTTTCTTATAGTGGGGTGGAGAGAGGGAGAACATTAGTGGTAGGTACTACTGACTTACTCTTGATGGTGCAGGTTTTTCCTAGTTAAGAAATCTTTATTGCTGTTTCAGTAGAGAATTTTAGGAGCTAATCAAGAAAATGTAGAATTCTGATATTGGCCAAGGCCAAGTTACACAGCAACCAGATGATGGTCCTCATACACTTTGGAGGCTCCAGCCACCTGGGTTACTGCAGATGTCTTTTCCTTTGGGCTCAGTAAGTACCCATATGTAGCACAGAAAAGGTGGGTGTACAAGTGCCTGCTGAAGCACTGATGTTAGGCCAGCCTGGAACAAGCCTACATGGACAAGTGGTCCATGCCTATGGGAGAGCTTGGTCATGCACTTCAGAACCTTGCAAAGGAGCATCTTCAGCCTGGTATGACTTTTCAGTGAATGGCATAAACCACAACACTCTGATTTTAGGTAAAAGCCTGAGGTTATGCAAAACAAATATGTCCTAGTATTTGTCCATTTTAAAGGAATCATTACAGCAATGTTTTCCCCTGCTTGACTCTTCTGTACCTGTGGCTTGTGTCGATGGTTTTACTATTCTTGTCCTTCTGCTTATGGTGATCCCGGCTTTGCAGAGCAATTAAAATTCTCATGCTATGATGTGTCACTGATCTTCGTAGCATTCCCCTGGCTTCACAGTAACAAGTGTACTTGGCAATTTCCAGTGCTGACAACTCCAGTTTTCTTCCTCTGCTGCTTAGGTGGTCAGAGCCACACAAGTGCCAACAAATTTTATAAAGCACAAAAGCAATGTCTCTGACTCAGCAGGGATTCGTACCGGAGTGAGGGCAGGAGAGGTATTGTGCCCAGAGCCCAAAATTGGCTGGTATCTCTCAATGGGAAGTGAAACAGGAAGATCACCTTGTAAGCAGGCCTGGTGCCATCCAAACAGATGGGCTTGAAGTATAAGCAGCCAAACAGTCATTTAGGAACACAAAAAGGATTTGTTGAGGGCACGTTTCCAAGCTTGAAATGTCAGAATAGTTGCCTGTGTCAAGCCTCCAAACCTGAAGGGAAGGATATGTGCAAGTAGTGTGGGATGAGCTAGTGCTGAAAACAAACATGCAAATCTGTTTTGGATCCTTTCCTGAATCCATTGAAAGATTTTTTTCATAGCTGTGAGACCTAGAAAGGATGAGTGGGAGAAGAGTCCTGCAAAGCAGTATTATTTTCCTACCACGTGGATCACTTTCCACAAACTGTGCTGACAAGGTAAAGAAATTTTTTCTTTTGCCTCCCACAAATGTTGATGTGCAGGAAGAACATAACATTGCTCTGGCTGGTTAGTCTTTAGCAGCTGTATTTAATAGCTTCAGGACAAATTCTGTAGTATTAGCCAAGGTATAAATCATAGAATCATAGAATGGTGGGGGTTGGAAAGAACCTTAAAATAATTTATTATACATAGGAACATAACCTTATTAAAGAATTAAAAGACTTAGAGTTAATCTCCAGTGGCTGTGGAGTTTTATTGAGGACTGAATTGCTTCACTGTAATAAGAACCCAGCTCTGGTACTTTTCTGCTTAAAAGATCGAGGACAAAAGAGAGGGGGAGACACCAACACAAACTTCTATAACTATGAAACTCAAGAATTTAGGATGATAATTGATGGAAATGTGCTTTGCTGCTTTTCCATCCACTACAAAAGCCACTACTTGTCTGCTGATCAAAGGTGCAAAGTAGAGAAGGGCTCACAAAGACAAATGTGATGACTTGAAAGGAAATGAGTTTGCAGGTGAGATTCGAAGCCCCAGTTGCAAGCTAAGCTTTATCTGAGCTTGCATTGTTACGCCGTGTAACTGGTGCCTTGCAGTTCCAGTTTAGAAAGTGCAGAATGAAAGAAAGCATTAATCTGGCTGAAATCCACATAACAGGATTGTGTGTGAAACAAAAGTGAAATCAGACAGTGCAGTCAGTGAAATACAGCTCGAGGAGGAGGGGGGAATATGCTAGAAACAGCAGTTTTCTAACCTCTTTACTGCAGCTGAGCAAGCTTTAAGAGGCATTAGGAGGGGTAAAAAAAACCCAGGACCTAGTTACTGTTATTTGATTTTTGCAGCAGAACGTTCTTACCAGAAGTAGAGCTGTTAGAGCACACTGCCAGGGAAATGATTTGCATTTGGTAGAACTGCCCCTCAGTTCTTCCAGCTCGCACTGCCCTTGTGGCACTTTAACACTAGTCATTTGTTGTAGGCTCTGCATTTGATGTTTTGATTTTCACCAGTTGCTCTGCAGAAAAGGATTGTGCAACAGTCGAGGGCTACCAGTCTTTGGGAAGAGGCAGAAAACATGCATTCAGATCTCGAATTCCAAATACGGAAGCAGTAAGAGAAATCGCCTAAATTATGGATAATCTGCTGCATAAGTCTGTCTTCTTCTATTTTATAAAGCTTCCTGTCCATGCGATTTGGAAACTTGTATCGACAGCGAAAGACAAGAGGATTCAAGAAAAGGTAAAAGCAAATTTAAAACCCCCTTCAGTTTTAACCCTGTGGGCTATATCTTTAAGGGAGAGGATCAGAAGTTTAGCTGCACTGTTTTCTAGATGTCAGTATCTGTGAGTAATGGCTATGTTTATGATTTTATGAGAGAACTGTGAATTTGTAAAAATTTGCTTTGAGAACAAATAATTTTTGATTCTGAGGAAATTACTGGACACTTAGCAATTAGGGTGTGGGACTGTGAAGCTTGAAGTAGTTATTACCTGTCTGTTGAGGAATCTGCTTGTTATGCTAAGAGGGGTATATTTAAGAAAATTAATTCCTTAATAGGTATATAAAATAAACCAGACTTTCCCTTTTTTAACTCTCCTCTTAGCCATAAACCTTATGCTGTGCTGTTCTGTAAGGGCTTTACCTTTGCTAAGAAATGTTCATTTTTATGAGATCGGGTGTATGGACTGGTCAGTATTCGGGCCCTTTGTCATGTAAATCTGTGTAAATAAAAGGTTGCAGTCTTGCAAATAGAGCTTGTACCCTAGTTTCTTAACTGCTTTGGTAGGTCAGGATTTCTTGACTTAAATGCATAATGAATATCCTTAGGAGAACTGAATTGTAATCCGAAGCTGTTGCTGTTTCACAAGGAAATGGAAGCTGTTTAGCATGGGACGGGGGAGAAGGGGTCAGTCTGGAATGAGGCCATCTCTGATGAGTTACTGTTCTTTCTCATCCAATACGTGCTCAATATTAAGCTGAGTGGTGAGCATTCCGAAGAAATCTATAACGAGAGCTGAAATTCTGCTTTTCTTTGAAACAGTTAAACTTTTTTATTCTTTTTGCGTTCTAAATGATATTAAATAGCATACTTCTCCAAATGAGAGGTCATCAGGCAGAGAAAGACACATTCCTTTGCCATGATATATTTTGGAAAAAAAAAAAAAAAAGTTCCAGGGCTGTAACTGGCGGGAGGTGGGAGACAAATCTGCTTTTCCTGTTTTGGTACCGTAATGTTCATTATTTTCTTTCTTGCTCTTAATGTTTTTACAATGGCTAACGGCTCAAGCTCTGCATGCTTAAAGAAACATCTTATTCTCCTTCAGTTTGTCAGATGATGGCAGGGCTGATATTCACCACATAGTAACACTTGCTGCTTTGACTCTACAAACATGGGGGGGTGGAAAGTGCAGTTTTGCTGGGAGATTGCCCTTCACGGTGTTGAGAATAAGCTCTTTATTTCTGAGGATCACATTCTTTTATTTAGGAGGGTAAGTCCTTGGGATTGTTTGCTTAATACTGACTCAGTGTCTTCTAAGAAATGTTATCAGTAGATAACTGCTTTTTCTTTGAGGGTTTTTGTTGTTGTTTTCTCAATATTCACCCCTTTACTGATCTCAACAGGCATTAAATTAAAGCTTCAGAGAACTAATGGGTTCATGCTAACTCTGGTTCTGTTCTGATAGCTTTCATCTGATGTGCACAGTGATTCTTGTCCAGTCAACAGAGGCAGAAATCACAAGTGGAGGATGCATGCAGGGCTAGTTGGCTAATAACTTTTGAGTTTTCAAGGTTTGTCCTGACAGCTTAACTTCAAAGGATGCATAGACCAGCCATAACCTGAACATTCATTGATGGAATTGAACGGTTTAGACAGCAACCTGTAACTTGATGGTAAATTTAATCATTCAGTTTTCATAAGGATGTGAATATCTTCAGTGCAGTGTATTTCTGGCTCTGCTGCTTCTATTGCTGGAAGGAATCCATTTAATCAAAACAAGCATTGATGTGGTTATTAGCATGTGAGTCCCGAGACACAAAGCTTTATCAATATAAAATGAACTCAATGTGTTTCTGCTATCCATTCTCTTTACACTGATACTGTGCACTGAATGTAATGAGGCTTGTTGAAGGACTGCTGTTCATTGTTATGTTCCAGAAAAGTTATGCATCCTAGGAGACTTGTTCTCTGATCAAACCTTTTAAATGAAATACAACATTAAAATAAGTGTAACGGCTTCAATCTGAGGTTAGCTGTGCATGCTCACTTTAATGAGTTGCATTTTCCTCTGGAAACTAGACAACTGAAAAATCCTGTTTACCAGTTGCTTAGGAACTGATCATCATTAAAAGCATTAGACACCAAATATTTCAATAAAACCTGAAGCTGTGAAATAAATGCGTATTGTTCAGAAAAAGTAAATTCTGGAAATTACCACGGATTCTTATGAAGTCCAAGAGATAAACAGATTATGAGAAGGACATGCATATAGATAAGAACATCCAGACTTATACTAAGAAGGATAAACTCACTTGCTTCAGGTACACAGTATGGTTTAGGAAGACTCTTTCAACACTGCCAGTGTACTGAATGTTTCCTTTCTTGGATCACCTTCTGGAATCATTCCTTACTGAATATATCGGGCCAAGGACCATGGACTTCAGGGAGTATTGGTATGATCCAATAATGGAATTATTGATGAACTTTTAGATTTTTATTTTTAACTCAAACTTCAATGTTTTAAAGCACACAAATCAGAAAGCATTTTAACAGGCTTTATAGAAACAGTATGAAAATGTGTTTTGTGGCTACATGGTAGAGTTTCTTTGAGAATAAGTGATATTTTAACAGCATAGTTGAGTTTAGGAGGTAATTCTGGTTAAATGAGGCTTTTTATCTAGACTTCTACAGCTATTTCTTATGGGAATATGTATTTTTGAAGAGTAATTCTTATATAATTCTATACATTGAATTTTTCCATTAAAATTATTATGATTAGGTTCTTGGAAGGTATGAGGTATTTAATATTAACTCAGCCTGAGTAAGGAAATGAAATATGCCACTTATTTTGTTGTCAAACATAAAAGGTCTATTATTTTAATGTGTTTAAGAGGCCTCTCTGCTTAGACAATAGAAAGCATGTATGTGGCTTATTTAATTATGTTTATGCTGGCAGGGTTATCTCCTTTCCTTGAAGTAATTTTTCAATTCATTTGGCAAAGCAAGAAGCAACTTTTTTGATTTGTTGCCATTTAGAGTGTACCTCATTAGCATTTGAGGAAATTACTTTTCAAGAGTATTGCAATGTTACCTCTTTCCAAAGCATGGCCCTAAAACTTAGACTTCCTGTTGAAAATTCCAGTTGGACCCAGACAAAAAATTTTTCCTGAAAGAAACCACAGGATGCTTTTTTACTTCACAATTAGCTGCCAAAGGGCATGTGACCAGTCTTAAAGGAAATGGAGGAACCATTGTTTTGTGCTGAGAAACCACCAGCTTTCCTTCTGAATCCTAGCAGTAAATAGACATTTCATCATGCTAAAATAATTTCTCTAGTTAAGAGTTCGTGCATAGGAACACCGGAGTGATACCATCAATGAGGTTCTGTACATGAGAATTACATGATATGGGGTCTGATCCTTTAGGGAAACCACTAAATGAGCTCCAGGAGTCCAGAGCTAAGGCAGATGGAATGATTTGTACATTGTTCTTGGCATTAGGGTATATGTGTATTTAGCAATTAATACAGCTGCTTTGGGAGAACCCTTTTTAGCCTCTTTTTTGAAGGAAGTGAACTGTATCTGTTCCTCTCCTCCAGTAACTGCAGAACTCATGGATAGAACAGTCTCAAACATGTGAAACACCCACACACTTAATGAAAATAAGGCTTGTTGGTAAGAGGGGAGGCATCCTATTAAAACCACCTTTAAGAGCAACATTTCATCAAAGATCATTCAGGGGAGAATAATCATAAGTACTTCACACCCTGGAAAAGCTCCTGTCAGTGTTGGCTCTTCTCAGGTACTGAAAAGAAAAAAATCCCAAACCCTACCCTGGAGAACCTATCCAGGAAAATCCTTGACTTGTATATCTGATAGTGGTTGATTCCCTGCTGCAGCTCCATCAGTTAATAAGTCAGTCAACCAGAGGACACCAGACTGCTAGGAGACCAGACAGGATATTCCCCGAAATGTCATGAGAGCTACTGGCATTAAAGCATATTTGCCTCTCTCAAGTTCACTATTCTCAATTCAGTCACTGCTCTCTAAATTAATTTGATTAGAGGTGGATAATAGCATCTATGCTGAGTTGCATGAAGCCGTCTTTCCTTCAAATCACTGTCCTAACTGTCATGGGCAGGGTTTGTAGGTCCTTCTGAGGACTAGAGGAACAGAGTACACATTCTCTTGTGAGGATGTTCTCCTAACAGAGCTTATCCGATGCTTGCTCGTTTAGTGCATTGTTCTTTTGCCTTATCTTTTGTTTTCCTCAAAAGTAGCAACTCTGTCCAGTTTAACAGTCAAAGTCTTATCTCAATGTACCTGAGGAATTAACACTTTGAGGGAGGCAGTGCTCACAAAGGATGGATCTTTAACCAAGGAGAAAAAAAGCTCACAGGCTTCATGCAAATAGGGTATAAGGTGCCCATTTCAATCTGTATTTAACATTTGGAATAATCAAACTGTGCTCAGCCCATACTGTGTGGTTAGAGGTGCTTATAAAGGACTTTATACAGGTGAAACAGAGGTTACAGTCTTTGTGCACAGTTTACAGACCAAAGTTCTGCTACATATACAGTCATCCTGGAATAAAGAAATAATTCCTTACAGTTTAAAAATCTACATTAGTTGAATCAAAATGGCACTGCTGAACTTTTCCTATAAAGGAAAGCAACATGAGTGTAACTGAACCTGACGTATGTTTGACACAGTTCCTGAAGTTATAGGACTACAGGCATTTTAAAGTAAAAATTCCATCTCCTCAAGTGACAATCCAAGACTTTTGCACGAATAAACTCTTCCATATGGGAATGACTTCAGGCATCTAGCTAGCCTGGAGATGAGATATTGGGGATGCAGCTAAAAGGGTCTGAACAGGACATTACTTTATCCAGGAAAAGATCTATCAGTTTTTGCTGAAATAGCTGGCACTTGACCTCTGCACTGAGATTAACAATACCTCCCATGTCACACGAGTTAACCTCTACCTGGAAGAGATGCTGTCCCTCAGTGTATGTAGAGGGATGGGATCTATGATTGCTAGTGCTGTAAAAGTGGTAATTCTTGTATCATGGCTGTGGTAGTTCAAAAAAAAAAAAAAAGAAGAAAAAGAATGGGGCACCCTGACTTTGTTCTGCTTCTCTAAAGATTTCTGCATCTAAAGATACATTTGTTGCAGATGTCTCAAGTTTCCAGTGTAAGTGCAATCTATATAGCTATTAATGAAAAATTCATTATAATGGCTTTATCATGTCAAGTTAAGTTTGTTTATTAATAGTGGTATTTTTACTTTTTGGTATGTAAAAACTCTATGTTAAATTTGAGAGGACACTTTAAAAATGCTGCTTGCTTTGAATGACTAAGGTGCTATGATTTTTGTGGTTCAACAGAGGCCTGACTCATTTCTCTAATGAAACATTTTCCCTAATTTCTCTTCTTTGTGTTCTGAAGCATAAAAAGCTCTGAGTGCTGTGTATCCCTCAGTTGGTGAATGTCCAGAATCTGAAATACTTTGTGATTCTCTGGGGCTGATGGATATTATGTTGTTTAATATTTTATGCTTAAGACCCTTGTATCAAAATGATTGCTGTGCTTTCATTTTGAATTTGTAATCATTTTGAATTTGCAGTTCACAAATTCATTTGGAAAACTCTAAGTCCACTGATAGAGATGGGTAGCTCACGTATCCTCTTTGTCGCATTAGCTTCTTCTAAGGCCATTTGGATCAATATTTGAGAGACTGCATCAGAACAAATACCCATGTGGTCTGATTTGTCTTTATGCTAGACTTTCTCCTGTAATCACAAAAATTCCTGTCAGGATTGTATGAAGTTTTCCAAGGATGTGTAGATTATGTTTTTTTTCTCTAAGGAGATTTTCTGCTTGAATTATGATCACTGGTATCAAAGCTAGAATGTGTTGCCCTTCAGAAAAACATCTTTGTCGAATTAGCATCTTACATTTCAACCATAGTTTAGGTCTTCACTGCTTTTTGTTGGACATGACTACACGATTTTTCAAGCATATGCTACATCTATCTATACAGACACATTTTAAGGTGAGCAGGTGTTGGTGTTGTCATAAGAAAGAAGCAACTAATACAAACCACTTGAAGGAAGCACCACGCTAAACAAGGATTGTAATCTGGCGCTGAGCTTCTCTCTTTGACAAAAGCAAAAGGGAGCTGTGGTCTCTTAGCATCTTGAAGAAATTATCTAGCTGCTTATGTGGCAGCTCTTGTCTAATGGTTTATACTATTCAGATTCTTACTTTAATATGTTGAAAACATATTAATGGCCAGTGCTTATTTATTTTTCGAGTCTAAGTTTATGACAGATCTGCTGAAGAGTTCTTGCACCACTGACATTTAAAATAGGATAGTAATGCAATTAAAATATGATTGTATTACATTTCCTGAAATACGGTTTTTCATTTAGGCACTTTTTGTGACACAGATATCATCTCAATCAGATTTGGTCAGGTTGGAAGCAGCTGTGAGCAACCTGGTCTAGTAAAAGGTGTTCCTGCCCATGGCAGGGAGGTTGGAACTGGATGATCTTTAAGGTTCCTTCCAACCCAAACAATTCTATGTTTCTGTGATTCTTCACTTAGGCAAGACTTGATTTAGTCCTCACTGACCTTCACTTGGACCAGACTGAATGGTTGCTCCTGACGACTATTTCTTGGGGATGGGGGGGAGTGGGGCAGGCTGGCTGCCACTTCTCAAATCTAGTGAAATGAAAAACCTTAACAGGATAGGCTGTGCAGTAGAAAGCTTATTCTCTCTTTAATCCTTAAGCTCAACTTTTACAGCATTATTTGAACAACTGGTAGAACAGTGTATGTAAACATAAGTATCTCAAGGATTGAAAGCCAAGAGAAGATTTGAAAACTAAGATATATTCCATTACTGAAGCTTTATTTGTGTATAAACAGAACAAATTACTTTTAACTAAAAAAAACCCTCTGTCCTATCCCACTCTTTTTCATATAAGTCTGCCAGATACAGATTAGATTTAATATATGGAACTTTCATTTTAGCATTTCTAATGTCATGGAAAGACAAGGAACCTACCAAAATTTAGGTAGCATTTAAAGTTCTGAGACAGTAAAAAAACCCCAGATGCTTGATTCCTGTTTTCTGAATTGAATTTCTTCAGCTTTGCCCCCTAGAACTAGCTTATTGCATCATCAGATGCACTGAACATGTGCTACAGTTAAGAGGTACTGGGCTCATATGCACTCAGTAACACATGTATTTATTTACATTTCTCCCCAGGAAATTAGACAGAAATACAGCAGCTCTATTTTTTACCATATTTTAAAAATAATTAGAGCAGAAACTGCTCAAGAGGCATTAAAAAAGGCTAGGAGAAAATGATTTTGAATGTCAGAAATTCTAGGACTGTCAATCCCAACAATTACAACAATTATTTAGCCTTTCAAATTCTTGTTTCTCTTCAAAGCAATTTCATTTGGCCTTCCTATTCAAGTTTTGAGGTTCACACTTTCCAGATTTTCTATGCAACTGAAAAGATTAGGAACTTTTTCAGCGCAGGAAAACTTCTTTGATATAATGGCTCAGTTCCAGGAACCAGCCTGTAACATCAAACAATATGATATTATAGCCCAGGAATTACAAAGGCTGTCAACACAGCAGTGTTATCGGAATGGGGCTTTTGGTTGTAGCCTTTCTCTGGCATTCGTGCCATGGCAAGCCTCTTGATGGTATTTACTTTACATCCACGGGAAGTTTGTTATAGGCTACTGCAGACTAAACTCAGCCCTTAGAACAAAGGGGGGAACCTGAATTAGTAATAGCAATCTTAATAATAGTGGTTGCCTTTCATAGTAACACATGGTATTTTCAGTGAGGGCTAACATAAAAAAAAAAAAAAAAGTTTGCAACCATCCTATATATAGGACTCAGAAGTGCTGACGTTGCTGTTAGAAACTTTTAAACCTGAATAAATTTCGTGTAGTTGCTCCTTCAGTTACAGTGCTGCAAGAGGCACTGTGTTTGAGCAGGAGTAATTTCCCATGGAAGGGCAGGATTTTGAATGGGATTACTGTCACCAGTGACTAGGCTGCTTCAAAATCATGTGAGTGTACCAAAACAAAACCCCAAATCACAGTTCTGTTTAAAGAGAAGTGCTTGTGAAGCTTGTATACCTGCAATAAACCTGAAACTCATTAGAAAACATTTGCTAAAAAGTTCTTGTTGGGATCAGAAGTCATTGTGTACAGGGTTATGAAAATGAAGTCACTTGTTCTTTTCTTCAGCGTGGATGTATTTCTTTCAGTGGCCTATGGCTTGTGGGGGGAAATGGTGGTTTTCTTTTGTCACAAACTGCAAAAGAAAATGCTATTTTAGAGGTTTTGGCAAGTCTAAAAATGGACCTTATTTTTCCTACCTAGTTTTCTCTGCCACAGTTCTGCATTCTTTATGCTTTGACCCCAGAAGCAGTATCTTGATTAGACTCTGTAGGATGTAATAGCTTAATTGCTGCAATGCTTAATTTATTCAAACCTAGCGCTGTCTCTCTTTAGATATTCCAGTAATGCTGTGGTTTAGGATAAAACAGACTTTATAAACAGGAAAAACTGAAACACTAAGGTTATTTTATTCTAAATCCTTTGTAATCTGTCCTTGAAAGTGAAAAACAGCATCACACTGTACATACACGTTAAAGATGTGAGGCTGTAAACAACCAAAGATCAGCTTTTCAAAAAAGACAAAAGAATTTGGAGTGAAAATTATGGGAGACATGAAAGACAAATTCTTTAAAGCACGTAGCTTACTGAAGTCTGTATCTACCGAAGAAAATACTCTAGGAGTCCTGTTCTGCAACTTCATGAGAAGCAAAGGCAAGGTTTTAGTTCACAATGCATACACACGAAAGTAACTTCTAATTAATCCATGTTCCTCCTCCAATGTCAGAGGCTTCCAATTATAGTTTTGTTTTGTTTTAGTTTTTTCTTGCTTTGATGGATGATTTTCTACAGGTGAATGAGTGATGAATCAGGAACATTAACAGCTTGGTGTCTTTTTATTTCAGCCTATTAAATAACTCATAGATATATGTCTCGATAGATATATTGTTTGATATAACCTAAGGATAGATAAATCAATGATAAACAGATTCTGATTAAGTAAATTATATATATGATAGGAATCACAGAAATATAATGTGATCTCGTAACAATATCTTAATACATCTTCTGACCTTAAATATATTACATGGAATATGAAAGATATAGGACAGAAATCATGCTTCTCATTAGATATCAAAACATTCTGGTCAGCTTTTAAATTGTATATTGGAACTTAAGGGTTATAATTTACTTTAAGCTGAACTTCAAATAGGAAACAATATATTCACTGATTTATCACTACCAGTTTCTGTAGTCTATAAATAGAGTTGTATCCTCAGAACCCCTCAATAGATCTGGATTAGGCTGGAGGCCCTCAGAATGGAATAGGTACTGCCTAATACTTTTTACTGAATGAGAAACTTTTTTTTTTCTTCCTTCTGAATAGGCAGTTAGCATGCTGAATTCGTACTGAATGTCCCCACTAGCCAGATGGTGGGGAGGAGGGCCTACGGTACGAGTTTCAACTCATTTTAAATTAAATCCTCCTCTGGTACTTCTTGCTTTGTTGCAGATGCACAGGATGCAGCTGACATTAGTTGCTGAATTACCGGGAGACAGAGGGGCACCTCAGGGCTCTTTTAACCTTCCCATTGTGACAGGCTGGTAGAATATACCCTCCCAATTCATAGGATATAGCTGTAGGGTTTGTCCCTCCTATATCCACGCCTATGACTTTCAGCTGGGGCTGTATCCAACCTTTAGTGATGCATGGACTTGAATGTGATCTATTATTTAATTATTTAATATAAGAGTTAGGCTGTAAGAGCTGCTGCAAAATATTTTAGCACCTGTTTCCAAGGTAGATAGGAGCCTTCTGTGAAATGGATGTTTGTTTTCCAGTTCCATTGTGCTGAAGTTTGATATTCATCAGCAGAGGTATGGAAACACTTCTGAGCACTTGCTCCCACACTTGTGTAGATGGGTGGGGAACCAGGTCAGAGCAACCCTGTTAAATCTGAGTATTTTTGCTAAGCCTACTTATACTAAGTTTCTAAAGTTACATAACTTGTGTGTGCAGTTTTTACTCTTCCCCTTGCAGCCTTATTGTTGACTTTGACTAAGAATGCATCTGAATACAAATTTAGTCTTTCAGTTCACCAGTTGGGCCCGTCTTAAGGTTAGGGGTCTTTTATGCTAGGGCACATAGTTGCAATAGAAGCATGCTACATTAATTACTTTTATCAGTAACCTGTACCAGCTTTGAAAGTGTGACCTCAGACCGGCTTTTTAAAGATATAATGGGGGAAAAAGTCCTCTGTATATTTGGCTGCCATTTACATACACATTGTAGTAACTCTGAAAATAAAATGGTATGTGGGCTTTCCTGTAAAACAAAAGTTTGCAATAAATTTCTCCCAACCCGAAAAGCTGCCACATCCTTTCACTTGATAAAATTTTTTTGGCTCTGAGTCTGAATAAAATTTCACAGCCCAACATATTATGCTTAAGTGTGTTATCAAACAAAATATCTTATTCTTGCCAGGAGCGGAAATCTTTCAACTACATAAACATCTGTTTATTAACTGCAAACTCCTTACTGAGTATTACCTTCACACCAGTTTCCTCTCACCAATAATCTTGAACAAGAATTTCCAAGAGAGACTTGGCAAGATTACTTGTCTGTAATATATGCAGCATTCCTAAAATTCTTGGCACAGTACCCTTGAATCAATTAAAACAAAAGTACTTTGCTGTTGCTGGGGGGATTTTTAACTGTTTAGAGCCTCACTGTGGAAATGTCTTTATTCTGTACCTCAGACATCTTGCTATAATGTAACTGAAATAGTTTAAAAGTAAATGGGGTGTCTCCTTGGCTATTGAATGAATTGTAGTAATCCTTCAGCAAGACATAATCCTTTACTGGGGAAAACTTTTCCACTTTCTCCTATATTCAGGCCACAGCATGACTGTAGCTGAAGCTGGCAATGCAGAGGAGTGGAGTCCTTGTCCTGTAGAAGAAATCCTAACAAGGCATTTTGCCCACCTCAGCTAAGACTTCCAATTGTAACTTGCTTCACAGCATATTCCAATTATAGAGCACAATCTCCTTGGCCGTGTCTCTCAGCTGTCTATTACAGGCAACGTGAAACTAGATCTTCGCTTCACAAAATGTCTCTGGAAATGTGAAGCTTTCAGTAGATAGAATAGAGGCACCTGTGAGAGTTTCCACTTTAGCAGTGCAGTTTTACTGGAGTAGTCAGCTTTGAAAATAGTCACTGAGGATGAAACAAACAACTGAATAGCTCTGTATGTCCTAAATAAAGGGAGGGAAAACTTCTCTGGAAACTCTGCAATTAATATTTTTAACTATTTCAAAATAGTGCAGCTGAAGGAAGAGAATGGCAGGTGAGTACTGAGTCTGTGGGAGAGATAGAAGTTATTGAGAAAGAAAGTGCAGAAGATGAAATGCAGGTCTGAGATAACAGTTGAGTGCTACGGTTAGATTAAACGCAATTTTCTTGAATGCTCTGAGAGTGTATGTTCACAACAGTTCAAAACTGATTTAAGGTCCTGCCACTGCTTCACACCACCTTCCTACACTAGTTCTGGGAGTTCCAGAGCAATGCCTTTTCTTGAGGTAGGCTTTCTTCTCAGCTGGATCAGTCCCCCTGAGCTGGGTTACCGAGAGATGACAGTGTCAGGGCTGGTGCAGAACTGAGAGCCGGGAAAAGGACAATAGCCAAGCCTGATTTTGTCAGCTGAAACTGCTGTGGTGCTGCACCCCTTCTCTGAACATAGAATGTTAGTAGGAATGCTACTTAGGGATGAAATGAGAGGGTTAAAATCAAGTGTTTTAAAAATCAGTGAAATATAATTTGACTGCCATAAACCAAAGTTCCTTAATTAGCATAATTGTACAGTGTCAAGACAGGGCTGAGCTAAGGTAATTTGAAATGTAGCTACGTTTTTTACATCTAACATGCTCAGAATTATAAAATGAAATGAGTGCTTATTTCCTCTGGGAAAACTGTATCATTTTTCTTCTTTTAAGCTTGAACTGATTTTATATATATACACACACATGTATATATAAAAACATTCAAACTTTAGGTGGAATTGCCATGGATTTTCCTCCAGAGAATTCTATTTGGAGATGAGGTGATTGCTTCTATCAGCTGAAGAGCATGGATAGAAAGGGTTTGGGGAGGAAATAAGCAACACAGGCTTTACAAATGATGGGCCATTTAAACTGTATAAATGAGAAGCTCCAGTATCATCCTTCCCCTGCCCTGACTCCAATCATACAAGTACTCTGTATAGGACAGTAAAAGCACTGGTGAGTTTTTGACTTGCAGATGAAAGGCAACAAATAATGAGATTAAATCAAATCAAAGTCTCTTCCTACCAGAAACTAATTTTTTTCTTCCATAAAAGCTAAATTATGCTCAGTGTATGGAGGGCAGCTTGAATTATAACTGAAGTAAAGTAAGCAAATAGTTGAGAAGCCTGTTTTGACAGAAGAATCACATATTAACCTTTTCTGTCCCAAACTGAAGTCCTGTAGAAAGCTGTGTCCATATTAAAATGCTGTTGATGTTATGATTCAGAAAAATATCTCTGGTTATAATGTATAAATAAATTCTCATTAGATTAATAAAATCTGTAGTAGCATCATGAGCATTACTCAACACTGACAGACTGTAAACAAATGTATCTTTAAAAGAATGTTTTAAAAGAATCTGTAATGTCACTTCAGAGCAACAAGTATTTCAAGGACTGTCATGGTCTCAAAAGTGACTTCAACACAATTCTGTGTAATGGATCTTCAATCTGTGAACCATGAAGTTACGGGTATTCTTGTCATGTTTAAACTATATTTTACTGTTTCTGGTAGTGCTGTAGCACAAGGGAGTTGAGATGAAGCTGAATTGAGATCCTGAAGACTAAACCAAACTTGAAGTTTAGCTCGCATATAAACATGCTGCAGTTTAAGGCCTCTCTGTTTAATGCCATTAGACTGAATTCTCCCCTCTTTAATTCCAACTGATTGATGGTACTATCTGGAATGTAATGTATTTATCACTTTTTAATTTTCCCAAGCTTTCTGGAGGCCCAGAATGAATTCTTTTTCTGAAGAAATAGAAAGGCAGCTAAAAGCAACCTTTTGGGTTGCCTCTAGATTCATACAGAAGCTAAGTATGCATTTTTACAGCTACCTTTTTAAAAAAATCAACTAAACAAATAAACAAAACCCAAACAACTAATTTCTTTAATCAGATTACTAGTTTTCAGCCCTGAAGGCCCAGAGGCCAGGGAAAGTGCTGACAGCAGCAGTACCTATTCATGTACCCCATACCTGTTCCACTCTCTTGGCTGTGCCAGAATAACCACTTCTGGTTTAGTTAGAGAAGTCTGTATTGACTGATCTGCTGGGTTATTCCAGACATGAATCAGTTCCCATATGAACTTAGGTGTGGGTCAGTTTGGGGTTGTGAGTCTGAGATGATAACCGAGTGGCTGCTGCTGCTGGCAGCCACTCACAGAAGGCAAAGTCTGACTTGGCCACCAACAGGAGGAAAATTATGAGACTTCCATGGGAAAAAGGATGGGGAGGGAATGAGGGGGTGGTGGTGGGTTTGCAGGAATTCTTAAGGGGCTGCTTAAGTTGTCACTGAATGCTCTTCTCTCCTGCAAAGCTATTTCCAGAAGGTTTTCTTGTTTTTATGACGTATTTTCAGGTCTGTGAACTAGAAAGAGAAAATGTTGATGTAACAACCACTGAAGTCTTAGTCTTTTCCCCCCCAAAACCCATCAGTATTGCATTTTTTTAAAAAAAGAGAATCTGACTGAAGTTTAAAGGACTGTTTGGCCATTTCTAATTGAATTTGTGTATGTTTTTCTGATTTGTATATGTACTTTCACTGAGATTTTTCTGTTAGGACTACACATTTTCTCATTGGATATTCAGAGAAGCACTTTATTGCAAGACTTTTTTTCAAGGTTAAAAAATGTAAACCAAATATTATTTTAATTTTTGAGTACAACTGGCTACAACAGGTTACTACTGTAAGCAAAGCCTTTTTTTTTTTAATTTCAGACTTATCTCTGCTATTGTATTCTCATAATGTGCTTTGGTTTGCCAAATAATGCCTTTGCCACAAACTTTTATGAGGCTTCCTGAAGATATTAAGGCTATCCTAATACTCTTGTGGATCAAGCTCATACTAAGGACAGGATTTTCAAAGAAACAATATTTAACAGCAGATGGAAATAAAATACTTCGAGCATTGTTTATTAAACAGCCACTGTTTGCAGGTGTAAAGTATGGCAGAAACAGTAATATAATTTTCAAGGATGGATATAGTCCTGGTATAATGCTGAAGAGGTGCTTCCCAGCTGCCTGGCAGCGTCACAAGCATGTAAGACTGGTAGATGTATGCTAATGTGAAAGAGATTAAGCCCCAGAGATGAAGATTTTTTAGTTGTTGCTATAGAGTAGGACTTGCTTTTGACTTTCTTCTCTTTTTTTGAGACACATGAACATAGGATGGACACGGAGTTCGTCACTGATATTTAGGTCTCAATTGTGAACAAGCTCAATAATGTTCAGGAACTCCCAATCTTCTCCCCAAAACTTTTCACAGTGTAAGGAAGTCCAAACATGTTGTGAATGTAAGCAATATTAGGACCTACAGGCTTTGCTTTTTCCTTTATGGAAAGACTTACATAAATTTTTTATATTTAGTGGTAACATATGACATTGAAAGCAAGAGCTACCTGTTTTAACCGAGTAACTAAATGTTTTTCTTAATGACTTGTGCATTAGTTTTGTGTTGAAATTGTGGCATTATAACTAGCATCATGAAGATCTCAGCATGGTTCTTTGCTTGCCTTACACTCAAGTTAACAGAAGCACTGTTTTGGAGGAGAGTCACTCCTGCAATGACAGCGCTACCTGGCACACTTCATGGAGCAACCAGGGAGATGTTCAAGTAACATGGCAAGCATATGGGACATGTCAGAAATTATGCATTAGGTACTCCCAAACAATTAACCTGCCTGCTGTCAGTTTTCTGAATGCGAATATCTGGAGCCTCTACTTTAAGTCAGCACTTCTAACTCTTCTTTATCTCTCAAAATATACTGAAAAATCTATATTGTGTTAGCACTCAAAGTTACCTTCAAGAGCTTCAAATGAAGCAAGGATGCTCTTTAACTTCCTGTTTAGCTCAGGAATTCAAGAGGCATGCTGTTATGGGTTGTGAGATTTAATTGAAATGTTAAAAATTTAGTTCTGCTAAATGCTGCTTATGAACTGTCAAAGACTGAGCTTGGTTTCTTCTGCTGCTGAAGAAAAACAAAACCCAAGTGACAGGTTGTTAATCACGAGATGCTAATGCAAGTGCATTTCTAGGACCATGTTGTCATGCTCCTTTAGAAATGGTGTGTAAAACCTACAATTAGCATGTCTTCATTAGATTTTGACCTTGAAAATTTAAAGGCATTTTGTTCTTACTAGTGCTGTGGATCATACTGAAATTAAAATTTATTATCTTAGTGGAGGTGGTTTCTTTTATAAAGCTGTTCTAGCCTTAGAGCTCAGCACTGAAACTAGATTTTCAGTAATATTCCCTTGATGTCTAGATAAGCATAATTGAATTGGTAAAGCATTTTTTAACTCCCTCAGAATTCAACTAGTGATTAGGGTTCGTGGTTCCATGATTGGCAGCTAAAACCTGTTTTGGTCAAAACTTGAACCTGAAGTGTTTAAGATTTTGTAATGAGTCTTTTTGTTTGTTTGTTGGTTGGTTTGGTTTTTTTTTTTCCTTTTTACTAACATCTATTAAAAAAGCGATAATTTGGTGGTGCAAAACCAACTGGACTACCAGCCTGGTCTAGCTGAACTGTAACTCCAATAGCGGCTACTTAAGGCCTTAAGCTGAGACAGGGGAGATTCAGATTGGATACTAGAAAAATATTTTTATCGCTGTTGTGGTGGTCAGGCACTGGGAATACGTTGCCCAGGGTGGAGGCGTTTAGGAGGCTTCTGGATCTGGTGCTGCGTGTTATGATTTTAGTGGTTTAGGGGTTACAGCGGCAGTGCTGGGTGGACAGTTGGGCTGGATGATCTTAAAGGTCTCATCCGGCCTCGACGATTCTACGATTCTACTCCAGGTACGCGACACTCGCTTTCATGGGAGGGCAGCAGAGCAGCACTGAGGCGAGCGGGCGCCACGGGACTGTTTCCCCACGGCAGGAGGGCCGGGCTTGGCTCCCAGCGCTGGCGCCGAGCCGGGCGGGCTGAGGGCACGGCCGGACCCCTCTCGGCACAGCCCCGATGCTCCTCGCCCTCCGCGCCGGCCGCTCAACGCCGCTCGGGGCCCCGCCTCCCTCGCGGTACCGTGCGGCTCCCGCCCGGGCAGGGACGGAGGCCAGGCGGGCACCGAGGTGGGCACCGGGGCGGGCGAGGTGGGCACTGCGGAAGGTGGGGGGGGGAGAGGGAGGCGCTCCCACGGCTCCCCGCAGGGGCCGGCGCGTTCAAACGCGTTTATTTTGCAACCGCAGCCCGAGGGGCTCGCCCGGGCTGTGGGCGAAGCCGCTCCGCCGCGTGGGGAATCACAGATCAGCCGCCATCCCTCCGCAGCCCGAGACCCGCGGCCGACCCCGGCGGGGCTGCGGGGCTCGGCTGCGGGTGGGCCCCGCCCGCCCTTCCGCCGCCGCGCCCCGCCCCGTCCGCCGCCTCTGCCCGGCCCCCGCCGCCCGCGGAAGTGAGCGGAGCGGGGATGCGGCCGCGCCGCCCCGGGGCTCCGAGGTGAGAGGCGCGGCCGGGCGGTGCGGCCGGGGCGGCGGCCGTGCAGGGGCTGCCGCTTGCGCCTCTCTCCGCTCCCACGCGCCGCTGCCACCGCGCTGCCCGCGGCCGCCTGCGCTACAGGGCGGGCGGGGCCGGGGCGGCCGAGGGGTGCTGCGGGGCGGGGGTCGCTTCGGGGAGCCGTCGCTTTCCTTCGCCGCTCCCCTCCCTCCCGCCTGGCGCTGAGGGTGCGGGCAGAGCGGGGAAGGGGGGTGTTACTTGGGGTGAGGTTTTATTTTTAGGTGTGAACGCCCCTCCCCGGGCGGGACGAGGCTGTTGGAGGCGCTGGTGGCGAGGGGGAAGCGGCGGCGCTGCTCCGCCGTGGTGCTGGAGCTGCTGGGCGACTAATCCTAATCTCATCCTCATCCTCGGTGGTCTCTGACAGCTCTGCGGGCTCCCTGTGTGTGCCTGGGCTGCTCCGCGCTGGGCAGCCCGCTGGGCTCGGCTCTGGTGTTCTATTTTTTTTTTATTATTATTTTATTTTTTTACCATTTTTTCCTCTTTTAGCGTTGGTTTCTCTTGCAGATGTTGCTGCAGGTGGGGGCAAAGGGAGCACTGTGATTGCCTGGGATTTTGGGGCATTTCTCTCTTCACCTTTCCGCTCCCGCTCCAGCGCTGCTGTTGCTAAAGACTTTTGTAACTATCGACTCAAGTACAATTTCGATGGAAAATGAAGGTAAAGGTCTCATCAGAGTCACTGACTTCATTGGAGCTAAGAGGATTTTTGCATGCAATTTGGTGACAACTCCTACTGGTGCGTGTGTATGTTTTACCGTTCCAGGGGTTTGCAGGGTTGCTCTTGTGTGCTAATCTTGTGGTAGGAATTTTCATCTGCATTTTGTAGTTTAAGAATTACAGGACCATCGCTTTTCTTTGTTTGTGCTACTGCTTTTTGAATTATCGGACAAATTTTATTGTCTCTTAACAGATATTCAGATATGCATCTGTTGTGCGTTTTAGTGCTCTGTGTGCGTTATTGTGCCCTAGTGTTCGGAATATGAACATTTTATTTAGATAGGAGCTTCTGAGCATTAGTTGCTTGGTATTTACTTAAATTAAATGATTTTCTTAAATTTATATTTCAGGATGAAACTGAGAAGTATTGGTTGCATTTTGTGTTGAGTGTATTTTTGTGTTCTTGAAAATGACTAAAATTTACTCTCTTGGACAGTATTTAATTAAAAAAGCCGTTCTGAAGTTTTGAGTTGAAAGATGTGGTATGATGTTGTAAACTCTATGTTCTGAAACAAGTTGCTTTATTATGCTTTCTTCTTGTCTGGTTTGGAAATTACTTAGTTTGTTCATGTTGACCCTCAGTTTTATGCTCTGGGAACCTTAAAAGCCTCTTTGGATTGTCATAGTGACTTTAAGCCTCGTTGTTTGTTTTAAATTTTTTCTAAGTTTTGTTTGTTTCCCTTTCTGTTTGATACTGGTTGTTGAAAATCCCTGAAATGTATTGTTGTTATTACTCGGTATGTAAGGAAAGAACCACTGATTCCCCCCTTCCTTATGTCATCACAGTTCTTTGAAGATAGATGGTTTTTTTTAGATGGCTACTGGATTTCCTTTGCTATAGGTAGTTACATGAGATGTAGGTGCTCCTTTTTCCACCCACCCCAGTCTGAGGAGAGAAAGGTGCTTTTTTTTTAGCTTGACTTGAATGAAGAACTGAGTTTGTGGGGTAGACTAAATTATTTTCTATGGTTGGATATTGTTCGTTTTTGAAGTGTGGTTGCTTGGATGACTGGAATGTTGTGCTAATTGTGAAATCCAACCCGTGTTGAAAACTTATGTAGGTTGTCATCTGGCATTTCAGAACTTTTTTCTTATTTTAAAATCACGTTAGAATATTTTAAATTCTGTTGATCATGTCTTCCAACTGAATATTTGTAATCAAGAGTATGGAACTTAATAGGTAGAAGGAATTTTGGAAGGGGAGCATCTCTTGAAAGTTGGTCTTTGTTTCTGGAGGCTGGAGAACTGATAGAAGTGGTGTCAGTGCCTTTGCATTTCAGTCTCTGTGTTGCAAGTGAAAGGGTTTTGAATGGGCAGCGCTGTGTGTGGAGGAAGGCAGGTGGATGTACCACCAGTGGATAGAATTGCACTTGGGAGGGTGGAAAGAAAGTAGCTGTCTGATACCTGTGTGCCAAAACCAAAATGGCAGAAAGACTTTTAATGCCTCACAATTCGCTTACTGAATAAATAGTATATCATAGTTCATAGTCAAGTTGCACGTGATAGTATGGCCCATTCTAATTCTTCCAAATGCTAGTAGCACAAAGATGGTATTTCTCATGGAATAAATAAATTATGCATAAACATTAGTAGTAATTGTGTGATAGAAATAACATAAAAAAGCTTTATCTTGGGGAAAATACAAGATGATCAGATGCATGTTTCAAAGGCAGAAATAAACACTATGAATGATAAAAAGAGTGAACTGGTTTTCTGACCACATTAATTACTTCTTCTCCACTCTTTTCACCCCCACACCCTCCTCATCTCATAATTATTTGAGTCTCCAGAGGGCCACATGTATTTACAACTGTGTAGTGTCTGTTTTGGTGTTCTTGGTATTTTTGAGCCCTTCTTTTTCTATTAATTTGGCATTTTTGGCACTAGACACCAGCAGCTTTCATGTTGGAACTTTTCAGAACTCTTGAGAGCATCCTTAATGTGTTTTCTCCTGGCAGTAGTTGAATAATCCTTGTAATCTTGTAGAACAAAGATTGCAGTTAGACTATTTCTAAACTTTTTTTCCCCCCAGTTTGTTTGAAAGGTCTCTTTAGGTTTGGATATTAAGCAAGAGACGGCAGATTTTTTTTCCCCTCCTGTATTTGAGTGAATATTCAAGATTAGGAAGTGATAAGATGGTTTGGAAAAACGATGTTTTCCTGTGTTAATTTAGTACTCCTAAGCGGTACTGTGTGTTTACTCTAAGTTAATGTTTTGTCCTGAGACTTTATGGTTCCTGTTTCTTGTGTTGGGTTGATTGAACTTCCGCAAGAATTCATGTTTCTCGTGGTGGGGAAGAGAAATTTTTTCCATCATAGGAAGAATTCTGCTTAATCATATGATTTAGAGGAAAGATGTTTTTATTTCTGTTTGGAAAGATGGAATTTTGTGCCTTTTTTTCATAAGAGGTGCTTTTTCTTAAACTGTAGGCAGTCAGGAAAACCTGGATAGACATAACTGAATGTAAACTAAGCTTTTTGGATCTCTCCACTGATGCCTCTGGGCCATTTGAAGTAGTTTTCTATAGTGTAGTCTGGAATTTTCTCCTTTCTTTTATCAACATCTTTTAGGTTGTGAATTAGGCTGTTCTAATGAGGCTTGTCTTGTAGAAGACTGCCTTTTAGTAGAAAAATGACAAATACTGTTTAGGTTTCATATACTTCGAGTTCCTTTGAGGTCAGACTATGATTACAAATACAAGTTGTTAGGTAGGAATACTGTTTTGTTATCAAAGCATTATGTAGTATTTATTTTTATATAACAAAGTGCTCAACAGAAGAGGTCGGAGTAATGTTTTTTTCACCTGTAAACCAAAAAGATTTTCCCCAAATCATGCAGAGGGTTGGTACGAAAACGCAGACCAGAGTTGCTGCATGTGATAAAAACATCATGTGATGATTCAGAAATCCTCCTTAATCCTCATTGTTTTGAGTCCTTGTTAATTTGAGCTGATCTTCAAAGATGACTGTTAACTTCAGCCTATAGTCTGTCTACATCCTGTAGTAATTTCAGGATAATTTTGATGATTGGATGAATAGGGAGACATAGGTGAAGAATGTTTTATTTCTTTGAAAAGTATCCTGAGATGACAAATGAATAATTTGTGTTTGTCTTGTTCTTGAAGTGCAGTTGAATTTTCTAATGAGTTTCATGGGTGGTTTTGGTGGTTTTTTATAAATGATGAGAATGGGCTTAGTTGCTAAACTAACAGACTGAAGATCGGTGAATAGATTTTGGGTTTTGGGGGCAGTGAGTTAGCACCGTGGACTGGCTCATGATGGATTAGGCAGCCGTACTGAGGAAGGGGTGGAGCATGTGTACATGCGACTGACAGCAGAGGGGGAAGGGATGCCTGCGGCAGCGGTGATTTAAACAAATTAAATGACTCCAAAGTGGCATCAACAGTAGTTCATTAAGTAATATCCAAAATAATCAGAATGAAATTTCTGGTGGAAGATGTTAGAAATTCTGAAATGGACTTGGTGTTATCACAGCAGTTCAAGTTCCTTTTGGCATGTAAATAATTTCTTAACAAGTTAATAGGCGAAACAACAACTATGATATTCATTGATTACAGTTTTTTACTATCTGCAGCTTGCAGAAAACTAGAAACAAGTACTTAACACTTATGTTGGCAAAAGTCACATCTCTTCTGTTTACTTGGAGTTTAACATGAGAGATTTTTTCTTTTTTTCTTTTTCTTTTTTTTTTTTAAGTGGAGTCTTCATTAAAGACCAGTTCTAGTAGATATCTTAAATATCTTCCTGTATTTTAACAGTGCTTTGATAAATTAAATAACTGCTAAGTTAATATAGCTCAGTCTTGCATTAGAAACATATCTTTCCTTTTAAAATGAACTGTTAGTGTCATCTTTTAGTCTGGTTGATGGATTATTAGCCTTTTCTTTCCCCTTTTTTTCCCCATGCAATTAGTTTGGAGATGTTAATCTGTAATAATCTAGAAGTGATTTGACATGGTGTCTGCTTGAGTTCAGATGTTGCAGAATGTGTTTAGTTATTTTGCTAGCTTTGTAACTCCTCTTTGTGGAGAGTCTATGGCATAATCTCTTGGTGAGTCAAGAGAAACAGTAGTGTAAGGAAAATGCAGACAAATCTTAGGGCAGCTAATTTAACAAAAGATAAACAAATATTTAACAAAATATTTAACAAAAGATAAATATTTTTGCTTGCTCTTTTGTGAAGAGTGACAAATATGCTGTGATCTTGGGGTAGTTCTGTAGGACTGAATGAAAGTGTTGTCTTACTGCTGAAAGATGGTTCTGCTCTGAGACTTATTCCCGTTGTAGTGTTGTGTTGACTCTCATGGTTGTTGAGTTTGTCTGGCTTGGCGGAAGGTTATCCCAGCTCTTCCTTCCTCCTGCCCCAGTTGGATGACCTTCTGTTGAATTATCAGGTTGAATGGGTTTATGAAGTGTCCAGTTAATGCTGAAAATGGTGAAGGCCAGAGACCTCCTTCTTTTAGCGCAAGCAGACTGTTAGCTCGACTCAGTTTATAGTGTAACCAGAGCTCCCATTCAGTACCAATTCTTCCGTAGATTGTGCTGGAATTTTGCAAGAGTGGAGTAAGTTAATAAATAGATTTTTAATTGCAAGACTTTTTTATTTAGTCAGAGACTTCAGGTGGTACCTAATTGTCACTGAGTGATAACATTTGCAGTGTGGTTTGTAGAAGCTAAAAGGAATGCTAAAGTTACAATGCAGGGAAAAGAGGGAGAATAAAATACAGTTATCAAGGTATAAATTTGGGACAAGCATCTGTTTCTAGTATTTTGTTTTGTAAACATTTTACTCTAAACAATTGGAAGGGATAAAATGGATAATGGGCTAGCAGATGAAGCCTACAGAATCTTCTACAAAGGCTTCTAAAATATTTTTAAGTAATAAATTTTCTGCAGCACATTCTTCCCACATGCATAATTCACAAAAAAAAAGGTTGGTGAATACAGTGGTGCTGCTTTCTTGATACTAATTATAAGAAAGCTTATTACCATAAGTAGAGTAATTATTCAGTGAGTTATGTTTGCATTTAAATTGACACTGACACTAGCTTGGTCCTGAGAACTGTTGTGAACAGTAAGTTCAGTATTTTTTAATTAGAAATTTATTTTGTCATATTATGAAGTAACTGCATAGCTGTCAAGGATATAATCAACTCTGAGGTCTCGGGGCTTCATTATTTTAAACAAATACTGAGAAAATACTTCTGTTGGTGTTTTTGCTTCACACAATTGTATGGCAGCTAAATTCTGCTCATCTTGGATAAATTAGTAGTGTATCACAGGGTGATAAAATTATTTGTTAGTGTTTGCTGTTCAAGTGCTGTCCTGGATTCTGAGAAGCTCAGCACTTCAAAGCGTTATGAGATACAAGCAGACTGTTGAAGAGGAGCCATGTGACCTTATTTCTAAGCTTAAATGTTCTCTTCTAGAAAGTTAGCAACTCTTGGGCAAGATGGATGACTGATATTTAGACCCAAAGTCTTTTGGCCTTTAACTTCTAAAGGGCTCCATGTGAATCAGAATTTGAGCTAAAGCATGTGGTATTTGGAGTCAAATGAGGTATGGCCATCAGTGCTCTCTTCCTTAGGCAATGAATTTCTGAACTGACCCAGTTTTATTATACATAAACTCTGCTGTCATCGAGGCACTACCATTGATTTGATCATTTTAGTGTGTCCTCAGGATTTTGTATCTTTTTGTTCTCTGATTAATAAGTACGAACAAATGTATAAAATGTTCAAGCAAACTTTTCTAGTGTTTAAGGAGCTTTTTTGAACAGAAAGAATGAAAACTGAATACTTTGACCAGTCAGCTACAGGTGGGTCTGATGTGTTTGTCAGTGCTTTCTTGGTAATGCTGGTGCCGCCTCAAGGCTTTCAGCAATCAGGCTTTAAACTCATAGTAGTACGGCCTCCAGACTAGCAGAAATGCTCTAAAATGGCACATTTTTGTAGCAATTGAATAAAAAATTTGAGTGTTTGGTATGCTCAAGTATTCTACATTGTTCTACTGTATTTTCCATCGAAGGAGCTCAAGGAAGATGAAGTGAGGTTGGAGGTTTAGCTGGATTTCTTTTGTTGCCATTTCTGCTACAGTCTACAGCACTGCAGTCAGGTTAAGGTATCATTGTTTCTGTGAAATGCTTTGTCTAACTGGAGAGCATGCAGTTGTCATTCACAGGGTTTGCAAGATAACCACATGGTGTATACTATGATTA
Source organism: Empidonax traillii (assembly GCF_003031625.1). Classification (NCBI taxonomy): domain Eukaryota; kingdom Metazoa; phylum Chordata; class Aves; order Passeriformes; family Tyrannidae; genus Empidonax; species Empidonax traillii. Next base: position 335,075 of record NW_020955212.1, on the reverse strand, counting down.
CTGAAAATTGCCCATCTTCACTCTTGTGCTGGCAGCCTCAGTTGAACTAGATGTCCTACTTTCTATTTTTTAAATTGAAGAAGACATGGTGAAGCTTCCTGAAAGAGTAAAATGTATTTCAGGTTGCGAAGACGTGTTTTTCTGGGAGTGTTCTCTTTAGAAGGTATTTTTAGGACTTGGAAATAGTTCTTGAGCTTTATAGACTGTTGTAGAGTTAATAAATTGCATGTTAAATGGAGCATCTTAGTCTTTATTACACTACCTGAAGTAGATGGGGTTGTGGATAGGTTGCTTAAATATTTTACAACTTTTAAGATTGGGCAAATGCTGAGATTTATAATGGTCAATGCCAGTATTAGATATCTATTTTTTAGTTGATCAGAAATGCTGAAGTGTTGTGTTGTGTGTCAAGGAGGAGAGTTCTGCAATATGGCTGTCTTGACCATATTGAAAGTCCTAAGCAAAATGGCACTTGAATACAAGGCAGGTGTTTTTCCAGGCTTAAAGGGCAGCTTAGCAGGTTGTTCTTACAATTTGTGTGTTTAAATATCTTTGGTTAATGGGTGTTGTCTGGGCCAGATTAAATATTGCCTTTTTTCTATATAGTCTTGTGAAATAACACACAATGTCAAGGGGCTGAAACTATGTGACCTCCCAGGGTAGAAATTACTCTCCAAGGAGAAATCATTAATGCAAATTAGTGTTTCTCTTTTTTTTCTGCCTTTTCTGTGTGCACTTTCTTTGATGTGGGGGCTCCTGGTAAAATGTTTTAACAAAAGTACTGTTGAATAGGAACAAATTCATTTTGAATATTAGAATACAGGGCTGCTGCAGCTGTTTCCCCAGAAGTGAAAGATCATCAGACTTTTCCAAGAAATGTATTTCAAATGAAGACAGTATACAGTAACTTCCAAAGCCCTCAAAAAGTAGTTCTTTTCCTGAGCAAACCGTACTGGTGGATCACAAGAGGCTCATTACAACATTTTTGAGGGGCAGGAAGGGTCAACTCTTTGCAGTGTCAAAATACTCTTTTTGCAAATTGGTTGTGGGTGTTTGTGTTGAATGAGTGTTGCCACTTCTTGCTCGAAGAAAACAAGATCACTTCCCATAGAGGTAGGTGCCAGGGTATAATGTTCTCTGACCACGTTCTTTTGGATAATCCACATGTGGAGGGTGTAATGTTGAATATAAGGGCAATGAAGCTGGTGAAGGATCTGGAGCACAAGTCCTATGAGGAATGGTTGAAGGAGCTGGGGTTGTTCAGCCTGGAGAAGAGGAGGCTCAGGGGTGACCTTATCGCTCTCTACAGCCACCTGAAAGGAGGTTGTAGCCAAGCGGGGGTTGGCTGCTTCTCCCAGGCAACCAGCAGTAGGACAGGAGAATGTAGTCTTAAGCTGTGCCAGGGGAGGTTTAGGTTGGACACTAGGAAGAATTTCTTCACAGAAAGCGTGATTAGATATTGGAATGCCCAGAGAGGTGGTGGAGTCACCGTCCCTGTAGATATTTTTGGGAAAGACTGGATGTGACACTTAGAGCCGTAGTCTAGTTGATGTGGTAGTGTTGTCATAGGCTGGACTTGATCTCAGAGGTCTTTTCCAACCTAATTGATTCTGTGATGTCAAATGTGTGTGTTTGAAGATACTTGCTGTTATGTGGGATTTCTGCGTTAGAAGAGCAACACATTTGTATTATGTTTTCAGTATATTTTTTAAGTTAAACTTTGCAAAATCTAGAAATTGAAATACACAGTTCAGTTGCCGTACCAATGTGATTCCCATTTCCAGTCTCTATAACATCTGCACCATCGTGATGCTGGGCATCAACCTTGCTAGAAAGGATCATGTGGGTTGAAATCCCATGTGCTGCTCTCTTTGAACTTTTGTCAGTGGTTCAGTGCATATGTTGACCAAGCAACATAAGCCAGACCAGCATGGTGTGGGATGCAAACTCAGACATTAGCATTCTTTTGATGAAATCAGGGAGAGACATTCACACCAGCAGTTGATCCACTCAATGGATTTAGTTGTTTATCCAAAGAAAAGGCCACTGTCGGTCTGTGGTTAGTCACACCGTGCATTATTTCCTGAGCTTTGTGGGTGCTTCGCCATTGCCCCCCCAAGGCCTCTGTTACAGGAGTTTATTAGTCAGTCACATACTTGAGTATTTATCATATCTAAGTTCACAGGATTCTGAGGCTCTTTTGAGAAATTGTTAGTTGAGAATCAGTCATACATGGCCTTCATGATGTAATCCTGTATTAGGTACACACAACTGTATCAGTGCAGTCTGTAAAGATAAAGCCTTCCTCAATGTAAGTTCCAATTTTATGCACATCATTAAAATGTAGATAAATTACTTCAAAAGCCAAGAAAAAGACATTAAAAATTGGAATTTACCTAATCAAGGTAAGTTTGTAGCTTGTCTGCGTTTATGGTTTGTGAACTTGAGTGCACTGGTTTCTATTTATTTTATTAGATCCCTATCTGTTACACTCTGCGTCTTCCACCTGCTTCTTCTGTTAGCATAACTGGTGAAAATCTCTGGAGATTTAATTCCTGTTAAAATCTGATTTAATTTCACGGAGAAAATTGCATCATAGTCACCATGTCAACCATAGTCAACCATGTTGAGTATTGCTTGTTTCAGAGTGGTCTGAGGATTCTTTTGTGCTCCTCTCTGCTTTAGCTCCACTTTTGGAATCCTCCTGTGCTTCCAGGCTTTGCTTCTGGCTATGCAGTTGATCTAGGGCTTACTGTAACTATTAAGTGTGCCTAATGCTATTTTTTTGGACGTTGCGTGCTTGGCTTTTTGCTGTGTCTTGTTATCACTTTGCCACTGTTCTGTGGCTGGGACCTATGTTGAAGCTCCAGAAGCACCTTGCCTTCTAGACAAACAGGGGAGGGTAAGATGGCATAAACATCTAGTGAAATAGATATTTTTTAGGTGATTGTTAGCTAGAGACTGTGGAATCTCAGCTGTGATGCTGAGCAATGATCTGTTGAA
>NW_020955212.1:326764-331828 GCF_003031625.1 Empidonax traillii | reverse complement strand
TCACTTTGCCACTGTTCTGTGGCTGGGACCTATGTTGAAGCTCCAGAAGCACCTTGCCTTCTAGACAAACAGGGGAGGGTAAGATGGCATAAACATCTAGTGAAATAGATATTTTTTAGGTGATTGTTAGCTAGAGACTGTGGAATCTCAGCTGTGATGCTGAGCAATGATCTGTTGAAATGGAGAGCTTGAAGGTGGACAATAAGATAGTTAAAGATCTGGCTCTCCAAAACCTCTAGCTACCATGTCCTAATGAGTAGAAGATTTTGAACTGAATCTTCATATCTGATGGAACTCTCAGAAAAGAGGATTACTTCCATTCTGGGTAGAGTCTTTTCCTTAAAGATTCTTTTCCCAGCCAAGAGTCTGCCCAGCAGGAATTGTTTCCAAAGTCCATGCGCAGACACATGGAGGCTCAAGCCTCTGTGCCTATTGATATCTAGTTGATCTCTAGCCCTGTGTGCTTTTAGGATTCCAGACAGTGCAGAAAAAGGTAAGCACTTGGTATTTTATTATGTTACTGTGTGCACAGATGGTCTTTTTAAACCTTTTAGTGTACATCACATATAGTTTGAGCATACGGAAAATTCAGGAAATGGGAAGCTTCTAAGTTTTAGTCTGTTCTGTGTTCAGTGAAACTCAGTGAAATACCTTTTTATTAGGTTTTTGAACACTACTGTTTTTTTAAGTGTGGGAAAGGTAGATAAAAAATGAAAGCTAATTCTTACAGTGGGTGAGGAAGTGCTGGTTCTTTTGGGATCCCAATAAGAAAGGCACGAACACTTGATAGGCAGATCACGAGTAATAACTCCGAAAAGGTGATAGCAAGTTATGAAATCATATGTCCTTTCTGATGCTTGTAATCCTGAGATGATGTGGCTTGGGATGGATCTCTGGTCAGGGCATGGCATGCTGTAGATCTTGTTTGCTTGTTATTTATTAGTACTGTCACGTGGTTTTGCTCACAGTGCAGATTCATCCATCACTGAATCCATCATAGCAGTGGTGTCTGGAATGTAGGCTTTGTTGTCTCTTCGGCAACATGCTCTAATATTAATAAGGATTAATAAAACTGCAGTTCCTGAGCAAGGTGCTTATAATATTTCAAGTGGAAAAGGCAGTGTACTGTGCATAAAATTACACATTGATTATGTGGGCATTCATTAATTGTGCTATTGATTAGATGCAGCATGACTCAGTAATGATCACGTGGTATTTGTGACAGTCATGTACCTGAATGTGGGTCACTAACTGCTCATCCAGCTATAGTCTTACATGTGGATCATCACAAATAAGTTGAAAGGTCTTTGTAGTACTTGAGTTGGCTTGAAAGGGGTTCAGTTTTACCGGGACTGATGGGATAGATTAAGGTGGACTTAGTGAGCTGTTCAGGTGGACCCAAAGATTCAGAAGAAAGAATCTCAAAGAAAGAATCAAAATTTCTCTCAGTACTTCAACTTAAATGAACATCTGAATTTGTTTTGTTTTGGTTTGTGTTTTTTTTTTTTTTTTTTTCCACTTTTGCTGTTCTCTATAGTTTTGTTTTTCTCCTACCTTTGTGTTTTACCCTTTGAGGTCAGTTGAGTAGCTTTATGCAACATTTACAGGGCTTTATATTAGCTAATTAACCAAAGTGTTTTGATCACCAGTTTGTTTAAAAATAGATTTTGCTATGAGAGTGTTCTAAATTTTTGGACAGCTCCTGGTCAATGTAGGTCCCACCATTTGCATTCTCTGAACAAGAAGGGCTAAAATTTCCCCTTAAAAATAATTGTAAAAGTATCTTGATGTCAGGGAGCCCTTATGATTAAAATGGACTCATCCTGCTAAGCTGAGAAAAACAAAGGTAGAGGTAAGTTGTTGGTACTTGGTATTGGTCATGGTAGAAAGAGGGTAGGCAGACTCTTGTAGCATCTGAGGAAGAAGAAACAATAATACGTTACTGTTGACTAATTAACTAGATTTTTCTTCAGAGGAAACAGAAAGGAACTGTGAATTTCTGGTAGTGTAACCCTTCCAGATGAATTTGTATTAATTTTCATAAACATACTTTGGTCACGGTTCCATAGTTATATGATTGATGCATATTTCTTGGCCTAGAAATGATAGTGTGTACACTGGAAGGGGTCCAAGAAAAGCCCTTCCTGAGGCAGCTATTTATTTTTGTTAGTTAGCATCCTGCTGCTTTGTTCCTTACTAGAGTTAGCTGGAAGAGGGGGATGGGAAGCTGTAGTCATAGCTCCAGAAGCTTCAGTGATCGTGTACGTGCTGCCTATCTGATATCTGCCATAGGCCAGTATAATTTCTTAGCCCACATTTTCTTTATCCGTGTAAAAACTTGGCCTGCAATGAAGTGCTGAACTATTTTAAGGTATCAGCTGATAAATGCCTGAAAATTAATTGCAGCATAGGATGGGAAGGCATCTTGCTATATGTGGGTTGTCTCCTTTAGTACAGAATGCTGTGGTTTTGGGAATAGCTTCTGTTGGAGACCTTAGAAGGTGTTGCAGAAGCCCAGATCTCTGGTGTGCAGCTCTGGGCAGCAGTGCAGAAGACTTCAGAGAGCACTTGCCAGCAGTATTCAATAAGTAATTTTTCTCTTGTATTCTGGAACTAATGCGTAGTAAAAGCAAAATCATTGGCTTGAATACAGTTCTTGTGGTTCAGCAGATAGTAAGCACAACTGTTTTTTGGGCTTCAGTCTTTTGGTGTTAGCCACTTCATATTTTGTGAAGGGGAGAGGGATCCGTTTCTCACTGGCTGAGCAATTGAATTTAGTTTGTGGCAAAGTGTTAGATATTTGAAATTGTTCTTTTCTGAACTACAAGTGTAGTTTAATCTACATAGATTATAAAGGGTTTTTAGAAGTTAGATGAGGATCATCTAGAATTGTCACACAATATGTAATTTCGCTCTGTTGAAAGGAGCTGGCTATAAAAAGACCTTCTGAGTCTTTATCTTTCTGATGCTATACCAGATTTTCTCTGTAGGTTTTTTCACTGCATACAATACAGTGTTCTTCATTAAAGTGGGAGATAAAGTGAATGAAACACATTCAAAATGAATGGCTTTTTGAGTGTCACAAAAAGCTTGTCAGAATAAGCTTTGTTGTAGCACAGTAGTTCTGCATTAATAAAGATTTATTTGGAAAAAACCCCAAATCTCTGAGAATACCTTAACATTTCTGTTTAAGGATATTTGAATTCTTAAAATATCCTTTAAAATCATGTTATTAAACTTCCCAAAGTCCTAATTGATAATATTAGGGAAATAACCAGTTATGTTTCCTTTTTTGGAGTTGTTATTTGTGTTTAGCAGTGATGTCATTTGGTGTAGGGAAAAAGATTTTTCTCAGCACTAAAATTTGTAATGGCTATCAGTTCACTTCTGCCTGCTCTTACTGGGAAGGTTTGGTTTCTCAGCATTTTAATTGAGGTTGTAGTGTCATCTTGGTCAAAGTCATATGTTTGTGGGTTTGTTTTGGAACAGCACTTAGGCTTAATGGTTTTCAGCTCTAAACTGGTGTCTGGTAGCTACATAGGAAATTAGCCATCATATTCGAGTGCATGGCCAACAGTGTGCGATATGGAAAGTGAAGATTGCCATACCTCTTTTAGGGCATAAAATGCTGGAATCTTTTAATCTTGAAGTATTTTAAGTCCGAGCATCCCTAGAGGAGATTTATACAACACATGCAGTAATTATTTTCTAAAGCATAAACCCAGCTATTGAAATTCTGTGAAAGTGTAATGCAAAAGCCATTTCTGTGGTCTGCATGTTGGGTATCTTCCAGCAAATGGAGCGGGGTGTGTGTGTGGCGTGATGGCAAGTTGCTAATTGTGGGTGCAGTAAGATAGTGAGCAGGAAGAAAGAGTATCACTCCAGCTTCTCATCTAATAAGCAAGAATCAGGAACTCAGACGTTTTATTAGATTTCAGAGCAGTGCTGAGCTGTGCAATCGATGTTGTTATTGCACTGTTCTGCAGTTCACAAAATTTTAACTTCCTAAAATTACAGGAAAACATAACTTTTCATAGCATTGACTTGAAGCTTTTGTACTGTAGTCAAGTTTCATGATTTCACTTGCATCTCTGCTCTTTGAGGTTTTCTTGAAAGGACATTGAGGTGCTGGAGCGGGTCCAGAGAAGAGCAACGAGGCTGGTGAAGGGACTTGAGCACAAGTCCTATGAGGAGAGGCTGAGGGAGCTGGGGTTGTTTAGTCTGGAGAAGAGAAGGCTCAGGGGTGACCTCATCACTCTCTTCAACTACCTGAAGGGAGGTTATAGCCAGGTGGGGGTTGGCCTCTTCTCCCAGGCAACCAACAACAGGACAAGGGGACATGGGCTCAAACTCTGCCAGGGGAGGTTTAGGTTAGACATTGGGAAGACATTCTTTACGGAGAGAGTAATAAGGCATTGGAACGGCCTACCCAGAGAGGTGGTGGATTCACCATCCCTGGAGGTTTTTAAGCAGAGATTGGATGTGACCCTTAGTGCCATGATATAGTAATTGGGGTTGGACTTGATGATCTTGGAGGTCTTTTCCAACCCGATCTATTCTATGATTCTATGATTCTTAATGGTGTTTCTCCTTTGTGTACAAGAAGATTTAAATAAACCTGCTTGAAAAGCCTCCTTCCTCTTCATTAATGAGCAGAAAGTAGCAGGCAGTGAAATTTATCTGGAGTGATAACTTTCTGACCAGAAATTGCTGATTATGAGCTAAAAGATTATTAACATATTTAACTGTTAGAATCTTTTTCATCACTGAACACATCGTTATAGAAATTGAGACTTCTCAGTTGCATGTCCAGTGTTTTCTCTTATTATTGCAAGTGGTAACTGCATGAAAATATGCTGAATTTTAGATTTTTTTTTTTTTAAGTGACATATTTATAAAAAACTATCCTTTAATGGCATTAACACTGACTGACTCTGGTGTGCATCATTTGAAATGAAACATTGGTGCTCTCCTTCCCTTCAGACCTTGGTTTTGTTTCTAGGTTGCACGTCTTCAAAAAATCCCTGATGGTGACAATGAGACAATGATTCCTGTACTGTCTTC
>NW_020955212.1:252351-326455 GCF_003031625.1 Empidonax traillii | reverse complement strand
GACATATTTATAAAAAACTATCCTTTAATGGCATTAACACTGACTGACTCTGGTGTGCATCATTTGAAATGAAACATTGGTGCTCTCCTTCCCTTCAGACCTTGGTTTTGTTTCTAGGTTGCACGTCTTCAAAAAATCCCTGATGGTGACAATGAGACAATGATTCCTGTACTGTCTTCAAAAAAAGCAAGTGAATTGCCAGTTGATGAAGTAGCAAGTATCCTGCAAGTAAGTAGTTTTTGCATCTCTTAAAAATGCACTGATGTTACCAAACAGTAAGTTTGGTATTTCTTAAGGACAGATCTTGTAATTGAAAGTTGATGCGTTATCATGCATTTTGATATTAGCTATTGGCTGCTTCTAAAAGCAAGTTGATTTTTAAATTGTTACTTGAAATGCTCTAATCTCTTAATATTTTCAAAAAAAAAAATTGGGTATTTGGAGGTGGACTGAGATTCAACTTGAAAATGTTTGGATTTCTGCATGCTTTGAGGATGCCTATTTGTTAATAAAAATCCTGGAGTCAGTCTTGTTATAAAATTGTCTTTTTTTTTTTTTTTTTTATTGTTCCCATTTCCCTACAGAATCCCTAATGTCCTTAATTTATTTTGATAGCCTCCATTTTAAGCGGAGAAACAGGATTGAGTAAGCTGCCCATTGACAGATTTATGAACCCTGGAATCTGGGTTAATTTTCATGATAGATGGTCTTTTTTTCATTTTCTGTATGCTTGACTGCCCATGGAGTACACCACGATAAATGTTGGTCACTGACAACTCAAGACTTGGAAGCAAATTGCTGTCATTTGGCTGAGCAGCTGAACTCCTGACATCATCCTCAGGAGTCTGAAGTATGCCCACAGTTTGGCTTGTTGTAGAGTTTTCCGCAGGGAAGATCAGCAGTCATTTAGAGACGTGAAGCAACATCTGCTTCTGTAGTTCCTACGTGACTTTTTGGTTCCATCTCTTGAATACTGCCAAATGGAGTTTTAAAATAGTAGTCTGTTAGTTTTTATTGTCATACAAACATTTAGTGCTGGGCTCGTCTTTACGATGTTGCGCAAATGTTTATGAACTAAGGCTGGATATTTTGGGGTTGGAATTAATTCTGAAGTCTAGCTTTTCAGTGTAATTGCTGGCTGCTTTATTCTTTGCGTATTTTAATAGGCTAATCTTCAGAATGGCTTAAAAAACTGTGAAGTTTGTCATAGACGGGCATTCCATGGATGGAATGAATTTGATATTAGTGAAGATGAACCACTGTGGAAAAAATATATATCCCAGGTGAATGTTTTTGTCCTTTCTACTTTTTAGTTTCAATACTTTTCAGTGGCTTTGCTTGTTATTTTGATTTACCTAGCTTTTATGTGCATAAACATATTTTTATATAAGTGGGAAAAGTCTAGTAGAATGGGAAATTGCAGCTTCTATAATTTATATCTGATTTACCTGTTGAAAAAGCTTTTGTTTAGGTATACACCAGTGTTTCGATTAAGTGATTTGTTCTTCAGTGTGTATTCATATCTAGACAAAGGGTACCATTCATAATTAGCCTTAGGGCTAGAAAAGCAGAATAAACTTCCCTGTAGTCAGACGTGGTCCTGAGTTGTACTAAGGTCATAGAACAATACATTTGGCTGTTGGTAAATGTTTAAATGGAATATGCAATATGAATAACTTGATAGACAAAGGGAATTTTGAAAAGCAAAACTGCTGCCTTTGAACTGAGGGTGGAGGTGAGACCAGTCTTGATTCTGGTGTTAAGCAGAACTGGCAAGAGTCAAGTGTGAATTTTTTTTCTTATCAGTGTGATATATCTCAGAGACATGTATACATACCTGGTATGTATACCTGAAAGTGTTACTATTTTCTCCTACCTACTCCTGCTGCCCCCTCGCTACACAAGGTATCTACACAGAAGATTTTTGTGATGAATTTGCAATGTTAAATATTTTGGTCAACGTTTCAGTGCAACCTTGAAGTAATAGATGGTTGAGTGTAGAGATCCTGTGTTACATGGGAGTGCCTAAAAAGATCTTCAGTGCTCTGCTGAGGATAGCAGTGGGAACATCATCCCATACTAGCTGTACTTTGGCATTAATGCTTTATTTTCCCATGTACAGGGTCAATTAGTTGGATGCATCAGAACACTTCTAAGACATATTATCCAGGTCTATTTTAGATGGGACTTATTAAGTTGCATATTTGCCTTGAATATGCTTATAAGATGTGCTTTTAGAATGTTCTTCACTTGAATTGTTGGAATGTTCTTTTTTATAGAGTTTCTCGGAAAAATCACTATGTTAGCAACCAGCTAGCTGTCATAGAAGCAAGGTCCTTTATTATTTTAGACTTAAAAATCTAAGGAAATCGTATGGTATAAAAGGAAAATTGGTGTCTTGTAAAACAAGAAACCATGAATTAAAAGTTAAGAAATATATTGCTGCCTTAATAGTGATCAGTTGCTGGGAACAGGATCAGTCTTTTACCTCAAAGACTTTTTGAATGTATTTCGGGCTTCTTTTTGTATTTTTAAATACAGTATAAACAATTATAGGAGATTATTCTCTTTGTATTTTAAATGCGCATCGAGAAATGTAAGAAACATTCTTCTGTCGCATATTGAATACAGTCTATTCAAGGTCTTTGATATTTAAAAGAAAGCTACTCAAGCAAACATCTGAACTGCACAGAGTTAGATTTTCTTTGCACTGGTAGGTCATAAATATTTTAATAATAGAATAATATGCTTCAAAAATAGATCTGATGTGCTTTGAGGGGTAGATAAAATGGCCTTTCTGTCAAGAGTGTGGCTGAATTACTGTTCTGTTTCGTTGCAGTTTAAAAACCCCCTTATTATGCTTCTCCTGGCATCTGCAGTCATCAGTGTTGTAATGCATCAGTTTGATGATGCTGTCAGTATCACTGTGGTAAGGAACTAAAATTCTGTCTTCCTTGGGAGAACTTAGGAATGTGTGACCACGTGTGTGTTCAACATCACACGAATGACAATGTGGGGTGGGATCACTTGACTACAGTTAATGAGTTTGATTTGTTTGCTGTCATTATACCTGTTTATTTTATGGGTGGGTTTTGGTTTTTTTCTTTTCCTTGGTTGATAGCAGCAATATGTATCGAAATGGATCTTTGAATAATTTCCTGGCTACTTCTTGCATCTTTGCTCTTCTGTTGGTTAAAATGCCTGTCTTTAGGCGTTTGTTCAGAGGAGCAATGTTTTTGGCATATTCTATGAAATTTTAATCTTAAATTGTGCTTTAATTTCAAATTGAAACCAACATAAGCCTTCTGTGACTGTACTTGAGAGATGTAATCTTTTAAACATGAAAAAGAAGTGTAACCTGAGCTCTCTAGAAATCACAGAAGAATGATAGGAGCTGAAGTAGTAATTTTTTTGTAGAAGCTTGCAGTTAAATAGGGTGCTAAACTAGTGAGCCAAATATAGTACTCATAAACATTTGTAATTGCAATTGAGACAGAGAAGAAAATTCTAATCCCTTTGACCTTTTTGGGGTGATAGGTGGTAACTGAAAATCTTTTTTTTTTTGCTCTTGTCTTACCTCTGCAATTCTTGTGTTGAGTTTTACTTCTGTGCGTAACTCAAGGTACTCGAAGGTTTGCTCTTAACCCCTCTCTTTTTTTTTGTAAAGAAAATAGTTTTCTTTGGAAGATAAACTATGTGGCTTCTTAAAGCAAAAACTTACAAATTTGAATTTGAGTATAGTGTTAGTTTGGAATAGTCTGTTATGTTCCTAAGTTGGATTTAGGTAAATTATTGTATTATGAAATTTATTTAATTATTGTGGCTGAAAGTTGAATAATTTTCTGTTTTTTTTTTCCCTTGGTTAGTGCCCTTAAGTCTATTTCTTAGCTCTCTTGAGCAAGGCAATGAGAAAAGAACAAAGCAGTTAGTGTAAGGGAGCAGTAATTTCTATGTTCTGTGCTACAGCCCGAGAAGGAGTCTTTCAATGGCTTTGTGAACACTGGTAGATGTGTCTTAAAATGTGGAGGAAAAAGGTGTGATTGAGTTGAAGTTTATCAGTTGTGGGGTTTGTCGAACTTCTGACTACCTTCTACCATTTAGTCTTGTTATTATTATTAGTGGCCACTTTATCACTGAGTGAATGCTTGTTTTACTTCATTTTCAGATGACAGTGCAACTTTTCTATTACTATATATTTGTGTTCAGAGCCTTATCAACAAAACTAGTTTGCTAGCTAAAGATCAGTGACATATATTACTTTTGTTGGCGGTGCTGGCTTGAGCTGCCTTTGCCATCCTTTTAGCTCTGCTGGTACAAAGGTATAACTTTCTGTTCTGGATTGGGAACTGATGGAGATTAAAAGAAAAATAAAATAATTACATACTACTTTCCATTGATATGAAGCTAGGAATGCAAAGCTGTGCCAGGTAGAATGATCTGTAGAATGTAATATTGCCTCCAAAAGAAACACGTGGAGCTGTGATGGAAATATCCCGTGGAAAGATGGAATATTTATGTAGTTACTTCCTAGTATTTGGTTGGTGAAGTCAATGCCAGTATCACAAATAAGGCAGATTTCCTGGATTTATGTGAATTTAGTTGAGTTCAAGAGTTTTTTGCTTGCAAAATGGTAATATCTTGGATATTTTTAGTACTTGCTGTGTGTACTTTAAAGTCTTAATTAATGGATGTTATGTTTCTGTAAGAAATGAGTATAACAACTCAGTTAATGTAAGAAAACTCAATTCACGAGTGTATTGAAGGAGAAGATGAGACTTACTTTACAACAAATTGATCATTGATATTTCCTGTTATAGGTTTAATTAATTCATGCACTTTCACATCATGTACTTAGAAGGCCCATGATGTTTATGTTGAAGTCTTGTGACCAGAATTGTATTTGATATGGAGAACTAAGAAGGCTTGCTGTTGAGGCTTTAGTGTACTTATCTTGGATTCCTCCTAATGAGCAATTATTTTTTTTTTTTAGCTTTTTTATTTTGGATCTCTGGCATCTCAGCTGTTTGGGGAGTGCCTGGTGTCCTGTCTCTCTCCTTGGGTGTTGGAGCAGAGTTTCTGAGTTACTGTCATGGTTTTGCCTTGGGTCAATTTGTTTTCAAATTCCTTCATCTTCCTCTTGTTTTTCTTGCTAGGATATTTTATGACTCCAGTTTTTCAGCTGCCTTATATCTAATCTTCAACTGATTCTTAGTCTTTCTATTATCTGGTTACTTGGATAAAACAACATCTGTGATGCCCTGTAGCAGTTAACACACCTTTGTTTTGTTCACAGAGAACACGAGTCAGTTTTTCTATTTGTGTCATGTATCTTTCCACTGCTGTCTCTTGCTCACCATTTAGAAAAAGGAAGCAAAGGAAGTTTTTCAAGTTTGCTATCAAGTTATTAATCTTGTTTTTAGTGAAATCAGGTTATCACGTCCCTGGACATCACTGAAACAGGTGTAAATAGATAAAGCCATTCCTTTTGGAACAAAGCCCAGGGATACCAAGTGATTTTGAGCATGAGAAAGTTTGTTTCCAAATCAGCTTGTTAATATGAGCAAAACCAAATATGATTGCTTACTTTCTTGGTAATTTGGAATTCTTTTGTCTCACATGTTTTTGTTTTCTTGCAGGCAATACTCATTGTTGTTACAGTTGCCTTCGTTCAGGTAAGACAGCTGTTGGGTTGTCCAAATAAGAAAATTGCTTTTGTGTAAACTCTTCTATTAATAAGACTGAAGTAGTTGTCTCAATGCATTGTGCAATGATTGAGTAACGTGTTTTCATCAAAGTCTTTTGCCTTTTCTAAAGTGCATGATTTGTCCTGTTTTAACCACATTGACATTTATGCACCTGTGTCAGTATTATACTCAGCCATAAGAGTACTTGTAAAGAAGCCCTTGGAGTAAACAGTTAGAAGTACTTAAGTATTTAACATAACATAAAAGATTTTGAAAATGTAGCTCTTGCTTCAATTTTGTGCACAGATGGGGAAAAAAAATCATCTAAGTAGTTTCCCAAGTCTTAAAGTTGTTTTTGTTCTGTAATTACACAGCTTTAGTCAGGGTGTACCTGAATCGAAATTGCTTTGTACTTGTGCTTTGTATCTTTAATTGCTTGAATTCTGTACTCTGCTTATTGAGTTAGATATGAGTTGTTACCTTAGTTCTCTGGGAGCTAAAAGCACAGTACTTTTGGCACTAACTTGTTAAACTGTAGAATTCAGAAAAGGTGTCTAATCCCTGAGTTTAGAAGTGTCACTGCAAGTATTACAGATAATTGAAGATAATGAAGGAAATGCAAAGGACTTCTGATATTCTTTCAGAAGAAATGCATGTGGGCAAATCTGGAAATTTTTCAGAGTTTGGACCGTATTTGCTTTTTGAAGTATCTAATGCAGAACTGTTGAATGTTTTCTCTTACCTGATTTTTTGGAATATTGCTTAATACAACTTCACTGATAAAATAAATTTCAGTGGCTCTGTCTTATATTGTGAAACTTTTCCACGTTTTAAAAATATTATCTGCTTTATTTTTAAAACATTGTCTCTGCAGGAGTACAGATCAGAAAAATCTCTTGAAGAGCTTAGTAAACTTGTGCCTCCAGAATGCCATTGGTATGTAATTTTGTCCTTTCAGTCCTAAATTAAATCATATGAAGTTTAGTCTGAAATGAGTAAATGGAAAAAATTTTACTGAACTTACTTCCTTTTCATCAAGTTTTTATGCTGACATAGAACACACTTCACTTTTCCTCATTTTAAAGATCCTTTTCATGGACCTAAAAAAACTACACCATGTTGTTGCCTCTCTGAACCCTTCAAATGATGTAACTGAGATGTAACCTCTAGGGAAAAAAAAGAGCAAATTAGAAGTATTTTGCTGACTCCTGTAAAGTTGCAACGTGTAGTCAGGGGCATGAATGCTTTTCTCAGACAAAATGCCAGAGGAGACACTCCTACTGCTCTCCCTGTTTTTACCTGCAGTGTACGAGAAGGTCGGGTGGAACATACCCTTGCCAGAGATTTAGTGCCAGGTGACACAGTCTGCCTGTCAGTTGGAGACAGAGTCCCGGCTGATCTACGGTTATTTGAGGTATGTGCCTAGAACGGATTTAATGCTTCATAATTTTCCTTCTTGTGGGATAGAGGGGAAGGGAAGATAGCCTCTGAATGCTGAAGTGCAGTGAGTGCTCTCGTTTGGAGTTCACAACTATCTTGGTAGAAAATTTGAAGGAATTACTTTCCAAATGTGATCATACATTCTTAATCAGTGTGTGTAGTTTCTTAATGTGGGACATGAGAGGAAAGAATTTGTGAATTGTAGGTAGTAATGTGGTGTTGAAAATTTTATTTTTTTCCCCCCTCAATGCTAAACATGTTGCAAAAATATTGTTTTCAGTCTGAATGCTAAAATATTTTAGCAACTGGTTGCAGGTAACTGATTTTCACACTTTATTGGCATGAAATTTAGGATATAGTTCCTCTGTTCATTAATAATGAAATATTGGAAAAAAAAGAAATTGTGCTGGTGTAATCTTCTCTTTGACGCTTCTTCATCAGTGTGTGTCATTATATCTCCTGGGTTATGCAATATTTAACTTGTGATATTAGCACTGATGGAAGTGTTTGAGTTGAAGCCATGGCACTATAGTAGTATTTATATATTCTCTAAAAATGAAGTGTAATGGGTATATATATATATATTCATCTTGCTTATTGGATGGTTTTGGTTGAATTTCACATTACTTTTCTGTCAGATTGGGCATCCTCAGTGTGCCCAGTATCTGGGCTATCTATCATGCTAAAGTAATTTCTGGTTATGAAGATCTATATATTCAGTTTATCCACTGTTGATACTTGATTAATCACTGTTCATTTCATAGACGAAGTCTAAATGAACTAGTTTCTGAGGCAAATTTATGTTGCTCCTGAGAAATTTGTCTGGATCATGTGTTTAGCCCCAGCAGTGTAGTTCGTAGTTGAGTGGGCTTGTTTTTGTGTTTGCAAATACTTTCTGCTTCCCTTGGCAGTTGTATAGTCTCTGCATTGTTATGAAACTGCTGTTGCAGCAGCACCTACTTTCTTGCTCATATCTGATATCATGCTATGATAGCAGCGGTCTTGGACCTCTTACAAAGGAAAGCAGAAATGGATTTAGAGGTTTCTCATCTGTCTGCAGCCCTACACCAGATGAATTTTTTTTGCCGTCCTTAACTATTCTTGCAGATCATTTGAAAATAAGAGCTTGTCATCTTATTTTCATCTTGTGTCTAATGGGCATTACTACCAAGTGGTGGGTTTTAAAGAAGAGGATCATTTGGAAATCATCTTTTCAGACAAGGATCTAGATTTCTTCTGTGTGTTCTCACTCATGTGTCCTGAAAACAGTAAAAGTGATAATTCGGCACTATTTAGTTTGTGAAGTCATTTGTATGTGTTAACTTTTTTTTTTTCACTAGTCTAATCTTGCAGGGACAATCTTGTTCTTAAAAACGTATTTGAAAATCTTTTCTGGCCTACATATGTTAATGAGCGGTCCATCAAGCTTTATGATAATTTTCTCTAAAGCTGGAGTATTGCATCAAGAACTAACATGCATGGAACAGTGTGGACTTGAAACACTCTTCCTTTTGGTAGTGATGATAAAAGTTTCAGAGCTCATCTATAACTGAACAGTATCAAAGTGGCATCTTTATCTTCCACCTTTGGCTCTTTTAAGTGAGAGCTTTGTTAGGAGGGTTTGTTGCTTTGTTAATACTTATAATGTGGTTGATATTGAGATATCTCCTTACCATATGAATAAACTGGATATATTTTTAACAGTCAAAATTGTGAAACTTAGGTTTACACTTCCAGCTACTTAACAAAATATTTTCATGCTTTTTACCTATTTTGTTTTCAAAGGCTGTGGACCTTTCCATTGATGAATCCAGTCTCACAGGTGAGACAGCTCCTTGCTCTAAATCTACAGCTCCTCAGCCAGCAGCAACCAATGGAGACCTTACTTCTAGGAGCAATATTGCTTTCATGGGGACATTGGTCAGATGTGGAAAAGCAAAGGTAAAATCATTATTGATAGAGAAGAGCGTTTTCCGTATTTCAACAATTTGAAGTTCTTATTTTTAAAGTTCACCTCTCAGTCATTAGTGTGATACTCTGCAGAGCTCTTCTCACTGGTGCTTTTTCAGATACTGGTTTAATAAGAGAACTAGGGCCAGGAGAGCTCAGATTTATAGGGAGCAGATGATGTGAAACTCCTCTCTCTAAGGATGTGGTGATTTGCTTCTAGAGCTACATTCACATGTTTGAAAATCCGTAACTGAAAATTCAGTTGTGGTGCAGTGTAGGTGTTACCCTTTTTGAGTTTTGTTACTGGTAGTCAACAAGTACTTTGGCATTGCACAGAATAGCAATTTGTTTCACAGAGACAAAATGTTTTTTAGGGAAAAAATCTCTACTCGTGACAAGAATAATTTCATAAACAAAGTTAACAAGTGTAGCAGGCTGAAAAGCATTTGCCCGCTATTTGAGCCCAAGCTGTAAGATTGACCACTAACATTAAAATTAGACCTCAAATTTGAATTGGCTTTATTTTTGTGTGTGGATTTTTTTTTTTTTTTTAGGGGATAGTTATTGGAACAGGAGAAAACTCTGAATTTGGGGAGGTTTTTAAAATGATGCAAGCAGAAGAGGTGAGTATATATTTCATTCATTAAAACTTTGAATTTATTCCATGGGAACTTGGTTAAACATAATTATATTGCTTTCAATATTTTTGTTTCCTCTCGTGAAGCAGATCTTAGCTCTTGAACATGAAAGTAGTGATTGAATTCAGTGCAACAAAATATCCATAGCTGACTTAAAGATATTAACTGTGAAAATAATAATCTGAACCTGTCTAATTATTTACATAGTTTTCTATTTGGCTAAATTGAATTTTCTACAGATGATGAAAAAATTCCTTTTGAGATATAATTTGCCTTCCATGGCCTTAATGCCTCTATTTTGAAAATCAGTTTTATTCTTCAAGAGCTCTTTGGTCTTGGAAGAAGTGCAGTGGTTTTTAATCAGCACGTTGTTTTGGTTTTTTAAATAAAATTTTTAATAAGACCTTTTATATTAAATTTGTTGCAGACATCACAAAGCTCCCAAAGAATATTTCTAATATTTTTTTTAAAATTCTATCAAAGAGTAGTCTATTTTCTCTAAGTTATGTATGGAAGCATAGGACATAACTGCCCCTTATTCACTGACTGTCTTGAATTTTGCACCTGTGAAGTAATATGTGAGACAGTTAATTTGTTAACTGCTGCATGTTTGCCTTTTATCAAGGCTCCAAAGACACCTCTGCAGAAGAGCATGGATCTCCTGGGAAAACAGCTTTCCTTGTATTCCTTTGGTATAATAGGTAAGAAAATTTATGTAAAATAATTACAGATTATTATCTAGTGGAAACTAATGTGTAGGCCTGGGAAATGGAAGGCTTGATTTCTTTTTAAAAAATATTTTGGCTTCTGATTTTTTTGGTCACTTTTGAATTCATTCCACTAGTTATCTTAAAATTACTAATGATTACTGATCATAAGGTCGTTAACTTGCTTCTTCCTGCAAATGTGCTGTTCTGACTTGCTTCTTGTCCTTTAAATGCTTCCTTTTAAATTGCATTATGCCTTTATATTCTGATTGAGGGTGTGCATTAGTGAGTACCTCACTGTTGGTATGATTGGGCAACTTGACTGGCTGATACTTCCCTCACCTTTGCCATACTAATGGAATCATGCTTTGACAGTGAAAGAACTAACAGATTTTTTTTATAGGTAGCACAATGATAAGCTTGGTTTTGGCTATTTGACTGCTTTTTTTTTTTTTTTTTTTTTTTTTTTTTTTTTTTTTTTTTTTTTTTTTTTTTTTCTTTGTCCCCATGAGGCTACAGTATATGTTGGTTTTACATTTTTCCCGACGACTATTTTCTTTGTAGGCGTTATTATGCTAGTTGGCTGGTTGCAAGGAAAGCATATCCTTGATATGTTCACAATTGGTGTGAGGTAAGATTTTTGTTTTTAAATAGCGCAGATCATGTGCATTCCAGCAAATGTCTGAAAGCTAGTGATGTGTTTTATGATATGCTTACACACACTGCTCTTAACTTCACGTTAAATAATTAAAAATGAAAATAGAAAAGCAAATTTATACTTATTTTTGATGATGCAGTATGTTCCTGTCAGTCTCTTAAACTGCACGTTTGTATCGTGATTTCGGAGTGTCGTGGGGAACATCTGCAAACAAGCACTGAGAGTTGTACAGTTTGGATTTTCATCACTGAGTAAATAAAGTAATTTAATAATAAACTGTAATTTTATAAGAGGCATCTGACAAAACTAAGTTACTGCAAGCCTTGTGTTGTGTAGTTCAATAGCTCATTTTCTACCATATTAAGCAAACTTAATCCCGGGGTGTTTGCTGAGAACAACTCTGAATTTAGATGGTCTAACTCTGTACTCTTAGAAAAGTTGCTGAGATACTAATTATATGGACAGTGCATAAGGCAGAAGTGTTTCTTTAAATTACATCATCAGACTCTGGTTATTTACCGTTTTGTGGAGGGGAAACCCTTCCCCCCCTAACCCCCCCCACCCCAAGCTTCATCTTTGAGCATTGCCTAATGAGTTATTGTGATCTTGTTTACACTGTCATCCTGCTTTTTATTTGTTTTTTAAGAGTACCATTCCCTCACTTAAATTACTGCCACATTATGATCTTGCAGTAGCCCTTGTTGATCAGTTGTGGCATTTCTTAGTTCTGTTTAGTGCTGACTACACTTATTCTTCACAATCTGGCCTGCTTTGCACAGCCCTGATTAGTATTTTGTGTAGGCAAAATAGGTACAATCAACTTCTCCCTTACCCCAACATTTCGTCATACTTTTGCATAAATAATGAGTAGAAATGATCTAATTTATTTCATTTTTTACTGTCTTCAGTGGACATGTTTTAATGAATGGGGTACATCTAGAGTCACATGGCAGCTTCTTCCTTTCAGTTTTAACCTCAGTGACCAGACAGCTACAAAAACAATGTTCTGAATTGTAAATGCATCATTACTATGGTATCTTGTATAACATTCAAAAACGAGATTTGTATATTTACTTTCATTGCAGTTTGGCCGTAGCGGCAATCCCTGAAGGACTCCCAATTGTGGTAACAGTGACACTGGCCCTTGGTGTGATGAGAATGGTGAAGAAACGGGCTATTGTAAAAAAACTGCCTATTGTTGAAACTTTAGGTATGGCTAGACTAACTTAGAGATAGTGTTTTGATACAAATGTCAGGAAATCAAAAAAATCGATGACTAATGATAAAAGCACAGCAAGTATTCTTATTTTGCTAGCAATGTGGTGACATCTTTATACATTTCTAAATAGAATGGGTTTTTACACAGTAGGAATTCAGGTAGATGTTTCTGTGGACCTTTGTTTTTTGAAGTGAGATGAGCAGTTAATAGCATGCCATGCTTGCAATACTCTAATCTGAGTGATTGGATATATAGACTCTTCAAACTTGTTTGCTGTAAGATGTTCTTGCTTTAAATAAGACTTATGAAATGATTTTTAAACTAAACATCTTTGGGGTAAATCTAGGAATGATATTGACAGTAGAAAACAAATCCAGATTTGAATATTAGAAAAAGCTTTGTAATCAGAGTGCATCTTCAGGATGTTATGCTGCTCATATTCAAACTTAAAATCGTTTAAAAACATTTAAGCTCAAACACATTCGGTGTGCGTGTTGAGTCGTAAAATATGTAAGGCACAGAACATGGAACAGAAATAGAAATACTAAGTTAAATAATTGCATTTGAGCTTCTTTTTGCATTTGAAGATTAGAAATATTTTTTTCCAATGCCTCTAGTGGAGTTTCATTAGTGTTGCAAGGTTTTTTGTTGCCTTTGCAGTTCCTGCTGTCCTGTCCAGAAACGTCAAGATGCTGCAACAGTCTATCTGAATCTCCATTTCTGAGTTAAAAGGCATATAGAAATCTCACATTTTTGTAATCTTTTGAAGCTTATTGAAATTTGAAGGTTTATTATTAAGTCACACTTGTGTGACAAAAGTGTTGCGGCTGGTGTTAGATAAATCTTGTACTTTTTAATAAAGAGGAATGACTGCTGTAAAGCAAGGCCTTAGTTTTCCATGTCACCAGGAATCACAGCTGAGATTTCAGAAATGTAGTTTGAGATACAGCAGAATAAAATAACAGAGAGGTAGTAAATGGAAGTATTTTGGATGACTTGTGAATCTGGGATTTTAATTAAGTTTTTTTCTATTTATTGGGCAAACTTGCAAAGAACCTCGTACGACTATTAATACTTGAAAATTTGCTGTCTTTTGTTAAAGCTCACTTTTTTTTTTTTCACAGACAGCTGCAGTATTTGTTGAAATTTGCTTGATGTGAATACTTCTGGCTTTGTTAGTTATGTTATTCTAAACAAGCATTGTCTTATAAATGTTAATCGGTTATTTCAGGTTGCTGCAATGTAATTTGTTCAGATAAAACTGGAACTCTGACAAAGAATGAAATGACTGTTACTCATATTTTTACTTCTGATGGACAGCATGCTGAGGTATGTAGCGTGATGCTTAGGCTTGAATTTTCCTTTTTGTTTTGTATATCAGCTCAAACATTCTTGAATACACTACAGGTAACGCATCTGTCAGGAAAGCCTAAATTTATTGCAGCAAACTCCTGTCCCTCAACTTCCAACCATTTCTGTTCTTGAGTACATTTAGTATTGCAGCCTTTGAGCTGTGCTATCCAAGCCTTTTCTGGTTACAGAAGAATTTTTTTGTATAATGTGTTAAGTTCTTGCATCTCTTGATGGCTGTAGGTCACAATAAGAGACAGATGCTGAGATACAGCACAAAGGCAAGTTGAGAGATTGTGTTTGTCTTCAGTATAGAAAGCTGAGGCTATTTTACTGTTTCAGGTGCATAAAAATAAAATGTACATGTTAAAAACATTTAAAATGGGAATATCTAGCTTTTGACAAGTTTAAAAGACAGTTTATTGTGTCAATCCTTCATACTGAATACGTATTGTCATTGTTAGTTTTTTTTGTAATGGATGGAGTTGAAAGTAGGAGTAGGACATGAAAGAGTTGTGGTTGAGTTTGGGGGGTTGCAGAAGTAATTGCACAAAAGAGAAGCAAAAGCAGCAGGACTGGAAAAGCAGAGAGGTGTGGAACCGGGAGTGTTTTAAATAAGTTCTTAAATTCTCTAACTCTTTGATCCGGGTTTGTTTCCATGGTACACTTAATAGGTGGTCTTGCCATTTTCTTTTGTAAGCATTAAATACTGGCATTTTTTCTTACTGTTTTCTATTATTTATCTATGTTTTCTTATATATCCTGATAGCTATTTTTTTATTGTTAGAATACTGTAGTTTCTTTTCTTTTACTACTAGCACAGTTGTATCTGAGTCAAATCAGCTCCTTTATCCTAATAGAAAAAGAACTTGAAATGCTCTGAAACATATTAGCTGTTAATGCTGTGGACATGACTTTTTTTAGGATCCTAGTGGGATGCCTGGTTTTTGTGCATTAAAAATACAATTTTACTGGTTTTAACACCTTCCTGAGGTCTCAACTGAGAGGCTGTTCAACTGATTTTATTTTTCTTTTCTTACTGGATGAAAGTAGGACTCTGCTCTGTACTTCCATTCCCCTGCAGGGGATATGCATTATTAACCAGGGTAAAGTTGAATAGGGGACAAAAATTAGACAGCAAAAGAAAGGGAAAAAAAAATAAAGGCATGCCTAATGCTGTAAGGAAACAATATACACTACATTTATTTATGCTAAGGAATAAAGTTGATACTTGTTAAAAAAAATCAGTCTTTAATATATTTCACTGAACTCAGAGTGTTGCTGCATTAGAAGCTGAGTAAGAAGAATCCACGCACACTGAGTAAAATCAGTCATTATGAATGGTATTTTAAAAATTTTCTGTAGTTAATAGTTTGGCTCCTTGTTTCGCAGGTTACTGGAGTAGGTTATAACAGGTTTGGAGAAGTGATGCTCGATGGTGAAGTTATTCATGGTTATAACAACCCATCCATTAGCAAAATTGTTGAGGTAAGATCTTGGCACAGAGAGGTGAGTTTTAATTGCCAATGTAGCACAAGAGCTTTGTATGGCATTTACTTTGTATTCTGTTTTCCCCTTTCCTCCCTCAACTTTCAGGCCGGTTGTGTGTGCAATGATGCTTTGATTAGGAACAACACACTGATGGGGAAGCCAACAGAAGGGGCTTTAATTGCACTTGCTATGAAAGTGAGTACCTGATGATGCTTTTTGGATTTCTAGCAGGTGGGAAGTATGTAGAAATAAGCTGTGGTTTTGTTTTTCTCATTTTCTGTTCCTTGGGCTCTCGTAGATTTGTACAGCAGCTGCACATCTCCTGTGTTTCCTTGTTGTAAATCTTGGGTGTTCTAATGGATAATAAAAAAATAATTAGGACTGAAGTAAAATCTCTATTTTGATCTTCTTGCACTTAGTACTGTCTTTTTACCTGCCACAAACTAATTTACCTGTTGACTGTTGATTGTGCTGTCTCTTTCCTAGTTCTCATCAGAAGCAGTGAGAAGCTGATAACTGATGTGTAGGTGCCTGCAGCATTTATAGCTCTTTTTAAGTGTAGGGTGCAGCTAGTTTGAATTATGAACACTGTGCTGAACTACTTGGGGATTTTTTTTGGGGGAAGGATAGAGGGTGTTGTTCTTTCTTTATTTTTTTTAATTAATTTTTTTATTTTTTTGTAATGCTGTGAAGCACCCATTACAGTTACTGAGAAATGTAACAAGGCCCTTGATTTAGCACTTGATTTTTTTTTTTTTGACTGTGATGTGAATGAACTCAAGAACATTAAAAGATGAACATATGACAGTCTTTCCCTGTGCAACTCAGGCTTAAGTTGTAGCTGTCTTTTTGCTGAGGCTCATTCTAATTCCCCACTCTTTGACTGGAAAGGACAAGAGTGATGTTATTTTGGCAATGAGTAGAAACTGAAAAGAACAGGAATTTTTCACATCTCTTGCTGGAAAGGGAGGTAGTGAGGGGGCTGTGAAGCTCTTTAAGTACTAAGAGTGGTTTATATTCTGGTTTTGCACCTTTAATTGGCATTTTCCTTTGGAGTTCATTAAGAGTAGAGCACAGAATGCAGCGAATTGCATCAGGGCTGGGGGCAGAATAGCATTTGAAATTAAATGCCTTTTGTCTGAAGTCTTCATGGTTAGTTTCAGTTTAAATGCTTGGGTGATCCTGATCACTAAAAAAAAAAAAAAGTAATTTCAGATTGGGCCATTCAGACTTAAAATCAGAGTCTTACCTTCTCCGGACTTTTTGCCATAGTCTTGTGTTACAATTTTGTAGGCAATTCTAGCAGAGAAATTATATAGAAGGTATTAAAAGAAATGCATTAGGGTGATAGACGTTTTTTGTCAAACCAAGAACTGTGTTGCTAGCCATTGCAAGACTTATCTTTGATCCAAAGATAGGAAATAGTGTTAAATGGTCTGACTCATGCTGAAGCCTGAAAGAAGTGTGTAGGTGCTTTCACTGCTGGTTTTGTCAAAAGTCTATCTAAATTGGAATGGTGTACACCAAAGCAGCTTTGGAGATGAAACTGGGTTTTAGCTATGTGATGTTTGTAAGCTGAGGTGTCTCAGCAAGTCAACTAATTGCATGCCTGTTTGAAAAGAAAAGGCCTTAACCTTGTGGTGGTACGTCTGTTTTATACAGATGGGTTTAGATGGGCTCCAGGAGGACTATATAAGGAAGGCTGAATATCCCTTCAGCTCAGAACAGAAATGGATGGCTGTAAAATGCATTCACAGAACACAGCAGGTAAACTTCAATGACTGTTTGCTTGTGCACTGGCTTTGTGGAACACTTACCTTCTTTGTTTAATATCCTAATATTTCCCTTCAGAAGTTATGGCAAGCTGGCAGTAGTGCACAGTCCTGGAAACAGAGTTTGATAATAGACACAGCTTTAGTTTCAAGCTCTGAAGTGGAGATAAGGAATAGCAAGAAATTATTTCTTTAAAAGGCATACTGGGAAATTATGTTCAGTATATTGAAAACTGATGTCTTGAATTTAGGCCTGGCTGTTTTTTCTTCCTTCTCCCTCCTCAAACATCTAATGCAGTTCTGCCAATCTTCTGCCAAACTGCTGTTTCATTGCTGCTTAGTTACATAATGAATTAAGAGCAAGAATATGCACTGATGTTCAGTAGTAAAATTTGTTTTGTTTGAAAACAGAGTTTGTTTTTGATGCAGACCTCATGTGCACAGTGTTGACAAATTTTATCCTGGATTATCAATACAATTTATTTAACCTATTTTTCTGTCTTCTGGTGCTGTCCAATACATACTTGCTTTCGTGTTTCATTTAGACCAATCTGAATGTTTTTGTTACAAGTATTGGTGTAATCACTGCCAGTCTGATAACTGGAGCCTTCTAGACACTGTGTGCAACATCAGACTTTATATTGGATTTATGAAAATTTCCTGGTACTTCTGACCAAAAAGAGGCTTGCTGACAAGTGTTCAAGTATCACAGTAAAATCTTCGCTTTGGGAGTGAAGCATTTGACTCTTTTTATTTATATGGATTATATGGTTGATTATTCATGTCTGTGTAAAGAGTGGTGAGCAGAAACTGGTGTAAGATTTTAATCCATGTAAGGATTTATTGTGTCTGCGTTTTGGAAACAGCAATTTTATGAGATCGTTGACAAATTTGAAACAGATTTAAAGGGAGCATAAGTTATTTGAAGGCTAAGAAAATACAGTGGGTTTAGAAAGTTGGAACTCCATCACTTAAGCCTATCATGAAAGATTGAAATAACTTGACTACTGTGCATAAATACCTTCCCAGGGAGAAAATAGATATACTGAAAAAGGCTTTTTAGTTCCACTGGAGAGAAGGTGAGTGATCAGTGTTTGGAAAGTGAGCTGAGGCAGCAGTTCTTAATGGGAAATGGGGGAAGGGAAGGAATGAGTTGATTTAACATTAGAGTTAAGTGTTTGAGGTAGGTGGTGGACTCATAGTCCCTTGATATCATCATATCAAGGCTAGATAGCTATCTGGAAGATATTGTTAGGCCTGGAACAAGGATGCAGGTGATGTTTATTTACCTGGGCAGCTGGTCCGACGATGAGCTAAAGGTCTTTCAGGTATAATGTTCCCTGTAGGCTTAGTTTCTGTCCTTCACATGGCCTGTCTCATCTATAAAGTGACTTTGCATGGCCTCTTTAGTCTACACGGTGACTGTGGCTAATGTGTCTGATGTCTACGGAAATGAGATATTGATTGTTGACTTGGCTCTTTTGACATTACCGCTCTTCAACAAACATTGTGTAGAGATACTGAAAAG
The DNA here is from genome assembly GCF_003031625.1 of Empidonax traillii. NCBI lineage: Eukaryota > Metazoa > Chordata > Aves > Passeriformes > Tyrannidae > Empidonax > Empidonax traillii. The sequence goes on along the minus strand of NW_020955212.1, from coordinate 308,018 downwards.
AACAGAATTTTTGTTTACAAGTTTGATTTTCATTATGTTCTGAAGACTCTAAACAAAAGTACTGATATCCATTCTTATGTATCCAAGTGTGTACATACTTGTGTGTGTGTCCTTATATATACACACATGTGCACACAACAATTCGTTTTCCTTTCAGGACAAACCTGAAATTTGCTTTATGAAAGGTGCTTATGAACAAGTCATTAGGTACTGTACATCATATAACTGTAAGGGACAGACCCTACCTCTTGTTCAGCAACAGAGAGAGCAATACCAGCAAGAGAAGACATCTATGGGCTCTGCGGGACTTAGAGGTAAAGCTGTTTCAGTGTCTCAAAATAACATTTTTTTTTTCCTAAATGGCACTGCTTATTGTTTAAAAAAACCCAACAACAAACAAGAGCAACCAAAACCTCTAGGATCTGTGTTTTTTTTATTCAATAAGTGCCACTAGGTTGTTTAGTTTTTAGGCCTGTATAATAACGTGATTAAACTGCAAAGGGTGAGAAAAGGCACTGTTGGTTCCTGTCATGTGTGTGACCATAACTGAGTGGTAAATTGCTAAATGGTAAACGATAAGTAACTTCCATACGTTATTATAGATGTCTGTGGACTTCTTTTAATGTGAATGTGTTTATTTTTCTACTGCTTTGGCTTCTTCCACCACCATGAGTTAGGCTAGCAGAAGATGCCATTATAATTATCTTCTATATGTTAACAAGCTGTGTAAGATTTTAAGTAAAACAAAATATTTTTCTCGAAATGATTGTCAGGAGCTGATTTGGGGCCAGGATTATACATGACTTCAGCCTCTGTAAAGAGAACTCTACGGTGTCAAGTCCATACACAGCTTTTTTTTTTTTTTTTTTTTGGGTGTGGGTATTCTGTGGCTCAGGAAATTCCTAAGATACAAAATATTAGAATCTGAGAGGATATGCTAGGAGGGCCATCTCCTTGTGTTGTTTTGTTCGGACAGCCATTCTTTCTGTCTGTCAAACAAAAAAGTCTAGGATAATGTTTTGAAAAAAGTGAACCTGCTTTTTTCCTTGCAATTCTAACATTACTTAAATCTATTTGAATGAAGAATCCTACTGTAAAAGGCATTCCAGAAAATATTCAGCACGTACTCAATGAAATCTGCCTCTCTAAAAGGAAAAAAACACCAAAGCAGAAAATAAATACATTACCTGATCCTCCCTTTCATCCTCGTGCATAAAAGAAATGTACAGAGAAAGCACAAAGCTAGATGCTGTTCTCCTTAACACACAGAGGAAGCATGAACACTTTCAGCTGAGAACAGATAGGAAAGTTATCTTTAAAACCTGGAATATGACTCTTTGATAAGAAAACTACTCTAGAAGACAGGCATATACATCAGTAGGATATTCTGAATATTCAACTTACATTGCTACCAAGGTTCTAAAAAAAAAGGAAAATTACAGTTCCCACCCTTTTGCTTTATGCTGGCCTACTGGTTTGAAACAAATGTTTTAAATACTGGTGTAAACATTAATTTCAAATTGTAACATTCCTTTTTTGTTTGTTTCTAAAAGTTCTGGCCTTAGCTTCTGGTCCTGAGTTAGGACAGCTAACTTTTTTGGGGCTTGTGGGAATAATTGATCCTCCTCGGACTGGTGTAAAAGAAGCTGTTACTACGCTGATCACATCAGGAGTTGCAATAAAAATGGTTACTGGAGATTCACAGGAAACCGCAGTTGCCATCGGTATGAATAGTCCACTTCCCTTCATTTTTTACTTGTTTTCTGTTTAGCTAATTGTTGTGAAGTTTGAGTATTAAGTCTTCAATGTTTGTGAGTTTTGTGTATTAGGTTAACGTATGGCACAGTGGAATTCACAGGAGAGAAAAATCAAACAAAAACCCCAGCACTCTAGCCTGAAGTGGTACTTTGGTTTCTCCTTTAACTGTAAATTTTCTAATTTGCTCAATAAGGCCTTTGCTGTTTGAAACTGTGTATTTTCTTATGGTATTTTGGTATAGCATATACTTGATTTCTGATTCTGGCACCCTCAATACCACCTTCCTTACACCCAGCTTTGCCTCATGGCAAAGGGGAGAAACTGTAATAGCTGGTGACAAGGAGTATTGATCTGTGGCACTTCAGTGCTGTACTTAAGTTTGAAGCTTAAGTACCATTTATGTATTATAAATATATAAACAAAGAGCTTCTTTTTGCAATGGAATACATTAAAGTACAAGCACTTCAGCCAGAATGTGAATTCTGTACAAACAAGATGTTGAACAAACAGTTGAATATGCACATAAAAAGTATACCCCCAAATTAGCAATACTTTCTCAGAGTTTTTTTTTAACTTGTATCCCTGATGTTATTTTTCATTTTCTGTCTTGTTATTTTTTGAACTTTGAATTACTGAGAGTGCTGAGCCCTTGTGTTTGTTCATATGACACCTGACAGAATGAGCTACAAACCTTTAGACCTAAAAAGACTAAGTGAATAAATATCTGATTAGAATAGACTTTGTAGCATGTTTTTGTTACTCAAGAGTTCAGATAATTTACTCCAATGTACTGAATCAATAATGTAGTAAGATGGTCTGATCTTCTGTGGAAAATACTAGGATGAAAAAAATATGACTGGATAGTTAACATCTTAAACAGATAAATTATTATTATATGTCTTTTATATTACTTATTTACAGCTAGCCGACTAGGATTGTATTCCAAAAATTCACAGGCAATCTCTGGAGAAGAGATAGATGATTTGGATATTCAGCAGCTTTCTCAAATAACACCAAAGGTTTGTTTTGATACACTACTTATTGAAATGCAGTAGAAGATAGATTTATATATTGAGAAATGCTTTTTTTCTGTGGAAAGCTAAAATGTAACTTCTGAGATACAAATAATATTGTTCTAATAAGCATCTTTTAGTCTGACCTATGACAATATGAAAATTTATTTCTTTCAACTTAGTTATCTTTTTATTGAGTTTATTACTTTTGTCTCTTTTAATGATTCAGTTTAGTTTTTACCTTTCAGTGCTTTTATTGGAATGTTCACCTCCCAGTGAACATCACCTTTTTGTATTATTAGACCATTTTATTTCTGAGTCACCCAGCTCATAATTATATATATATATAAAATATATATATAACACAGTCTGCATGTTCAGACAGCCCATTGTTTTGTAATTTGTAAGAGGAACTGTCTGTGTTTTTAATGATTTCAATCGATCTGAGGTCACTAGTTGAGAATTTTGAAAGGGTCTATTTGTTAAGTTACTGCTTAATACTTTTTAGTTATTAAATAACTAAATGGATTATTCAGTGTCAAAGCTGTAAATGTGAAGGCATAATCAAATGCAATTGAGGTTCAGGTTTAGCTATGTTGCAATATTTATGCATCAAAATGCTGCTCTGTTTGCAAAAGACTGCAAAATTAGACTGCAGCATGCTTGTGTCTGATGTAAACAAGCTAAAAGCCAGTATTTACAATCAGGAAGTGTGCTGTCAGCTACGTGCCTTTCCTTAGTGACTCACAGAAACTTGGAAAAAAAAAGAACTGTGTGGCAAGTAGTAATTTTTAGTTTATTTGGCAATACTTGTTTTTAAGGGCTCTCCAAATTAAATAACTGAAATTACCGCAGATTTACTGATGCACGTTTGACCCGAGACCCAATTTCTTTTCTGGGTGTTTACTTAAAATCTTATTAGGAACTAATTAGAATTAACTAATAAGATTGATATTGTATGCAGTCTAAAGTGACTGTTGAAGTCTACCTTCTTATTAGGCTTTTTAAAAAGGAAAAATGCTAACTGTATGGAGTTTATGGAAAACTAAATTCCATGTGCTCAAATTTCAATTTACAGAGAAGTCAAGAGGCCAAGAAAAGTCTGAAAATTATTTCTTCTAAACTGGAATCTTTATTAATTAGCTATGAAACTTCAATTGTTAATATTATGATACAGAAACTGGTAAGGTTTGAAATATCCTGAGTAATGTGCCACTAGTCCTGACAAGAGACCAGGGCATTAATTGTAGAGTCAGCATGGCAATTGCCTGTGTGAATTTAGTCAGGAAGGCCAGCAACCGTTGTAGCTCAGTTACTGCATTATTTTAGAAGATTTCTAAATTGCATATTCTATCCTGAAATAAGTAGCACCAACTTTGTTTACCAGAAGACACTTAGAATCTTATCTGGAATTAAAGATTTCGCTCAATTAAAAAAAAAAAAACAGCTCACTGGTGCTTCAACTTTATAGCTAACAAGAATACAGTTGGCCCTTGATAATATTTTTTATCCTCTTAGTTTTGTAAAATCCATTGCAATTCTTTACATTTCTCAAATTTCCACTGTTTCTTCTTTGTGCTTTTAACAGGTTGCAGTATTTTACAGAGCCAGTCCCCGGCATAAATTGAAAATTATAAAGGTACGTCTCATAGAGGCTCAAATCCTGGACTGTTGCTATGGGTATTGCCCGTGGTGCCTTTACTTAAACTATAATGTGCTACAGTGTGTCAAGATGAAATCAGAAATGCTTTGAAAGTGAAGCATGCTTGAAAATATTACCTAGAAAAGTGCACAGTGCCCATAAGGAATAGGCAGCTACTGGTAGGCAACACTGTGCTTTCTTCTATGGAGGGAGCTGAGGATTGATGGAGATTTTGTGTCACATTGCAGTTGAATTGACTGGGAACTTGAAAGAATCGTATGTCTGATTCGTCTCAGACAAGATAAAAGGGCATGAATTTCAAGCCATGTCTGTGTGCTTCTATTCAGAGGTTAACAAAAGAAGGTAGCAAAGAGGGGCACACTCAATGTAACAATTGGTACAATCAAAAAAGTAACAAAAAGGAGAAGGGAAGTCAGAACACCGAGATGGCTGGAATACATGAAAATTTATAAGCGGGTGATAAAGTTAAAATGTCAATACAACGTCTTCTTTCTTTCTCTGGAGTTTTTTGCTTTCCCTTAAAGGCAAATTTTATATACCCTGGCTTTAAAATTTAGGCTGTCTGAATATCTGAAGTTTAACCTAAAATCTTGTATAAAAATTAATTAGAACAAAACCCGCTGCTTTTTTCTTTAGGAGGTTATGGTGCAATTGTAGGAAACCGGGGGAGGGCAGGCAGTGACACAAACCTTGTATCTAGAATAATTTTATAGGATGGGTTATTTCAATCCCTGATTCAAGCTCTTCTCCCTTTCTTTAGTCCCTGCAAAATAATGGTGCTGTAGTGGCTATGACAGGAGATGGAGTGAATGATGCTGTTGCTCTGAAGGCTGCAGATATTGGTGTAGCAATGGGACAGACTGGAACAGATGTTTGTAAAGAGGCAGCAGATATGATCCTCGTGGATGATGATTTTCAGACAATAATGTAGGTGGCCTTTATGTACATATCTGGTACTGTATAGTTTTAATGAGATGTTGCCTGGGTTAAAACCAACAGAAGTTCCCGAACTTGTAAATGTAGCGGCTGTGAATGAGTTTTTCAGTAAAGAGAATTATCTTTATGTTTATCACCTGTATCATCCCCTTAAAAGAAAGATGTGGGAACATAACAGTGCAGTGGGCAACTAAGCATTTCTGTGATTTTTTGGGTATGTTTACAATAATATAAACGTGTATTTACCTGTTTAGACCTTTTTCTATTTTGGACTCGTACAAAGATCAGATGTAAGTAACAAAGGAGGCTGTGCATGTATGTGCTATAGAAAGGGACTTGTATTTCTACTATTCCAAGTAGAATTATGGAACATGGCATATTTGGAAACATAAGTGAAGTGAAATTGTGAGTCTATTAGCTGTCAGTAGAATTCATCTTCATTTAATTTCTTACTTCAGAAGTATAAAATTTATGAAAAGATGACAAAGCATTCCACTCAAGGTTTTAAAAAATTTATGTAGTTCTGTGTTCATTTTCAACCCTTAAATGTTGTGGTGTTGCAGAAAAGGAAAAGAATATGAACTGTTTTGTATATCACAGGTGAAAATAGGTTATCAGCTTCTGGTAACCAGCTGTTTATACTTGTTCCCTTTTTTTGTTTGGTGTATTTCAAAACAATAGGATAAGTTTTAAGCTATCCTATTTTGACTTTAATTCTTCTGACTTTTGAAGGTGACAATTGTTGACAGAGCTGGGCTGCTGTCTAGCAAGATAGCTTCCATTTAGAAATTTTGCATCAATCTCAGAACGTTTCAGTTTTGAACTGTGACACTTAACCCTTGGGAAGAAGTGAAATGTAGAAGTACAATACAAGAAAATGTAGCTAGTTAGCAGTATGTTAAAGGGTGATCTGAGAGTTAAAAGGTTTCTGTACTAATTCAGCCAACTGCAATGTGCAGTTATGCACAAACAAAAGAGAGAAGGGCTTAATGAGGCTTTTGCTGCAATGCTTTATCCAGTTTTGCTCTCTTCATCAGGAAAGTTCTCAATATGAAAAGTGAGAAGAGCGGTAAATGCTAAGGAGAAAAAAAAAAGTGTGAACTTCCATAGTTTTACATCCTCCTCCAAACCCTTTAATGTTTTTGTCTTAAAAGTTACAGAAGGAATGCTGATTAATTGTTGTTCTTGGCTGTTGGGGGAATAGAAGAAAGAAATCTGTTTTATTTGCAGCAAAGTAGGCTTGATTTGGGTGTTAGAAAATTCTTTCTCACTGCAGTGGTGGTGATAATGTGATAGGCAAGTTGTGGCACATGCTAGGCGTTAAGAAGGTGATCTGTATATATTTCATTCTGGTGCGGTAAGAATACATGGTCTTCTGAAGTCATGCTGTATTTCTGTGGATTTTTGAAAGTGTGTGTGTGGAGTAATTGTTTTTTGGGTTTGGTTTTTTTATTTAAATTATCTGACTTGAATTGGAAATTCTCATCAAAGCTAATGGTGAATTTTGAAGAAGGAGATTTTACTAATAACCCTTCATTTTGAAAGTTAAGCAGCTGGAAAAATAGCTTGCGATTAGTCGCAATCAGAGAGTGGTTTGGGTTCTTATAGTCAAGTTGAAAAACAATGAATGCCATCATTATAAGAACATAACTCCATTTGTTTTCTGCCATTTTTATTGCTGCTTAAATGAATAGCTTTTTTGCTTTGTTTTAACCTTTTTTGGCAATAATTTTGTCTTGTGATGTAATTTTTCTTTTTAATTGCAGGTCTGCAATTGAAGAGGGTAAAGGAATTTATAATAACATAAAAAATTTTGTTAGATTTCAACTGAGCACGTAAGTTAGAAAATTTGTCAATATCAGAATTTTGTAACTAAGTTGCGAGTGAATCCAAGCATCATGAAGCAGATGTGCTTCATGTCAATATTGTAAACGTCACAGAGGATGCTGATACTCTGTGCTTTTGAGGATTTTTTGTGTTTGGTGGCTTGATACGTTTTGAAACAACGAGAAGACAGAGCAATAAACAGACATCTAACATTGTCCCAGTTTTTCCTGTTAAGGTGTGTAAAGTCAGTTACTGAAAAAATAGAAAAACCCAGCATAGCTACCTTTGGGTCTCTAGTTTTAAAGGAGAATCTAGTAGTCAGTCCCTCCTTAACCAGAATATGTATTAAAATGGAGGAAACCAGGGAGACAGGTTAGTTTTTCTGTGATCCATAAACTGGTTTGTGGAATGAATTAGCTGTTCAAAGCTGACTTCCTTTTCTTGCTTGTAAGGATCCATATGCTAGCTATGTAATGTGTATGCTAAGAGTTTATTAAGCCTTAGTTTCAAAAATTTTTCTTATTGAATCTGCATTCTGGAACGTGGCTTTTGTCTTCACCATGTTGTTCATGTGCTTCATGGCGTTTCGGAGTGGTCTGAAAGTTGCAGAAATTAAAAAACAAAACAAAAAAACACAAAACCCCAAAACATAACCCCCTAAACAAAACCAAAACACCCCCCCCCAACCTACAAATAACAAATAGCCCCACCCAAATAATCCCCAAGAGAAAAAAAAAAATCCTCAACAAAAACTCACAACAAACCCCAGGAAATACCAACTTCTTTACCTGGGTAAAACTTTTATAAGAAGTGGCATATATCTCCAGCCTTGACTAGTGTTTAGAAATCTGCTTCTGAAAAATAATTGTTAGATATTCTAGGAAAGTGTGCTTGCCTGTTAGCCTTGGGAATGGTAGCCTCAGGTTTTTGATGAGTAAGTTACCTTTTGGTTTTTTTCTGTCCCTCTTTGCAGGGAGAGCATAATAAGGTTCAGTAGGGTGCTAAATTTGGAATTATTAAAAGCCTTGCTCTCTTCTTGTTGGTTATGAAACCACTTAATCTTGCCCTGAGAACAATTAGTGCTTACTTGTTTACAGAGGTTTCTAATACTGAGCTTGCAGCCAGCTAATCTGTTTTTCAGTCTTTCACCCAGCCTTCTCATCTTGCTACTAATGACGAGTGGTGTAGGTATTTTTAGGGAGCTTGGGTAGTACCTTGCCTTGACTGATCAGTCAAACTAGTGACAGGTGCACAAAGTGATTTTGTTTACATCAGAAGTGTAAAAGAGTTTGTTTTTCAAAACCGTGTTTACGAGTTCCGCTTCTGGCACAATAAAAGTGTAGCACCCAGCTCCCCAGTAAAAAAAAAAATCAATTAGGTGAAGGTGAGTGATAACTCTGAAATGTCATCTAAAAGTTTGGGAGATTTTTAGATGCAAATTTGCTGCCTTTTATTGCCAGAACAATACTGGTTTAAATATGGACTGTGTCAGGATGAGTATTCTAAAGGATTTTGTGTTCTGCCTTTAAAGTTCAGCCTATGACAGTCATGATTCACACTGTCAAAATCTGTATCTACTCTTAAACAGTTGAAGTGTTGATTACAAAGCAGTTATCAGCGGATCTTCAGAAATGTCCCATGCTGACAGTTATAAAAATGGATTCTTTCAACAGGAGTATAGCAGCACTGACTTTAATCTCACTGGCTACATTAATGAACTTTCCTAATCCTCTCAATGCCATGCAGATCTTATGGATCAATATTATTATGGATGGACCTCCAGCTCAAAGGTAAGTAATTACTTTAAATTCCAGTATGTTCTGTAGTCCTTTTATTTCAGCGAGGAAAATGGTTGCTCCTAAAGGAAACTGTGAAATGTTAACCTTCAGTGAAATGTTGATGAAACAGCAAACTTTTCCTTTGAATTACAATGTTTGCAGTATAGTTCTATGTTAATTCCATTTGGTTTGCTTCAGTGACTAACAATATTATGGGGGGCAGCAAGGATACTCAAAGATCAGTGGATGTGCCCATGAAACTTGCATGCAGGGTTTTGGCTTCCTCTGGCACTCTTCACTGCGGGTAGATGGTGGTGGGAGAGATGGAGAAGAAATAGTAATAAATCCTCTTTCTTCCAACTCAGAAAATCTAGTTAGAAACAGTGAATTATTTTTATGATGATAAAAATTTAGGATGTTCTTTTAATTTTAAGCCTTGGGGTGGAGCCTGTGGATAAAGATATTATTCGAAAGCCTCCAAGAAATCTGAAGGACAGCATTTTGACCAAAAACCTTATTGTTAAAATACTGGTTTCATCAGTAATTATCGTGTGCGGAACACTGTTCGTCTTCTGGAGAGAGGTATGAAAAAAGTGCAAAACTTAAGCAGTAACAACCTAATTTAAAGGAAATCCTTTTTATACCAGCGCCTGAAATCCAGAATTAATGTGAACTTAGTTGCAATTTTTGCCCATGCTTATTTAATACCAGCAGATTGGAGAGGAAGATTTTCAAAACAGTCGTTGAAATGAGAAATACAGTTTTATTCCCCAGTCTCTATTTTAACACAGGATTTTCCAGGTCCCAAATCTACTTGGGAAATTTTGGCCCATAGAAAGTAATTGTACAAATCTTCTAGCCAGACTATTATGAAACAGCCATTTGACTTTCTTTTCTCAGTAGAGAAAAATGTTGCTTGAACTTTTGATAGAGCATCATAGAATTCTTGCTGTTCCGTGTGCTTGCGTAAATGGTTGGCCATGAGGCTTCATTTAATCACAGTTCAGAATTATAAATTGTTATAAGTTACAGGTGTGTAATTTTTGCTGTATGATTTAGTAAATCCGCTTAGGGCAAGCAAGTTACTTTTGTTTTAATTTCCTAGCTACTAGAAATTGAATTACTGTAATAACTTTGGCTAATTGTGGCAGGTATAAAGCATGCTAAAGCCACTTCATTTTCCTTTATTGGCAGTTAAGAGACAACGTAATAACACCTCGAGATACAACCATGACTTTCACCTGTTTTGTATTTTTTGATATGTTCAATGCTTTGAGTTCTAGATCTCAGGTAAGTGATTCTTACTGCCCACTTACACAGTATTTACACAATAAGAACAACTTTATTCGAGGGAAGATCTTGTTATGTTTGTTTCAAATGTTTTCCTGCAGATTTACTTTACATCTGCTATTAAGCTTCAGGGTTTCATGTATTTACTAGGTGGGATTTCTTAAATTACAGATGAATTAGGTTACTTAATTTGTTTACATTGTGCAGAGCTGGAAGTAATGCTTCTGTCCTGACAGAAGCAAGGAAATTGTTGTTAAAAGCTGAAGTGTTATGATTCTTTGTAGTGTTGTGTAGACTTTGTGTTTTTTTTTCCTTTACCAGAATCTGAAGTTTCTTGAAGGCCTTAGCTTTTGTAGTTTATATTTTGTAATCCTAAACCCATAGTCCAAGGAAAAACTTTTAAACTGTTCTGTCTATACTTTTTTGTTTTAAGGAAAGTCTGAAATTTTGTGCTAGTATACATTACTGCATTTACTTTAAATACCAGTCTGTTTTCCAATGTGAATTGTCAGATCACCAAAAGAAACCTTCCTTCTAGTATAGGGGGAACGTTTTTCTAATGCACTGTAGTTGCAGAAAAGTAAGCTCAATATGCAAGTTCTTGACCATGAAGACAAGATTTGTACTCTGTTTTCCAGGGAGAAAATGCAATGAACTTGTTCAAGAACTTGTTCTGGTTTATCCAAGAGGTCAACAATAGTATTTTACATTTTTTTCTAGAAGTCTGGATGAAAAGAAATTGTAGTTATGTGTATATTCTTTTCTAGATAATTAAGATTACATTAACAGTGTAACATTACTTTTTTTACAGACAAAATCTGTTTTTGAGATTGGACTTTGCAGTAACAAAATGTTCTGCTATGCTGTCCTTGGATCTATAATGGGGCAGTTATTGGTCATTTACTTTCCTCCACTTCAGAAGGTTTTTCAAACAGAGAGCTTGAGTGTCTTGGGTAAGAACAGTTCCCTTTCCAAAACTGTACATTAAGGATTAATTTATAAACGTGTTAGGTGATTGGAGCACTTTCTGGCTGTTTGCATACAACAGGAACACAAAGTCTGCTGTCCCTAGTTGTTTTGTGTGGGAGATTTTTGGGGGTTGGTTTGTTCCATTGGTTTAGTTTGGTGGTTTTTTTTATATTTTGGTTGGTTTTTTAATCCTTTTAGATATTTTCTTTGGGAACCATGATTTAAATGTATATGGTACACAGCTTATCACTGTGTTCTTAAATTTTTAGGTGTTTATTTATACTGGGCTTTTTAATAACAATTTTGTTGCAGACAACATTATGCACTTTGTAGTTGTTTGAGCACTATTAATTTTGTTGTGTCACAAATTTTTTCTCAGAATGTAAACCTTATTTAGAAATCCTGATCCGTTGTTATCAACTGCATTGTCATAGGGTAAATAAACATGAGGATTTTAAGAAGCTATAGATACATAATGCTGGACTCATTAAGACTTAGATTTATTACTTCTATGGTTTTCTGCAGTTAAATGGTTGTAATGAAATGTGTATTTATATCAGTCTTTCTATTGTAGCGTAATTTCTGATTCTGTTAATTTTTTTCAGAATAAAGTTAATTATATTGCTAAAGATAAGGTTATGAAATACTTTAAAAGCTTGTAGTATCGTGCCTGTACTTATGGTTTGTGCATAAAATATGCATGTCAGTCAGCAGGTCCTGCAAAACATTGTATCTCGTTTCTTTTCTCCTGAACTTACCCAATGATTGGGGAAAATTTGAAAGTCTTGTTCTTTTCTACATCTCTCCTCAGCCTAAAATAGCAATTTTAAAAAAGGCTAATTATCTCTTCCAGATTTACTGTTTCTTCTGGGACTCACTTCCTCTGTGTGCATAGTGACTGAGATAATAAAGAAGTTTGAAAGAAGCAAGGAAAAGATCCAGAAACGTGGAAGTTCTTCTTCGTCAACTTCGTCTTTTCTTGATGTATGATGCATATTGCATTCTTTTGTTTGCAAACTTAGCGATTGCTGTCTAAAGATGTAGGAGAAAGCAAAACAATATTTGGAGGATAAAGAAATCCTGAGGGCTTTTGGCAAGTCCTTTGTTTCACTGGCTAATGATGAACTTCGTGTTTCAAGACTGTTCAGAATTTAACTTCCAGCTGTGGAAGTAACAAACGAAATTATGCAACTTTGGTAACGTTTTTCCTCAAACATAAATTTACTTTTGAGATTGAATGGTATTGCAGGGTGGGGGGTGGGGGTAGGGGTTAATTTAAAGAAAGATCTAAGCCCAAGTCCCATTTTCTGCACTTAAAAGATATAACTGTGTAAAATCCTTCTCTTAGATATAAATATTTTAGTTTGTTTTTATTTAAAGCATTGTACTATTCTACTTTTCTGGTGGTGGGACTTTGCTACTAATACAAGGATAAAAATATTTCAGAGGCATTCCACTGGGTTTAGAGTCTGTCACAAGAGTGCCATATTCTAGCTACTGTATTTATTTACTTTATCCTGCAATGTGTAAGCGGCTCAAGTACCTTGTGCTACAGTTCTTTTGTATCCCAAGTTTGGTTTTTGGTTTTTTTTTTGCACAGGATGTGACCGCTGTCGGATCACTGTTTTTCTTTTCTTTTTCTGTGATTGAAAAGCCTATACTGCAATTTGAAGTAAATGTTTGCTTTTCTTATAAGAGTGTTGTCTCTTTGTTTTAAAAGAAACTGGCATTTTGCACCAGATGAGCATGCTTGTTTTGATGGAACTGTAGATACAGGCTTTGTTTCATGTCTCATTCCATACTTACTTTAGCATATGATTCATAGATCACTTGAGTGATTATAAGACAGTAGCTATTGAAATTATTTGTAGTGCACTGAATTAGAAAATGAATGCAATGCTCCTTACTCTTATGGCAAAAAAATCCCACCCCTCTTTGAAAGAAGCTTCATTATCCTTACCTCTTCCACCCTGTTCATAAAAATAACTTTTTATTGGTAATGTAACTTAAAATTTAAACCTACGGAATTACTTTTGTGGCTAGAAAAACATGATATAAGATTTGTGGCTTGATGTGTTAAAAGTATTTTTAATTTATTACGATGTCTGCATACTCTCATATTCACTAGTTGGAAATAGTTTTATTCCTCAAAATAATCTTGTCGCTGTTGTCATCAGTGCCTTCTCATCAGAGTAGGACTCATCATTGCTTGAGGAAATGCAAGGAACTATCACCTAGGGAATCTTGAAAAGAGGATGTCTGAGACCTCTAGAGGGAGTCAAAGACACAGTGGTATCTCTTTTGCATTGTAAACATGTGCATATGCATCTTTCCTCACTGTAGCCTGCAAGTCTGGCAGTGGCATTGGCAGTGGGCCATGCTGTCATGATTGTTATCCTGTCAGTTGATAAGGAGTTGTCGGAAACAGGCACTGGAGTATTTCTGCTCTTACTATTGTGACTTGCCCCACGTACCATGCTCAGAATCAGGGGAGTTCTTGGAAAGCAGTTTGGCAGTTTGGAAAGTGCTGTATGAATTTCTCTGCTACTATGTTGTTTTAATTGTTCTCTATTTTTTCCTTTGGAGATTCCCAGACTTGGTCAGGAAGCGGGGCATGAGTGCCCCACTGAGACTGCTTTACACATGCAATTCATTCATTGCTCTGCCTGACCCTGGGCCTGCTCAATATGCACATATTGCCTGGACTAACAGTGTGCTGGAGATCTGATTGTCTAAAGACAAAGACCCAGCATGTGGTCCTCATCTCTTCCTGTGGATTGTTAAGTGAGCCACTGAGCTGGTGGGGCCTGAACAAGATAACCTCTTACAGAAATGCTCTTGTGTGTTCAAGCAGAAGTTTCTTATTTACATGCGTTCTGCCTTTCCAAAGCTGAACAGATTTGACAGTTGTTAACTGTCTTTGGCAAGTGAGGCTGTAGCTGTTCAATATTGTAGGCTGTTCAGTATTCCAGTACAATTTCAGAACTCTTTATTAATAAAATCCTTAGTATTCATCAATAAAGGTAAAAACTGACCATGCATGCTGATGAAGAAGCTCTTTAACAAACTTTGATTTTGAGAAAGCACAGTAACTATGCCTTTCACATAGTAAGTCTTAACTTGTGGTTGATATTCTTCCATGGGATTTGGCTACTTTGAGAGCTGCTCTTTATCTTGGAGCCCCAGAAGTCTAGATAAGTACAGAAGTGCAGATGATGCCAAATTGTTGTCTTCTCTTGGAAGTGTCATTGTCTAGTTTTTAAGCAAAGGGTTTATGAAGTGCCCCTTTCCCAGCACAAGTCTTGCTTTCTGAATAAGGTATGACAGTCTAGACAAGAAATAAAATGTCAGTCTCCTACAGACAATTTTGCCTTCTTGGAAGTGGATTTAATTGAATGCAATTCAGTTTAAATATGCCAAAAGTTTTGGTGCTCTGTTTTCTAATGGAAGATAAAATACAAACAGTAAATCCAGCTCAATGTCATTATTTATAGAAATTGCTTTTACTGAATTCCATCAACATTGTTTTGGCTTTTCTCATGTGGTTCATTACCACCATTCAGCACGTTTGAGAGATTTTTCTGCAGAACAGTTGAATCAATAGTGAGAATTTTCTATAAAAATGAGGAGGCATTTCTTGTGGGGTGAAAGCAGGCAACAACCAAGGAATTTACTTGCTTTTACTAAAACCTGGAATAAAGAACGTTTCAGTTTTAATAACTAAAGGCCCTTTATTTTCTATTTTTCCTCCAAATAAGTTTGAGAACCTATAATGAGTCAAATATGAAAACTAACACTTGATTAATATTCTGCATGGTAGCACTAGAATCAGTAATTATTTTCTTCAGCATACAGGACTGGTGCTTGCAGTGAGGTGTGTGTCATTTCATCAGCAACAAAGAACAGCTGAATTCTGCATTGAGAACACGTTTCCGGTACAGTAAATCTTAATCATTGAGTCGGCATTCCCAAAAGTATTCTCAAAATGCCATGTAGTCATAGCAGTGTTTTTATCTGAAAATGGAGTATTTGATCTTATCCCAGTTTTCTGAACTGTCTAATTGAAGATACCACTTCTCAGAAAGTCTCAAGAATTTTTGTGATCTACAGCAGTTTTCCAATATGGGATTCAAAGTAAATTAAGATCTCTCTTCTCACATCACTAACAAAGTGGAATCAAATATGCCTGTATTTTTATACTTCGGACTTACTTTACATGTGACTATTTCTGATGATTAAGAACTGATTAAGAATTACAAGCTTGGTAAAATAAAACACACGGGATCATAATGGATCAGAGGATGATTTGGACAATTAAAAGATTCAAGTTTTAGTTAGTAAAATCAAGATTTTTAAATTTAACCCCTTTCAACTTTAAAATTGTCTGATGGAGATGCGATGCTGTAGGCTGCTGCAAACAGAAATCTATTCAGAAATAGGTTGTGAAGTTCTGGTAACTTGCGGTGTGGTTGAGTGTAGGTGCCATCTGCTGGTAGTTTAGCAAGTAGCGGCTTTTGTACTGAAATCTTGCTATGACAGTATCTCAAACCCAGTTTTCTCAATTATGTACCATCTTACAGATTATTCTTTTCTTATTGACTATATTAGGGCAGTGTCGAGATTCAGCTGCATGGTGTGAGAGACCTTTCCTGTAAGTCCCAAGATCTAGTGAGTTACTTCCATGTGAACAGATGTGATAGGGAGCATAAGCAGGACTGAAAACTTGAGCAGACAATACAGGAACCAAGTCTGAATTCTGGTAAGTAATGGGAAAACTTTAATCATGAAAGGTGGAAATCATGATTTCCCTAAATGTAAGAAAAGGTATGTGGATTCTTGAGGAGAAAAAAACCAGAAATGTAGTAATTAGAATTTACATTGGGAAGACACTGGAAAACCAATAGTTTTGTAAGAAAAGCATATATGTAAATCGATTAAATATGCTGAAAAGTTTGCTAATGCAAAGCACTGGGAAATACTGATGATGTAGGATTTTGCTTTTTTTATTATAAATTGTTTTTCAGTATTACTGTGTTGATAGCAAGGGTTTGTCAAGTAATTAGTGTACATCAGTCAAAACAGTCTGCTGTTTTAGTATAGGCATTATAGAAAGAAGAGTGACAACAGTTTAATGGCAGATGATTGTACACAATGACTGTGACAATGACTTTGAATTAGCAAACCTTCAGAAACTTGCTCCCATGTGACAGCTTTGTGCTGCATTTAACTCTTTTTAACCATGTCACAGGGGAAGGGGGAGGAACAGAAGCTGAAGTTTATCCCCGAGTATAGTCAGTACCTGTACTACTCAGTTTTCACCAAGTAAAGCTAGCTCTCCCTCAGAGTACAAGTACTCTACCTGTAAAGACCGATTTTACAATATTTTTAAACTTGGCAATTTCCATTTCAATCTCATCTGTAAGACTGTAATCACTGTGTTCCTCAAACACATTTTTTCGATTTTTTTGGAAAGGAGAAGTGTTCAGAGCAGAGCCAACTATAAATGTGCAGGAAAAGAATTCTTCAAAAATTGTCCATGTGAAAATGTGAAAATGTGAAATGCTGAACAACTTTGCTCTCGTTTTCAATTGGAGTGATACTTTAAAGAAAAACAAAACACAGCTTTTATATAGCATCTCTTTTATATAAATGTAAGTTACAAAATGGTGAATAAAAAAATCCCCTGAAGCAAGATTTTTGGTAAAGATTGAATCAGGATCTTGTGTGAAAATAGCAGAAAAATTCCAATATGGTTATATATTGTAATGTAATTTCTTTCATCAGTATGGCATTAGAATTTGTTCCAGGAGTAATGCTTTCAGTCATCCACTTCCAGTGATGCAAACCTATTAACACTGCAAAAATGCAGATTTTCTGGCATTGCACACTTGGCTGTTTTTTTCTTAATAGATGCTTTCTTCTTTTTACAGGAGTCTGATCTAGTCTTGGTCGTTTTCTGAAAGAATTCTGGAGATACAGTTGCCTCCACTGTATTTAGCAAAAGCAGATAAAGCTGAGTCATTTTTTGAGATAAAATAAACAGATTTTCCACTGAAGGTGTTGATTTAAGCTCCTGATACAGTCTGTGCACAAGGATCCCAGTGTAAAGCCTGCTCAAGGGAAGGAGAGAATCTTCATTTAGAATTGCATTTTAACAGGTACAGAAACATGTTGCTCAGTGAATAAACACAAATGCACGCAGTATCCAACAGTCAATGCCTAAGGGACACGTATGCTACAGAGTATTTATCTCTGTATTAATTGCTTTAAAGAAGGGAGTTCAAATGTAGTACACCTGGCCAAAGGAGTTTGACACAAAGTAAAACAACAGGTGAACAGGTTCCATCAGGGGCTTGGGTGGAAAGCAGATCTCTGAAACATCCTTACCTACTTAGGTCTGGCTCAGAGAGAGGAGTGCAAAGTAGCTGGTTGAGATACAATCCCATCTGAAGACAGCATTGCCACTGGCAAAAATTGTGTGCGGCGTCTAAATCAAAGTCGTTATTTTGCAGTTTCTTTTCCTTCCATTTTAGAAATTCGTTATATGCAATACTGTCGTCTTCAGCACATAAAACTATGGGGAAAAATGTTATATTGAGGGTTAGCACTATTTCTCTGCACATATCAATGCAGAGAATGTGACACCTCAGGATATAGTGTAAATCAGTGCTAATTCATCTAAATTCGAACATCTCACCGTAAGTGGGAAAAATTAATTATTGCACAGATTTTTGTAGTAGCTGAACACCTGAAATTGTATTCTTTGGAGACATACCTGGATCATCATTTATCCTGTGCAGTTCTCCAGATACTATCGTTAGAAGTAGCGCCTTTAATTGATGCAACTTAACTTTTGGTTCTGAACAACGTATCCAGTAACACGTTACAGCAACAGGGAGTTGTAAGTGACTTGGGATAGATTCTAGGAAGCTCATTTTCACTCCTAGAGTCTCCAGCAAAAGCATCTGACGGCATGACATGGACATCTGAAAATAAATTTAAAAATTCAAGTGGAAAAACAAAGGTAAGAGAATTTATTTGTTGTGAGCAATTTTCCAAAAGGCAAATAAGTTTCTGGTTAAACTAGCTCGCACTTCAGATTTTTTTATAAAAAATTTTTTTAAATTTCATAGATATTCTCTACAGGAAATATTTTTTAAATATTACTTAAAACTTAAAAAACTATACAGTTAAATGCAAGGGAGAAAGATAAAAGTAATCTTTTAGAATTGCATGAGGTGAGATTTTAAGAAGTTTCAAAGTCTTCATATCAGGTGACTTGTTAGGAAATCTTGTAACCATAGTGCATTAAAATTATGGAAAATATATATACAAACATATATATAAAACCTTTATTAGAAATTATCCTTCCATTGTAAGATGTAATGGTGATGTCTGTTCTTAATACCTTGAAAGCATGCTTACCTATAATCACAGTGAAATCTAAGTGTGAAGCTTACATTTTTCACCTGCAGTGTATTAATTTCTAGCACACTCTCGCTCTTTGTTGTGCCATTTAACTTCCAGAAGTTCAATGTTATAAGCTGTGCCCCTAACTTCATGCATGCAGCAGAATCGCAGCAGGCTGTTGAACTGTAATTCGAGTGCTTTGTAAACCTTGATTGGGATTGTTTTGCCTACTCTCAGGCAGACCACCCCATGGCAGAAGAGAAACTGAAGTCAGTTTGTCTAGAGCACTTTCAATGCAGGATATCATTTCTTCTTTTAACTTTCTGTTCAGTTGATTATTTCTGTATATTGAGTAAGGAAAGCTGTAATAGCAGAAGCTCAGATCCATTAAACCAACAGCACACATGCCAAGGTCGAAGTAAGGTGTCATTAATGTCTCCTATAATCCCAAAACATGATTTTTCAAGATCTTAAGTGTTGCATAATGCTCGTTTAAAGGGCCTGTACCAATAACCTGTGTAAAATGACCTGTATGTAGGCCTTTGGATCCATAGCTGTCTGTAGCATTTAACAGGCATAGCAGTGACTCAGTTCCTTTACAAAATAGCCACCAGCAAGTGATAAAAACATTCAGCACTGACTACACACAGAAACGTGTTAACAGTTGATCTGAATGCCAGAATGGATAGAACATGTGGCTTAAGTATGCAGAATTAAGAGACACACATTGTATTTCTAGATGTTGCAGAAATTACTGCATACAAAACCTATTATGCAACTTTGGGAACCGGAGATTACTTTCCAACACGGCAAGAATTACAGTCTTAATCATTAGAATTTAAATATACAGAATTGCTACTGGTGATGGGAAGTAGCCTAGTACAACTTTCCTTTGGTTCGAGCTGTCTTTCCGGTGCTGTTCTGCTCTGTCTGGCAAGCAGCAGGGGTTCACATTAGCAGAAGCATACCTGGGGCAGGTAAAACTGCTGGGCAGCTGCAAGATGCACACACGAAATGATGATTTTTAGAAAAAGGCATGGGTCAGATTTTGTTTCAGAACACTGCTCTCACACAGCCATAGCTTGATCAAATACAAAGTAGGTTTTGTAGTGTTGAATTGGACTTTTCTAAATTACAAGAAACTGACTTCCTATAATTATAAAAGGAAGTATTAGTGTAACAAAATCCACAGGATGAAATAAAGGCCTAGTAGAGAAAATTTAGGGAGTATTGCATATACAAACAGTAACTTTTCATATCATTTATCTTGGTACACTTGAAGGGAGGCAGGAAGAGAAGGAGATAAAGAAAATCTATGTAGCTTCCTAAGTATCACAGGTACCTCTGTATGAAGCAGTTACTTAATGAGGTGGCTTAGTTCAGACATCACATTTAGCGACCAGCTGGCAAACATAAGTCCCAGCTACTTTTGTCACTCGTGAAACACTGTTAACCGTGATCTGTTGTGACAACCATTTACCTCCATTAATTTGTCCAAAGGAAAACGATCATCACAAAAATCTGTGGGTGGGCTTGCTGCTTGAACAAATGTTTTTTTAATTGTCTTTTGGCATCTGTCAAATTCACATACAACGGGCAGCTCCTGGGTCTGCTTACTTGGAGAAGCAGCTTCAGTATTTTGAGATACCCCCAGGAGCAGTCCATAGATAACTTGTCGGATGGGCAAAGATGCGCTGTGAGCGCTCGGTCTCTGCATGTTCTCCACCTGAACGCGTAGGATGGTGCTTCTTAGTATCAGTGCATTGATGATGAATGGGGCCAGCTTACCTTTAGCCAAAGCATCAAGCACCCACTGTGGTACGTCTGCTTTCCTCGCAGCTTCGCATTCATACCTTCCATTCTGAAAGAAGTCCTCAAGATTCACATCAGACGGAGCGTAATCCTCCATTGAAGTGCACAGAAGCTCCCTTATTTCTTCCCTCTGATGTTTCTTAAGGTACTTCAGCACGTTCTCGACGGCCTCGGTGGGCTCCGCGAACTGCGCCAGCCAGTTCAGGAGCCCCTGGAGGCGGAGGTGCCTCCCGCCCTTCCCCGCCGCGCAGCCCCTGGGCAGGCGCACCTTGCTGAAGAACGCCTCCAGGGCTGCCAGGCCCACGTAGTCGTTCCCGTTCATGACGGCGAAGAGCGGGAGCAGGCTCTTGTTCAGGCGGCCGAAGTGCCTGCAGAACCGCTCCACGGAGAAGCATCGCGCGGGCACGTAGCATCCCTGCGGCCCGTCCGCGGCGCGCACGCTCTCCCACTGGAAGTGGGACAGCGGGCAGTACCCGCCCGCCAGGTCGAAGACGCAGAAGTCGCTGTCGAGGGAGAGGACGGGGCAGCCCCAGCTGTTGGCCAGCGCGGCGATCTCCCGGTCGGCCTCGGCGAAGCACTGCACGAAGGGCACGCCGAGCCGGCCCAGCGCCTGCACGAAGGCTTCGCGGGTGAGCAGCGGCGCCAGGCAGCCGCCGGCCCCGCGGGACAGCCCGTGCGCCGCCCGCAGCTGCTCGGCGGCGCGGCCCCGCAGCGTGGGCAGCTTCCTGTCCTCGGCGCCGCGCCCGCCGTCCAGCACCACGAACGGGGCCACGCGGCAGGACCGCAGGGTGCCGAAGAAGTCGCGCACGGCCGCGGCGAAGGCGCCGTAGTCGCCGCCGCGCCGGAAGTCGGCGGCGGGGGCGAAGCAGAGGCGGTGGTAGAGGCTGCTGCCGTCGATGACCAGCTTGGTGTCCCGCACCCGCAGCTCGGTGAAGAACACGCCGCGCTCCTCCACGAATCCCGTCAGCCCCTGGACGCCCATGGCGCCGGAGGCGGTGCCAGGAGCGGCACGCGGGGCACTCCACTCCCAGATCCGCTTCCTCTTCCTCTCGCTTCCCTCCCTCCCTCCCTCCCTCCCTCCCGCCCGGCCGCTCTGGGGCGCGTGCGCGCCGTCTCCTGGCGACGGGGCAGCAAACACGGCGTGGGAGGGGGGCGGGCCGGGGGCGCTCCCTCGATCCCTGCCCTGCCCTGCCCTGCCCTGCCCTGCCCCGCCTGCCCCGCGCCGGCCACAAAGGAGCCGGGGGACCCAGACAGAGCGTAGTCCCCTCCGTCGAGGCCGGGCGCTGGAGCGGTGGGAAGGTGGGGTACCTGGCCGTGGGTCCCGAGGAGTCCCACGCTTCCCGGAGGGGTGAGGAACGGGGACGGGGTGAGGGCGTTCCCCTGTCGCCCCTCTGTATGAGGGGAGCTCGGAACGTGAGTTTTGAGTCTTACACGGTGCTTTGACAAGGTGTTAACATCTCTCAGGTTATCCCTGGGGAATCTCGGCTTCCCGAATGTGCGTCAGATACTAAATATCTTCTTTGATAGTCGAGCACATTTGACCTTGTTTTGCCATCACCCTCAAGCTCCTTTGCTACCGGCACTACTAATAAAATCTTAATTATCCTTTCTCTGGATAGAAAAATCTCAGTATAAAACTGAGCCAAATGAGATGATGTTACTTGAGGCTTGGGTAAGTTTATAAAGATATTGCAGAAAATAATAATGTAGTCAGCATTAAAAAGTGTTTTTGTTTGGTTTTGGGTTGTTTTGGTTTGTTTGTTTTTGTTTTTTAACGAAGGAAAATACAAGGAAAATCTCGGGCTTTTATTTGCCAAAACATTTAAAGGAACGGGCCAGTGAAGTCATTGGCAGGAAAAAAATTCTAAGTAGTAAGAACTGAGGCTATTTAGAGCTTAAATATAAAAACTCTGGAATTTGTGCTGCAGGGGGTGGGAGGTGGCAAATGTTGATGTAGCACAGTGGTTCTTAAGGAATAAAAAGAAAACCTGATAGAACTGGAAAATGGCCTTGACTGGCAAAGAAGGGTTTATCTTGGAAGTAGAAAGTGTCAGGGTATGTAAGCTGTTGCTAAAGAAACCAGGAGGTTAATCTTTCTTAAATAAAGGAAGAAAGGTCAAGGAAGAAGTTGAGGTGCTTTGTGCTTAGCATGTGTAGGTGGAACTATGAAACCCTAAACAACTACTTTCCTTTAGCTTAAAGCACAAAAAGGAAGATTTAACTCTAGCCAATGAAGAAACTATTTTTTTTAAAAAAATGATCCAGAAAACGTCATTGCGTTAGTTTGGTTGGCATCAGCAGTGTGCCAGACTCTGGGATGGGACTTGGGGGTGGTGGGTGCGTGGGACAAACTTTAGAACATAAACTGTTTACCAGTGTTATTGAATAGTGTATACTGGGATTTTTGAGGAAAAGGGAGCTGAGGAGCTGATTTTTTTGAGCTATCTTTAGTTATTCTGAACTTTAATGAAGCAATTGATGCTGCTGCTTGGGAAATACCTGCTCAGTGGGAAAAGACGGTCACTGGTGGGAGATACAGTGAAGGTTGGGCTAAAGGTTTGAGTGAGGGAGGAGAGGCCACTGGTACATGTACTTCTTGAAGTATCAGTCGGTCTTGTGGTTGAGTCATACAGGGTATTTCTTTCAATCCGCCTCTTCTGTGCCACTAAAATGTGCCTGTGATGCCCCAATGGCAATCACTGTCTGCTGCCTTTTAACACCATTCACCAGGAGATATCAAAGCATTTCACAAAGTTACATAATGATAGTTATTACTATTATTATATGGAGAGGGGAATTGAAGCATAGAGTAGGTGGTGAGACGCATAATAAGAAAGCACAGGAGTTACATTCAAAGGGCT
This sequence comes from Empidonax traillii, assembly GCF_003031625.1. Lineage (NCBI taxonomy): Eukaryota > Metazoa > Chordata > Aves > Passeriformes > Tyrannidae > Empidonax > Empidonax traillii. The sequence continues at coordinate 284,701 of NW_020955212.1, read as the reverse complement.
ACTTGATCTTAAGCGTGATATTGTAGTGTAAAGGTTTGTGATATATTCCTAGGGCCCAAGGAAGTATGAAAATTTGAAGGTGAGCTGTGCCAAGTGATTCCTCTCTCAAAAAATAGATATAGATAGCTCAGCAGTTGTTCTAAGTGTAGTTATTTCAAAAGGCATTTTTGAAGGCATGGATAAAACAGCAACTAGGAGAACAGTAAATGAAAATATTATGTAAATTTTCTAGAATTGGCAATGTAATATTTTATGGAGTTCATCTTCCTGCTGTCTCCTTCTCCACACCTCAGTGTGATCCGTTTATTGTTTCTTCAGACAGATTTCAGAGAAAGCTGACATTGTTTCCTTAGCATTTGCATTTCAAAGTTTTTGTCAGTGTTGCTACCTGAAAGAGAATAAAGAAAAAAATATTGGGAGTGCTATAGTTTAAAAAACATACAGGATTGGCATTATTAATATGTCTTGTAGTAACTAAAGTTTATCTGTGTTTCATAGAATAGTGACAGTGCAATGTCAGGCTTTTGGGCACAATGTGACAGCAGCTCAGCAGATGGGTATTAAAATAGGTTCTGGTGTGTACACACACACACACACAGAGTTTGTTGTTGCAAGATACAAATTTGTAATCTAATTTAGGCTCTGCATTTGTTTGGAAGAGAAGCCAGTGACTTGGAACCAAACGTTATATAACTTTTAAAATTAAACAATTTATCTTTGCTCTTCCAAAGCAATAACAAAAAAAAAAAAAAAAAAAAAAAAAAAAAAAAAAAAAAAAAAAAAAAAAAAAAAAAAAAAAAAAAAAAAAAAAAAAAAAAAAAAAAAAAAAAAAAAAAAAAAGGCATTTTTATGCGCTTGCCTTCACCTTAAAATGGAATGGTGAACAAGCCTAGCGTGGGCACGCTGCACTGCAGCTCGGGCAATGCTGACAGTAGTATTAGCACTGATCTTGAAATATCTTTATTTGTTCCAAAGGGTCCTCAGGCACAAGTGACTCAGGTAGCATTATATAAACACAAGGCAAATGAAAGCAATATTGTTGTATTATATGCAGTGAAAGACCTACCCTTTATCATCTGCAATGAGGAATGGTGAACAAAGTTACTCTAAACTCATGTTCAGTTATTAAAAACCATAGAAACACTAAAGGTTAGCTCTGCAGTCCCTGTGTTTGTAGAATTAGGACTTCAGTTAGACAAGAATTCCAAACCAAAGCTACTGTTAGAAAGGTGGGTCATGAACGGACACGGCAGAGGAGAAATGAAGAACTTTTGGAAGGATTGGGTTATACTGAAAGTCTTGTAGGCTTGCATGTAGCCACAAAACTCTAATTTGCAGAAGATATCACTGAATCACAGAGAAGCTGTGAGGTCAGCACTGCAACAGATGGTGAAATCTGAGGGATAAGTGAAAGAGCAAATAAAACAGCTTTGGAGTTGTTGATGGGAGAGAACTCAAATTATAGGTGGAGGTTATGCTTCAGTATATACAAAAATCTTGAAACTTTTATCCTGAAACACAGATATTTTTGGTGTCAGGTACTGTGGTGGTATAAAGACAGGTGTTGAGGAAGAGTTGCCATGTCTAGAGGAACTGTGAGGGGAAATACAGCTGTAGTTGTCACTGCAAAAAGCACTTGAGCTTTTCAGTAAGCACCTGCATGACATTTCCTCTGTGTTAGCGGTTCAGGGAGTTAATTTAAGGTTGTTTTAGAGGAGATTGACTATGTCACATCTATAGTATCTGTAGTTTCATTATCAAGTCTGCTGCCCAGAGCTTAGCAGCTAGCAATTCCACTCAATTTGTGGTTTGCTGCAAGCTTAGCACTCACTACAAGCGCTGCCATAGAATTAAATGAAAAGTTTAGTAAGAGTAATACATTGACAAATCAATTTTTTTTCTGTTTCAAGTGATTTCTGTGAACATCCATAGAGGAATAGAAGGATTTGAAAGCTACGTTCTAGAGAAATCTGCATAGTTTTTGCTACACAGAGAAATGCTGAAATTTCAAGAAACTGCTAAGCGTGTCACTGTTGCCAGATTTAACTCCGCTTGCCAAGATGCAGTGATTGCAAGAAGATACACTATTCAGAGGAAACTTGGCAATGGGAGCTTTGGAAGCGTGTATTTGGTTTCTGACAGAAAAGCAAAACAAGGAGAAGAATTGTAAGTAAAGCCTTCACCCGCTTTAAATAAAAATTTTGCAACATATTTCTTGCACTGTGGATGTTTTCTTCGTATTCGTGTCTCATCTCTCGGTTTGGTGTTACATTGCAGCCTTAACCATTTAACTTTAGTGAGGATATAAGGTAAAAGCAGATTTTATGCTGACTCAACATTCCAACTCAATCTGGTTTTGTTCAATACAGTTTATCCAATATATCTGTTTTACTGCGCTTTTATCTAAGCCCTTTTTCATTTGCTTGTGCATGGCAAGAGTGGGAATAGATAGAAAAAGTCAGACCCTTATCTCCATGTTGATGTACACCTCTGAAGCTTTTTTAGAAAATAATGAAACTAGTAAAAATATATGTAACTTACCTATTTCTCAGTGTCACAGGTTGTTAATGTAAGATTAACTGCAGAGAAGACTCTTGAGCTTACGTAGAACCAATGTTAATTTTGTCACTGGCCCGACAAGAAGCAGGGCAAAGGTACATGCCTGGTTTCACAGATTTGCTCTTCTTCTTTGTAACAAAGCTGTTTGCTAAAGGCTTAAATGTTTATAATTTTTAAGTTATCATTTCATAATTATGTCAATACATAATAGATCTGTGTATATTATGATTGTATAGTTTATTTTTGAGGTCTTTGTAATTTATAAATGAACTCGGTTCTTGAAGTTCTTTTCTTTTTCAGAACACTTACTGATGTGCTGGGCATTTGCCTTTCATCCAATGCTTCTCCATCCTCATGAACATGATTTTGTTTTTAATAGTTCAGAAATCAGCTGTTACTGCACACATTCTTAGAATATTAACAGCATAGTGAAATGTGGGTCTTCACACATTTGCTGCTGTAACAAGCTGCCAAACGTCAAAACCAAGGAATATGCACTTATCCTTTAAGTAGCTATTTCTATTCTTTTTCTTGAGAATTTTAGTGTGAGTGAGTGTCTCGAGCAAACATTCACTGCCTGCAACATTTCATGTCTGTGTTTTGTTAGGGATGAGCCTGAGCGTGTCCTCTGCTACCTTCAGGACAGACACCGAATATCAAGTGGCATTTTTTTTAAATGTGTTTTTCTTTTTTTTTTTCCAAAATTAGTCTCTTTTTGTGACCGCAGTTCAATAAATACGCAACAGTATTTAACAAGCCCAAGTGCTGGTGTGGTGCGGTAGTTCAGCCTTTGATCACTAGGTGATGCTCGCGTATTACAGTTCATTCCTTCGGCGTCTCGAAAGTAGATTGGCGAGCGGATCCCCTCAAATTTCTATCATGTCTGTGCCAGTGAATGGCAGAAATACTGCCCCAGGTGAACTTGAAAACGCAGGTAGCATAATGAGCTGGAATGTAGTCACTTTCTTCTATTTGTAAATATTGGGTTTAGGTGGTAAAATATTCTGGAAATCACATTCTCAGTACTACTTTCAAATCAGAAAATAATCTAGAACTGTATTGTTTATTGCTTCTGTTATTTATATACTTTTGAATGAAAATTTAGGTGGCTATGGTTCTTACTCTTTAAGAAGAGCAAGTGCTTAATGATGCTCTGAGGGCATTTTGACAGAACAAACCCCAAACAATGCAGTTGTGACCTCAGCAGAATTATAAGTCTATTTTTATTGTTTTGGAGATGATCTAGAACATGCTGAGACAAATATTATGTACAGCGTGAACTCAGCCAGAGATAGTTTCCTGAAAATTGCTGTAGTCTAAAGCACTGTGAATAGGAATAAATCATAAGAATATGAATAAGTAATAAGGAAACAAATTCCCAAGAAAGGTGACATCTTGGCTATTGGTACGGAAGCCGTTCAGGGATATCTTTTCAGTTTTCCATTAGTGCAATGTCTACAGAATGAGCTAAGGCAGAGACTATCAATGGTTATCATGTAATTTCATATATGTTCAGCAAAGCTTTTGCATGATTCTAGAAATAGTTCTGGGTCATGCCTTGTACTTTGCTACCCCTCAAGGATCATACCTGTAGTGAGCAAAGTGTTATCCACAGAGTTGCTTCATCTGGAAGGAAGAGAGGGTTGATTTTTTGGGGGCATGCCTCATGTTAACAGACTTCACATAAAACTCAGACCTGTTCAGGCCAGCAATGCCCACCTCTCTAAGAAGTACATGCCTGCTTCATGCTTATCTCCAGTTCTGTGTGTGGATGGGATCAGGATAACTGACTTCCTGAATGTCTAAGCCAAGAAAATCCCTAGTCATACGACACATCTTGTGTCGAGGAACTCTGTTTTCCTTTAGAAGATAATGGTTGCAAGTCCTTGTATGTTCTGAAATGTGCTTGCGTAGTTTCTGATAATGTGTAAGTTTACTGAACAATAGGTTCTCTGCTTGTATTTTCCAAGGTATATTTCCAGGTATTTTTAGGGCTGTGAAGATGATGAAAGGTTGAGAGGGGCAGTTGTATGAGGAATGACTGAGGTCACTTGGTTTGTTCGGCCTGGAAAAGAGGAGACTGAGGGGAGACCTCGCTGCAGTCTACAACTTTCTCATGAGGGGAAGAGGAGGGGCAGGCACTGATCTCTTCTGTGTGGTGACACTGCATGAGGGAATGGCATGAAACTGTGTCACGGGCTGTTTAGATTGGATATTAGGTAAAGGTTCTTCCCTCAGAGGATGGTTGGGCACTGGAACAGGCTCCTCAGGGAAGTGGTCATAGCACTAAGCCTGCCAGAGTTCAAGAACAGTTTGGACAATGCTCTCAGATACCTGGTGTTATTCTCGGGGCTGTTCTGTGCAGAGCCAGGATTTGGACAAGATGACCCTTGTGGATCCCTCCTGACTCAGAATATTCTATGATTCAATATTATCCATGGTAGAGAGGGAGAAAACCAAACCAGTGATTAGTATTCTGGATTGAGATGGTACCCCTATGGGGTTATTTCAGACTGGCTGTTAGACTTAAGGATCACAATTACCTCATTCTGAGGTATCTGCTTTGTGTAAATGTGATTAATGACTTTTCTGAGTTTCATGACAATTTCCTAAAAAGAAAAGTGCAAGTTCATCATTTCAGATCTGTGGCTAGGGAAGATGAATTCTGTCTTCCATGTTTGTGTAGTAGGTTATACCTTCCACTGAACATCTTCTATAAGAGCTTTTTATCCTGTTGGGATGATTCTCGTGGAATATGACAGAAGGTTAAATATCTTAGAAGTCCCTGCAACCTGAAAACAGACAGCAGAGTAGAGACCAAAATTGAATGCCCTCAAAAGAGAAGGGCCAGAAGCTGGGAGGTTCTTCACTGTGAATGAAGTTTCTCATGTGCTAGATGATCTGCACAGGACAGAGATTAATAATTTTCCCCAGTTTTGGAAGAAACTATAGTCAGAATTTGTATAATCTTAGACTCTAAATTCAGTAAAAAACAGGAGACACATCTGTAAAAAAAGCAAGCTTCTTAGTTCCAGTTTACACAGGATGCCTTAGTTTGTATATTATTTGATATTTATTTGTTTCTGAACATCATGGACCTAGACCTACACAAAATATGTTAGATTATTTGATTTGTGTAGAGAAAGTAGCAGGATTGTACCAGCATTTTTATAACAAACAGTAGTTCCTGCAGGCACTTCTATCCCAGTCCCCCCAAGTAGCTTATCAGGTAATTATTACAGGTAATTATGGCTAAAGACTAAGTCTTTTATAGCAGATATTTAAGTTCAGCAGTAATCTTGAAGGACAGTGTGATCACTTAGAGATAATGAATGTCCTAATCAATTGTGCCAAGGGAAGCTCTGGGTTAAGTTCCACTAATTCATAACCTTGTATGGGCGAGCAGCTGAAGTACACAGTAGGCAATAGACGCTTCTTGTTCATAAATATTCACAAGGTACTTATGTGTCCCTGTGGTGGAAAGCACACGCTGACAAGTGCCAAACTCCCTGGACTGCTCTACTGTGTGGTAACTGTGGGGTGTCAGCTCAACTTCTGCATCTGACTTGCATTAGAGCATTAATCCAGACTCATGCTATGATTCCTTGGAAACTGTGCACTTAGCTGAATAATTCATCATGTGACTTTCAATTATTTATGACTTTTTATAACAAATGAAATAAAATCTAAAGGTGGAAGGGATTTGTAACTTATGAATATCCAAGTGGCAATCAGCAGATTGCTGTGTTGTCAAATTCCTGTGTTTGCTGCCCGTTTGCTTCTCTGAAGGTATTCCAAGGGAATGGTCATTTGATACTGAATTGATTAAAACAGTAGCAAATTATTCCCTGCCAGTTTGTCATGTGCATGTTCATCTAATTGCACTGCTTTCCTGTTTTCTTCTCCCTCATTTAATAACAAAAACTAGAAATTAAAAATGGAATCCATCAGGACATTTTAGATTTGTAAACAGATCTTCATGATGTCCTTGAAAACTAGTCAAAGGTGCATTTCCTGTGGGACCTTCTTTGATTGCTGCTGGTTTTTAAATAAGCTTTTCTTAGTGAACCATCCTTTGCTCAGTTCAGTCACGTGTCCTCTGCTGCTTTGTGTAGGCTCAGCTGCTGAGCATCACCTGAGCTGCTATGGCTGCTGAGGTGTACAGTCATGCTTGGCCCTAAATAAGAGACGATAAAAACACTGACAGAGAGGCCTTGTGGATTTAACTAGAGCAGTTTGAGGAGTTAGCCTTCATGAGCTTTCCACTTGAATGGCCGAGCCTGACTTTCATATTCTGTGAGCAATGCTGTGGGAGTCAAGACCTAGAGCTAAGTGTCCCAGTCCTTACTGAGTCCTCTGTAACAATGGCTGATGCACTTATTGCTGATTTAAGAGTCCACCTGCAAATGGAGGTTGCCAGGGAGGGAAGCTGTAAATGTGTTATTTCAAGATTAGCAGGCAGTTCCAGGTATGGCCACAATTGTTTCAGTGCACACCAATACTGGTTCAGAGGCAAGTTTGATGACCCCAGATTTATCCAAAGCAGATCTCACTGGAGACTAAAGCAGCTTTAGTCCCTACCTTGTGCATCACTGTCAGTACCCAGCTTTTCCTGCAGCCCAGCATTGCACAGTAGGGCTCCTCCAGGTGTTCAGACCACGGAGTGAAGGACCTGCAGACCTGCCTTGCTGCGGGACTGTGACAGGGCCAAAGTGCAGCATGGGTGCAGAAGGCAGGAGCTGCAGTTAGAGCCCACAGCAGTTCTGCATTCTTCTCTCCGGTAAAGCTGTGCTTTTACACAGCTACCACAAAGCTACAGAAACAGACGCACACCTGCATCTTTGCGTAGGGATGCTATTGGTAGAACAGCAGAATCGATCATTTCAACACACAGGAGTCCAAGAAACGGAATATCTCACCCTGGAATGATTTATTTAGAGCTCAGGGTAAGAAAGTTTGGAAATTCCCTGTGCTAAATAAACCTCCAGTGGAGGCTGCAGGGTAGCTTGGCACTGGAGCACAGACACAAGATTTTACTCTGCCCATGCTGGGGATGGATTTGGCAATTTAAAGCCACAGCCATGCTGTAGTCTTTTGCACAGGCAATTACTTTGTTAAAATTTCTAGTTCCCTCATCATCAAAAAGCATAAAACCTGACATTCTGTGGCTTCTTTGAAATCAGAAGGTGATTATTGCAACATGTCGAGACCCTTCTCTCAGCTTGTGTAAGACAGGTGTCTGTGAAATCCTCTGCAGCAATGTCTGATACAACTTCTACATCTGCTTAGTCATCTTTATGACCTTTGGTGGTATTGTTATCGGCCTTTCTTTTTTTCTTTTTTTTTTTTTTCCCTTTTATTTTTTTAAATGCTCTTCTTCTAGTATACCTTTCTTTGAATGAGCAGCCTACTTTTTCATTTTCAGTGGGATTTGCCCATTTGACTGGGGTGGATTCTAACTAGGAATTTAATATATGTGAGTGGGAGGCAGAGTGCCTTAGAGGAAATATTACTTGGGTTTACAATAAATCTTGGTCCTCACAGAGCTCCAGGGAGCTCCTTGCTGCAGCACTCAACACATTCTGATCTGATGTGCAGGCAGTGAATGGTGCTGATGGTTGAGTTCATTGTTTCGATAATTGTTTACAAGTAGCGCTTTCAACTTTAGGTGGAGAATTTTGCTTAAGGCATTACTGGTGAATTACCTTTCTTTGAGGTGAATGGCAGAGAAAGAATTTAATGATTCTGCAATTAAGCAAATGCCTTGAGATCACTTCTGTCTCATTCGTTTTGTTGAAACTGATGTTTAGCTTTTATGCATTTGTAAGCTAGCTTTAATAAGAAAATGGAGAGGTGCAGTATTATTACTTTGGGCTGAACTGTGACCACCTGCCTCAAAGATACCGTATGTAATTGAAATATTCGAATATGGCTGTCTGATGTATCTTCTCACAAGTTACCCCTGTTGGCAAGGTGTTTTCTTTTGTCTGCATCAAGGATGTTGTAATTTCTTCCATGGAGAGTGAGCCTCCAGTTCTTTGTTGCATTCAGTACATTGTAATGAGAAAACTGCTGCAGTGAGCGGAATTGTGGATTTGCTGGACAGTCAGTGAATTTTTCCCTTATTTTTTTTCTATGTTTTTTGGGTTGTGCTTTTGTGACGTATTAGCAAATATAATTCCCTGTTCACTGTTTCTCTTAACATCAATGATGTGTCCTTCATGTGTTCTAAAATAACTTTTCCAATATTGCTGAGTAGTTTCTTCATTTTTGAATTGCACGTTTCACTGATTGTTAAGATCACAGTATCACACTTGGGAGGGCTAAAAAGTATTAAAAGATTTGTATCTAGCAGTGGATGTTATATATGCAATTAATTTCCTCAGCATTGCTAGATTCCCTTTGCCTTTGATTGTAAACTATTTAGTAACATGCTTTTGTAAAGCTATAAACTGTACTTTTATCTGTTTCTTCCCTCCCCTCAAGTACTATAGATACTTGAGTGCGTATCAGAAATAAACACTGAAGGATATGACTGATGGAAAGAGACGTAGGAAAAGGGAATTTTCTCATTAAAGTAGCAGCAATTAGTATTGATATTACTTATGGGAATTAGTTTCACTGAAGGGACAATACTGTTGACATAAATATCTTTGCAACATTGAAAGGAACATAATTCTGCTTGCAAATATATTTAAATTCAGAAAAGAACCAATTAAATTTTACATTAGGAAATGTTTTAGTTGAATTTCTATGGAATGCATTCTTACAGCAACTATTAGTATGTCTGGTTTCCCTTTATAACTCCTGTTATTCAAAATAGTCTGTTTTCTATGAACTGATGAATCAGTTGATATGAAGGCATTTCTACAAAATTTCCAATTGCAACTAATTTAAAAATTCAAACTAATTCCTATAGAAGGAAAATTCTTTTTGGCAGATGCTGTAGCCCAAGGCTACAAGAAGAATTACAACACAGCAATTGTGAGACATTTAATTATATTAAGATGGTTGAAAACAAAATGCTGCATCCAATCGCAATGGAGAAATGCCTGGTTTAGATGATTTGCTGTTTGATGGAATTAAATCTTCAAAGATACAGAAAACAAACAAATTATTTAGTCCTTGTCAGATTTCTCTCTAAAATTCCTCTCAGGTTAGTGGCAGCATGATACTTAATTACATTCTTGAACAAGACTAAACTGTAGAAAAAAGGTTGAATGAACAGTAGATGGTGATAATGCAACATGTAACAATAAAGTACTGCTAAAAGTAAGTATATTCACAGGTATTTAGTTAGTGCCTCATAATAATTCTTAATAATTTTCCTGTTTAGACACAGATTTCTTCCATTCAGTCACAGTCTCTTAGTATTTGATTTAGAGCTGAACCATATGAAGAGACTATAAATTTATTTACATTTTACTTTTCCCTTTCTTTCTAGGGAAAAAAAAATTAAGGTTTCAAAAATGTGTCCTTAGATGAAAATTCATCCTTTATTAATCAATGTTCACTTTTATTCTGTTACTTTTAATCAATGTAGATGGCAACTCACAGATTTTTTCCAACATTGTCACATATGGTTGACCAAAAAAAAAGTATGCCCCTTTGTATATATGAGACTTTGCTAAGTGCAGAGGAAAATGATATAAGCTCTATTCGTTGGATCTAACTTACTTCAACAGTATTGTCTTTCATGTTCCAGAAAATATATTCTACATTTCTTTGGGATACTAATTAGGAACTGTTAATTTTCAAATAACCATAAACTGTTTTCATCATGAGCTGGCCTGTTCAGTGTTAGTGCATATGTTAGAGCATTTGAAAATTTGGCATCTTGAAAAATATTTGTAAGTGCTGTAATTGTGACTTGCTGATGGAAAAGTGAATCATCCATTTCACTTGCAAATTTAAGAAATCTCATTGCCATTCAAAGATATTTAAGCGTGGTTAAATTAGTTAAAGTGCTTATTCAGAAAATGAAATTATATTTAATCCATCTACATATATTACAGTGCTCATATAGTGATTGAATTCATAGTGGTTAACTCAGGGATTAGTTCTCAATGTTTATGAATATTCATGAATTACATGAATAGGCTGTTTTGGAGTTGTTGACCACTGTTATGGCTTCAGTAGTAAATCAGTAGTGTTCAGGGGGGATGACAAAAGAAGTTCAGCATTTGATTTAAGGAGTTATGGAGCAATACTTAGGATTGAAATGGGTTTATGCCTTGACTAATAAATCCATAGTGGGCAAGGGAGTGATAAAAGAAACCCAAGATTTGATTTTAGAAGTTATGTAGTAATACTTAGGTTTGAAATGTTTTGATTAATGAGTAAACATATATGTGTAAGGAGGAATACCAAACAACACTCATCATTTGCTTTTCATTGGAAGGGTGGTAATCTTCTTGATTTTCCCACAGAAATCAAGTGCTGTTAATTTACTGTGAGTGTTTCTTTCCTTAGCTAAACCCAAATATTCTTCTCCATAGGACTCATTTGAGTATGGTGACTTTTTGCATTTCACGGTTTCACCAGCTTCTTCTTTCTCAAACAGATAGATGGATGTCTTTAAACTGTCTGAGCATGCAGATACTGGTATTCCAAATATAATGGGCAAAGTATAAAGAATGATTATTTGAAATTTTGTTGCTAAGCTGTGAACTACAGGAAAGCCAGTCCCTGACACCAAGGAGAGAATCTGATCATATTACCAGTAACAGAATAGCTGTATGATGGGTAAGGATTAGCTGACAATTATAGTGGAACTGGAAGACCAACTTAAGTGAGCAAAGTGGATTCCAGTAAATAGAGTGGCACCTAAAGTCAGTAAAATATCTTAATTGTAAATTAAAGCTGGATGTGCAAAAGTGCAAACATGAGAGCTCTGAAAGGAAATGTGAGGAAACTGTAGCACCTGACAGCAGGCTAGTTTCTTTATATAAGGAATATCCCTCGTGCACAGGGGAATGTCAAATCAGAGGGATCTGTAACAGCAGGATGTAAACTGTACAGAAAGGAGAGTTTCAGCTGGGGATAGGCATGACGATGTAGCAAAAAATAGATTCTAATAATGTAATATCTCAGTGTGGAAGTTATAAAAAGAAATCTAAAATCATTATTTTAGAACTACACTTGTCCATAACATTCAAATATCATCAACTGTTTGATCTTCTAGAAAGCAGCTGACTGAGAAGCAGTAATGATGGGTGACTTCATCTTGTCTGTAGGCAGGTGGTGTCTTTCCAAATTTCCCAAACAGTTTCCATACTGTGGAAGCTGTTGTTCAGACCTTTTGTGGGAAGGTTGTCGCCTCTTCTTCATTTTGGTCCCCATTTGTAGGGCTATGCCTTCTCTGTTTGCCCTTTGAAAAGTAGAATTGAAGACATCATTGATTAGACAGGCACTCCTTTAATTTTATTGTTTATGACCAGTTTCAGATCGAGCGGCAGGCCCAGTGAGAGGTGATGCATTTTTACAGCATTGCACCTGGTCCTTGTTCTGAGGAGTTACCAGGGTGAAGAGGTAGCCCTGCAAGTGCCAGTGTGGATAGAAATACAGTACACAGTTATGGGTGATGTTACAACTCTCCATATTGGCAACTCAGAAATAATAAACGAAATTATAATTAACTGCAATTAACTGAACAACTGCCTATGTACAATGAAGTTTATGTTTAATTATAAACTTCAAATTTTGATCATATGTTCCTAGATCACACCTTTTCTGTGGTATGTTATCAGACCTATTTATTAATGACATTAAAAGAGTTATATTTCTTGTTCTTCCTTATCAATAAGCAAATGTACCTAGTCAATAATTCATGTTGCAGTTTACTCAATAAATTGAGAAATGCTGTCTTTTCAGAATTGCATCTGATCCAGTAAACCAAATTATATAATAATAAAGTATGTCATCAATGTAAACAAATACCAGATGGGTGGTAAAACATTTAATTTTAGATCAGTGCAAATAGACTTAGATAAACACTGCTGTGGCATATTGTCAGTCACTAGTAAAGCTCGAAAAGGGATTCCCACTGTGGGTCCCTGTTATAAGTAAAAATGAAATTGAGTTGAAATGTAGTAATAAAAATTTATTGAAGATTTATATAAAATGCAAATAAGTAAAACAGTATGCTGGCCGGCCGGGGAGACCCCTGCTCCACTCATGGTGCGCAAGTGCAGTAAGTAAAAACAGTAACTTTTATTTCCTTATTAGTTTCCTTCTCATAGTCACTTGTTATTCTTCTATTGGATTTGAGTTTGCAGGTTTGGTTCTGGTTGGTTTCTCTGCAAGTCCGTTTTAGTTGCCAGGTGCTTTCTTGTCCATAGTTTTAATTAATCTTTAGTCCTTGAAGCTTGGTGTGTTAGGTATTTCCAGAGGTCCATTTTGGATTCTTTGTATCGTTTTAGTTTTTGACCCTTTGATCCTTGTCCCGCCTTTCATTATTTTATGCGTGCAGAGACAATAAGCTTTTTAGAAAAATAAGATACAAGAATACTTACTCAACAAGGCATAGTAATTTGTCTTTCTAGTTTAAGAACTGCGAGCTGCATGCCTATCAGCTTGCAATGTTGATAGATTAATGAACCATTCTACAACTTACAGTCCCCTAACCTTAACAGAACAGTGATTATAATAACATATATTTGTATATAAGAATATAACATCTACTACAATTTAATGAATAAGTTGCTATTACTAATATGATGAGTAAATTTAAACTATTACCACTACTACTTATTACAGTCCGTATTCTGAAGGATTCCACCTTCATGTTTGTTTTTCTCTTGCTGTAAGTGTTTAAGGCTTGCTCTCTTTAGCCCCATTTGCTCCTTGTTAGCACGCTTTCAGACCCAGTGTGCTGGCATGGGGGCGTTTCAAAGTGTGACAATACAAGCCAGCAAGGTTTGATGAAAATAGATGATCCCAGAGAAGGTACTCGGAGAGAAGGTCTGTGAGCCTGCTGAGACATGGGCGCTGTGGAGGCTGGGCTGCTGCTTTGTGTTATTTGGGAAGTGGGCTTATCTCTTTTTTTTATTTTCTCACCCTGAAGGGGTGGATATTGTTACCTGTGCCAGAACTAGCTTCCTTCAAGATGGATGTACATAGTTTTTTACTCCTAAGATGCAAATGCCTTCCCTACAAGAGTCTTTCAGTTGTGGTCGGTTCAAGATGAAGTTCCAAGTGTGTTTGCATTATTGAATTGTAAGGCTATGGGGTTGGTGTTTTTTTGTTTTGTTTTGTTTTGTTTTTTGTTTTTTTTCTTCTATGCAGTTAAAATCCAAAGGCTGTTGTTCTGTATTTGAGATATCTGCTAGCACTGCTATAATAAAGTTTTCTAATTGTGTGTATCTTATCTCTAGGGACATGGTTTAGTGGTGGATTGGAGGTGTGAGGTTTGTGGTTGGGCTCTATGTTCTTAAAGCTTATTTCCAACCTAAATAGCTCTATGATCTGCATATGTGTCTGTGTTCTGTATTAATTTATAATAGTAAATAAATTCAAATTTAAATTTTGAAGTGTATTTGCTAAAATATCATCAAAAGCTTTGCAGAAAGCATGAAGTGTAGTTATGTTTTTCATATTAAATGCACTAAAATCAAACCTTACCTAAATACAGAAACACTACACACCAATGACATGCAAATATACTTAATCTTGAATGCACGACAGAAACTTTCTTTCTAGATGAAAATGTCTCCCAACTGTGGATATGAATTAGAATTATGTAGCAGAAAACTAATACCTTATTTACAAAAAAGTGTATTTTCTTGATTTCTTCTTCTGGGAATTAATTTAAATAAGGAAAAACACCTGTCATCTTGTCTGACAGCTGATGACAGCATCAAAATCACTGAGTGACTAAGATGACAAGCTATTCCTACACATCAGCACATCAGGCTTTTATTGCTCTCTTGGGTATACGAGAAACTTGTATTAAGTGGTGTTTAACAAGGACTCACTCTGTTTGTCAGTTCTGTGACACAGTTTATATGAAGGAAGGGGTAACGTCCCCATGTCAGCTGAAGATGAGAAGATTGCATAGATACTGTCTGTCTGAAACTTGTCTGTGGAGATGCAAACAAATCAAAGGGCATGTTTTTTCATCACACTTCCAGATGGGGATTAGGCAAGTTTATGTAAAAATTCATGCATTGTTAGTCAGAAACTGATTGTTCAGATTTAGGAAGAAATTTTCTTATGAAGAAATAGAGCTTTCTTTTTTTTTTCCTTAAATCAAATGAGTTACTGTAGTTTTGTCGCTGTCATGTTTAACTACAGTGACTTTACAACAATGTAGTATTGAATAGGGAAATTTCTAAAAGCACTGTGAAAACTTCCCTTCAGTATGAAACTTGCCTTTCACATATTCAAAAGTTTTTGGAAATTCATCACTTTGTTTCAGTAAAAAAACATTATATTCTCTGATAGTCTCAACGTTGCCTTCAGACAAAGTCCAGTAATCCATTCCTCAGCAACTGATAAAGTAAATGGAAATGGGATGTGTTCTGTGGCCATTTTTAAGCATTTTTTCAGGAAGATCTCAGCAAGATATGCTTTCTCACGGTGCCCTGCACCAAGGGGTTTTTTCCAAGTTAAGTTGGCACTAAACTGCTCTGCTCCAGGTTCTGAATGGAGCCAAGTCTGAACTACAAATTTTCCTGTGGCACAGTCATATCTTAAAGTTGAAGAATATGAAAAAGCCCTAGATTTTTACAGCCTTTTCCAGGGGATTTAGGGTTTCACTAAACAAACTTAATACTAAAGAATTAGAATTCACTGAAACAGTATAATTAGAGTTCAGCTGCAAATCCAGGTTTGCACTTTTCACTTAGGTGAGCGGGCTGATCTTTAGAAAAAAAATTGACATCCTGAGTTTATTACCAGAAAAACAGTCACAAAAATACTATTCTGTGTGATTTTTCTCATGCCTCCATGAAGAGACTTTGGCAGAAGCTGCAAAAGAAGTTTCTTGCTACTCATTATGTCATATATTAATCTTGAACATATGCTCTGAGTGGGTTTGAAATTACTTAGATTTGATTTTTTGTTTATGTTTGTTATTGTGCAGTAATCCATAGCACTGAAAACATGTCATAAAGAAAACTGTGCAGTAGGGTATTAGTGGGAGAAATATTTCAAAACAGTATTTTTAATATGTTGCTAAATCTCTATGGTGACTGGCATATTTATTTGATTTGTAATGCATTCTCTTTGTTTGCCCATATTTGCCTCATCATTTCATATTGCCAGGTATTTGGTTAATGTTATTATTTTGCACTTGAAGAAATTATGATGGGATTTTGAATGTTACGTGATTTTATATTTTTCTGGTTTTATTAATATAAGTATTTCTTTTTTCCTCTAGAAAGGTCCTAAAGGAAATCTCAATTGGAGACCTAAAACCTAATGAAACAGTTGAAGCAAATCTGGAAGCACAATTACTCTCCAAATTAGACCATCCAGCCATTGTCAAATTTTATGCAAGCTTTGTGGAGCGAGATAGTTTCTGCATCATCACTGAATATTGTGAGGTGAGACTCAAGAAATTTGACAAAATCTGGCAATTTTAAAAAAATGTTTTAGTTTGAATTTTAGGCTTTATTTGTTACTTATGGTATCACCTGCTATTAGTTAGGTGTATTTCAGATAAGCAGTGTTAGCCACTGAAATGAGACTCATAGATCACAGCAAAACAAACCAGAGAAGAGTAAATAGGTAATTTTCAGTCCAAGTCTTTTTTGTGTGTTATAATCAGTATTACAAGGAAGAGTTAAATGTAGATCTGTTACACACCTGTAGGAGAACTCAGAAAGGTTGTACCACATGTGTACTGCTTATAGGTAAGAGGAGGAGACTGGGAGTTTGGGGGCATGATATGAAATGTGATATAAATGAGGAAGAGAAAACTCAGGGAAGGGAAAGGGAAAATTTATCATTTGGTGTTGATTACAAGAAACTTAAGCTTGTTCACATGGATGATGAGATTGGTAGCAACATTGGCTCTGTGAAATTAAAAATAGTGTTAATCAAAGACCAGAGTGTAGTGGATACAAAAAATATTAAAGCAGGATATATTTCAGTACAGTTACCATTCATTTTTCAACTCCAGCATGTGGTTTAAAAACATGTTGCTGAAATCTGTCTTAGACTTTAAAATAAGAATTTAAAAATATTTAAGCCAGCTTTTTAGGAGTTTATGTAAAACAAGTGCCTACTTTGTATTAAATATAGATATGCTCTTAAAAAAATAAATCTGTCATACATGAAATGATCTTTTATGAAACTGTGAAGCAAACTCTTCAGTTGTGCTCTGCTAGACATGCTGAAATGCTTTGGGAGCTAATGATCTTTATGCTACTGGATCGCCTGTCCCCAGACTTGACTTAACTAATCACATTTCTTCAAGAACTTGGCTTTGGTGGGAATAATTAAGCAAGTACTGTGCCTACAGTTATTTCTTTCTTAGAAGCTTTATTTGAGGACAGTTAAATCCCTATTTATTCCTGGGATTTTTAAAATTTGAATCTGAAGTATTCAATTCTGTGATGAAATCGTAGTATTTGTTTACATATTACTTAACACCCATGCAGAAGCTCTTTGTGTCATTCCCTGAATGTCTGATAGCTGAGGCTTGAGGGTATTGCCAACTCCTTGAGGAAGTCCAGAGCTCAGAACTGAAGGATTATTCTAACTGTCCAGCTATTCCCATACACTCATAATTTTCTCTCTACTGATGGTACAAAGTGGCCCAACGTCAGATAAGTTAAACATGTAGGAATAAAGGAGACTATTTCAGCAGCATTATATGAATTTTATCCACTGGTTTTCCACTCTTTTCTTTTTTTCTTTTTTTTTTTTTTTTACTTCTTTTCATCCAGAATAAAATTATAGGTGAATAAAAAAGAGCATGATAGCGATCACAACCATCACGCCTTGGAGGTTTGGGGTTTTATTCAGGCAATATAAACTACGCTGCATGAAAACCTTTTGGTACTGAGCTACCCTAGGATCTGAGAGTCATATACTCAAGTGCATGAGAATGTATTAGAGCAAGTCAAATGAAGGAGGAGGAAATAGATTAACTGGCTATGCACTGAATCTCTTCAGTTTTGAGTCTGCTGAGTCAGGTCAGAATGATATTTGGTCCAATAGGATGTGCTTCTGACTTTTTCCAAAAGGACACATTATGTGGTATGATTGCATTTAAGCAATTACAATATATTTCATCAGATGTTCAGGCAAGAAAGGTATAAAGCAAAGTGGCACACAGTGCTGTAAAGTTTCTTTCCTATTTTAGTGGGAGTATTTTCAGAAGGTATACTTTTGTATTTGCTTATCTATAACTTGCCTTTGTATGTGGTGGGATTTGAGTCTTTTGACCTAGAAGATGCTTGGTTAAACCATGCATAAATTGAGAATGAGAAAAATGTTTTGCTACCTGATGTTGTTTGGAAGTCTAGTAGGTTCAGTTTCTCATGCATAGAATAATTACCAGATTGGCAGTAATTGGTACTCTTGGGCAGACTCAAAACAAAGAACAGACATTAAGTTGGCATGGAAACAGAACTGCCCTCTGAGCCTTGCTCTGCTTTCTCCAAAGTACTGTGACTTATTCATTAGCCAGGGTGCTTTCTTCATTCTTGCATGAGTAGCATATAGTGAGCCTCCAATGCAGCTGCCCCACGCTATACTTGTCCTGTGAAAGAAAAAAAAGACAGCACTGGACTCCATTGCTCAGCTTGACATCTTTTATTACAACTGAATTCACTCAAAATTATAGAAAAGAAGTATATGTGTTCTGTTTTGATCTTCTTGTGGAGCTTCTTTGACAGTTTCCCCCAATCAAAATGTTATGGGTAACATAAACATTGTCAGCTAAAGCAGATTTCAAACAAAAATGTCTTAATGAACCTTGGATTTCATTTTGTAGTATAAATTGGACTTCAATAAAATACAGTTTTTACAAAGTGGTTACTTTAAAAGTTGCATCATTTTAATATATTATAAACCAGAACTGGTTGTGTTTTTCCCCAGACAATTATTTATGTCTCTTCACTGTGGTCTCAGCTGTGATGTGAGTACACATATGCTAAGAAAATCTGAGCAAAAAGAATAACTAAAGCAATCAATGCTTGTTCACGTTACCAGCTCTAGATGCTAAGCTTTCTTAAATAAGTTACTGGTGTGTTTGAGACTCTTGATATTTAAATAGAAACTGCACCTTGAAAACTCCATATATACTCTAATTGTGAAATTGTTGAATTCCTTATGAAGTTCATTATACTGACCTTCTAAAGTGCAAATTGGATTAACAAATTTTTTCAGAGTTTCACAACAGCAGTATTTCAGCAAGTCTTTTATGATGTGTTTTTGTTTTCCTTTTTTTTAGACGCAAAATCAAGGTTAAATTTATTGTAGGACATTGAGATCACTCTTCTCTTCTTGAAGGTAAAAAGCCATGCAGTTAGGTGAGGGCACATGTGGTGCATTACCAAACTGCTTTAGTTCTCCTTTGACCTTTTGCAGGAATTGCCTCTCAGCTTCAGAGTATTCCTAACTCTGGAGGTCCTGCACTTATTTTCTTTGCATTTTTCATTCCAATATGTTGTTGTGAGAGGGGCCACATTGGGACAGGGAGAAATGCTGATTGGAGCCTGCTGCACTTCATTTATCCTCATCTGGATAGTACAAAGTCCCCTGTGGCCAGTAGCACAAGTTTGAGCATCCCCTCAGTTTTGGGCAATTTTTACAGTTGGGTATGGATGGTCTGGGGATTCTGTCTGGAACAGGTGAGTCATTATTTTTGAGGTGTGTGAGTAGGCTCAGACACAGCCCATTTAGCTGCCGTGCAGCAGAGTACCCAGCATTTTTCTTTCTTCTCTCTGCTTTGCTGCAAGCAGCCACGGGGGAAGCTGTTGAACATTTGGAGTTGCAAAGGGGAAGCAGCTGCTGGGAGCTCCAAGTTCCCAGAAGAGCTTCTCTCTGGGCTGCAGCAGGGAGGCAGATGGAGAGTTGAAGCCATATTCCCTTCCCTAGGGAATGAGATTATTCAGACATTTCAGTTAAAAATTGCAGGACGTTGTCAGGGGCAGACGTTTTTGCTGTATGACCAAATACTTTTGCTTTCTTTTAACACACTCTCAAATGTTGTAACTTAGAACCTCAGGGGCCGTAGAAATTACTGTAAATTCATGTGAAAGGCATGGGACATAAATGCATGGATCTGCAAGGACAGAACCTGCTTATTTTGTAGCAGCAATGTGAAGCACTGTGGTGCTGGGAACAGAAAAATAAGAAATGCTGAAGAGATCATAAAATGTTGAGGGTCAGCAATGCAAAGGGTCAAAGGGGTTGATGATGGGAAATGGCAGGACTGATACAGTCATACAGGCTAAACTATTGTACATGGCACACAAAACTTCTGATTTTATGCAGAATGTATAATGTAAAAGTAATGATTTATGGCGAATAAGCTGTCCTGGTGTAAGGTAATTAGTCATTAGAATATAATGAGGCTCACAGTCCCTTTGCTCTGGGGTTAGTTACCTCAACACACTGCTTACCACTAATGTGAGTGCATTCTTGTAGACAAAATCCATTCATTTTATAAACTGGATAAACAATCAGCTGACAACCATCTGTCTATTTTTTTAGTGAAAAGAACAGTTTTCCTGTAAGTCTCCTAAAAATCCACTTTCATCATGTTGTTGTACACTTAATTTTTCTAAACGTCTGGCTTACAGTTTTAAAGTAGTCTTTTTCTGAATATTTTTTCTGGTTTATTGTCAGTTCCTACTGTGTGTCATATTGTTCCATTTCCAGTATTAATTCAAGATCAGTTGTAATTTTAATGAGGTATTTGCAATAACACATGCTACATCTTCTTGCAGCTTTAAATCTGCTTTGTTTCTGGAAAAAGTGGGTTTGAAAGAGGGGCAAAGTGTCATAATTAAAGACTGTATTTTAATTCTTAAGAGAGCAACATGGTTTCTTTGATGCTGACATGGTTATTTTAATGTAATAAATCAGAGTGTCTCTTGACTGTGCAGTGTTGGACTGGAGTGGAAAAGTTTACCTCACATTTATTAACTTATTTAGACTGATTGGGGCAGATAGATGTTACTTATTTAGGTGTCTATATATTAGCCAGTCAATGTAGGCTCTCATCATAAATCTTTGCAGAGAAATAGCATTTCTACAACACGATCCATCCCTTCCTAAGGTGCACAACTAGATGGCAGAGATAACTGCCCTATACAGGTGCATGTTGCTTTGTGTTGACTGTGAAGGGGGTTTGGGGTGACCAGCTCGGATGCACACATCGAAGTTGGGTGAAATGAAGTAAGAACACTTGAAAACTTTGATGATATTGTGTAACATTAGGAGAAAATTGACCTACCTTCCTTATGGAGCCAGACTTCTTGATCTCACTTTGATCCTCAGTTGTGCATGTTTATGCTCCTGGGAGAATTCAGAATCCACATGAGTGCATTAATTTTACAGACTACATGGTAAGGAACCTGAAAGGTCTAAGGAAGTGGAGTCCTGTACTTTGATGAAGGAGATGGCATTTTAAAAACTTGCTTTAAATATACAGATATGTTGTGATATTTTTCAGGGTGGAGATCTAGACTTCAAAATTCAAGAGTACAAAGATTCTGGGAAGACATTCACTCAAAGTCAAGTAATAGACTGGTTTATACAGTTGTTACTCGGAGTCAACTATATGCATGAAAGGTACAGTCATTTAATATTGAGACCATTTAGCTTGGGAGGGGAATGAGTAAACTTACTGACTAGTTGCAGATACTCAAACAAAAATGAAACCATGTGAATTGTCTTGTATTGGTATATAGTTCTACTCACCAAACTGTTTTACTTAGTATATGTCATATATCTCGATTGTAACTAATTATCTATCCTGCAAGAACATTGTGCATTATATCTTTTAGCAGCACAGTGCTAGGTGTCTTTTAGCGTTAGACACACTTTTCCTGAGAGCCAAATGAAAAACGTATCACAACAGGAAGAGTGCAATATTGTTTGAAGGAAATGGATTAAAAGTTTAAAACAAAGTCAAATTTTTGGAGGGGACTCAACAAGGATGTCTTGCAGATACCTAATGTGAAGAATCCAAGATATATGCTTGATGGACTCCCAGTAAAATCAGTGAAGTTACATACATACCTTCTTTGAAAACAGACATCACTTTGAACAGAACATCAAAGATTAACTTAAAAAAAATTCTGCAGGTGATCCAGATATGTGGAGATCACACATGGTTTGAGTAGGACCAGTGTATGTACGTGAATACCTGCCTGATCATATCCATGAGTGCAGTTCTTGCCTGTGATGTGATTTAGGCAGGCTGACCTGAGTGATCTATGCAGTTCCCCTGTTGCCAGTGTGCTGGACATCTGTGTGAGCCCTGTCTGATCCCCTTTCTGCATCACCCGGTGCTGTCACATTTTCAGGGCTTGGGCGAAATTTGCTCAGCTGAACTTGAGTTGCAGCAGAGCAGTAGGTAGGAGAGAAAGTCACCTGTCATCAAAACCACCCATTTCTGAGTTGAACTGAAGTTAAGTGCGTGGGATGTGTTTGACCTAAAATGATGGATACTTAATGAGTTTTTGCACCTACATGTCAGACTGTAGAGAGAAAAGGGCAGAGTGAATTGCTGTCCAGGATGCAAGAGCATTTGTGTTCCTACATGCCAGTTTATCTAGGGCTTGTACATGAAGTGCCTCCCAACAGACTGCAGTGATGGGAACACAGTGAGGAGAGCTTTCTTGCAGTGCAGTGCTCTCCAGCACTCACCACAGGCTGACAGGATGGGGCAAAATGGAAATAAAAACCTGACAATTTAACTAAACTATGAGTGTGGGGATTTTCTTTCTCAAACTCCAATTTAACAACTTACCATTAAAAGTTTTGGTACTTTGTAAAGTCCAGTTCTGATGAAATCCTTCCTTTAGTGTATGTGTTTAGAAGATGCATTGTGCAGACTAATGCAGAGACATTGCACTTGGTCTAGATGATCACTGTTTCCAACTAAACTATTCTATTGTATGGGTTATTCTTTTTGTCTTTTATTTTCTGTATTCATGCCTCTTTTATCTCTTGTTTTCACACATGTCCCTTTTGTCTGCTCTTCTCTTTATGTTACTCACTTGTTCTCAAAAAAATTTTTAAAACCAAATAAAATCTTAAAAATAAACTTTCTTCAGTAAATATGTATATTAGATTATTTGGTTTCCTGAAAAGTAGGTTAGTTCTCCAGTGGAAGCAGCAATTTGATTTTCTGAACAGCATTTAATTTTCTCCATTTGAAACATAGCTATTTAATAGTACCTCTCCAGACACTTACAAATGACTTCACAGTTTTAGTTTTATTTATATGTATTTGTTTGTATAATGTGTTATTTGAGTATGCATATTAAAAATTTAGGTTTTCTTCTTATTAGTTTAGAGCCAAACAATAGCTTAAATTGGAAAGGCTTAAAAGAATTTTGAACTACTTACAGAAATTAATTTGAAATACTAAAACATAATAACAGTCCTGTTTCTGTATAGAGAAGTCATACATGATTTCTTCTTTACTGATATAGAAAAAAGCTGTAATATATGTTTGAATTATGTCCTAATGCAAAGAAAACTTTTCCCTGGAACAAGAAGCTTGAAAGGTTTGTAACCTGTGGGTTGGGACTTCCTCATGCCATTCCTTAGCAAACCCAGCTGCTGTGGATGGGTGTTTTTATTTCAGAGCAGCAAAAATTGTTATTTCTGGTTTTAAACATAAACTATATTCACTTGGTTGTCCTTCTTGTACAGCTTTAGTTGAACTTCCTTGCTTTTTGAAAACTCTTATGCTGAAAACTTACTTTAAACCAGGACTTTTTGACTACCTCAGGTTTTTTGTTTTCTTTTCCTGTGATAGTAAAGATTATGCAGGTTAGACATTCCTGTCTTTTACTTACACTTCATGAATTCCAAAAACTGACGTAAATATCTTGTGGACATTGCGCTATGTACTGGCTATTTTGCATTATTGGAAAGATTTTTTAATTTGCAACCTGAAAGCTGACTTACCTAGAATTAAACAGATTCAGTCTTCATCTGTGTTTGATATAACCAGAGAGAGAAGTAAGGGAGAGACAACATAGTTCAGTGGTCTTATCTAGATGGAGACAGCACGAAACCATCGTGGTCTCTGTGGCACACATATAGGGCATCACACGTCAAGTGCACAAAATTAATCCCACAGCAATGAGGCTATGAGGCCATTGATTAATTTAATCTCAATTTGAATAAATCTGACCATTATGTTTTCCATCGCTTTGCCAATCTTTATGAAGGATTTATGAACACAAAGATTTTTAAAAGGTTGCCGTTTATGTAAACAGCAGATAGTACAGCATTTAGGCTTACCCAGAACCTCTTATTGCTCTACATAGTTCTTCAAATAGAGGAAAGAGAAACTAATTACTGAGTATTTCACAGCAGTAAACTATTGTGAAAGCTTCCATCAGATTCACTTGTTGCTGGTTATGTTGTAGACAAAGCTTTATTCAAGGGTGCTGCACGCTGCTCAGTGCTTTGTCCTGTTGGTTTATGACTAAGAGACAGCAAGCAGGTACTCTATTGAACATAGATATATTTACAGTCCAATTTAGAAACTGTCCTAAAGTGTCAATTTCTACCCAAAACAATCAGTCAATAACTACTTCACTGTCTGTCAAGTTTTACTGGAGCCCATTTAATTCATGTTACCTTTATAAGTCTGTCTTTTGCTGCAATAAAGAAGTTGCACTCTTTCTTAAAAAGGATTTACAGAGCAGGCTCAATATTTTTTTCTTCCTAGAATTAAAATAGTTTCGGTTAAGGTTTCATCTTGTAACTTGTTTATGTTCTGATACATCATGGCAGAATATGGTGGCTTGCACTGAGAGACATCATCATGGAAAACTCCAAAGACTCACCCCAAGTATTTCTTTGTCATATTAATATGTGAAAACATCTTATAATTATTGGTAATACAAGTAATGTTCATCATAATAAGAATTTTCATCAATACATCACAAGATTATATCAACATTACATCTTAATTCAAGCTAATATGACCCAAACATCTTCTTTTCATCTCCTTTTCAAACAGTGTGCTACCAAAAGCTTTCTGGGTATTTATATTTAAAGGTACCTGTTAGTAAAATAACAGATATTCAGAAAATGTTTAGGTTCAAAAATTCCATGGTTATATTTCTAGAAAGTAGTAGTAATAGAAAAGGTTAAACCCCACCAATGCTCAATAACAATATGCAAGAAAACATATGAAAGACAAGTTCTTTCAAAGGCTCTGTGTGATAAATGGTAAGGAAAGGCTTTATGAATCTAAATTAACACAGCAAGATTTCTGTAAAACTGTGCATGTGTGTTTATATATATATATACTTACAAAAGAATAATAAATACCATCTTAATATACTTATTGATGTAATGTATGATGAGTGTATGTGTATTGCTCAAGAGAGCTGTCAAATAGAAAGCAAATAATTTATAAACATCGGTGGAGACACACTGAATAAGATTTTTATTTTTTGCAGTGTGCTAACCTTTCTCTACAGGCATTGCTTTCAGGACACAAAATTGAAAGAAAAAAAATTGAAGGAAAAATTGCTATAGGAAGCCTAAGAACTCTTTACTTAGACTCATTAAAAAAATATATATTTCTTTTTCATGCCCAGTCTATGTACATACTGCAATGGCTTCTAGTAATTTTTTCATGGTTTTTTTTTTCCATTTGTGAACTGAATTTAATATTTTTTTCTCTTCTTGCAGAAATTATTTTCAAGTGAGTTGTGGACTTAGTTGTGTATTGAAATTGTTCTTCAGAATACATATTTTTTATTCTTAATATAGAAACTCTTTTGAAAATAATTTCATTGTGCCAATGCATAAGATTTTAATAGTTCAGTCAAATTTGAGATAATCCTTGAGGATTGCTCAGGAAAAATGAAAATCGGTTACTATATTTGTTTTTCCTGCCCCCATCTCAAGAATCTCAGACATGAGTTGCTTCCTTTACATGATCTAAATGGCTGAATGAGTACTGTATTTGTATTAGCAAATACAGTTTCTGTAGCCAGTATGTATCAAATGCCATTCTAACCTCCTTCTGAGCAGAGCTGATAATTAATCCTCTGTGTTAGCAGTCATTTTAAAAGTGGATGGACTCTAGTTTAGTTGAAGTTATAGGGAACAGTGCTTTTGGAAGCATTATTGACAAGAATTAGTTGAGAACATGTTCTGTAGAGGTGTTCTGTTTTCCTAAGGGGCTGCAGAATTACTGTCACACATGTAAGATTTCTAGAAATGGAGAAGATTCTGTATATCCTTAAATGCTGTGTAGCTTATCATATTGTTTCAGGCTTTGATGGAAAAATAAGTCTGCAAAAGCTAATTGTTATTTTCCTTTTCATCCCTGTCTTTACTGTAAAGTTCTTTTGTCTTCCACACTGTTACTGTAAAAATTGAATGACTAGCCTAGTCTGTATACATATTTATCTTTCAAGTAATACTTTTTTCCGAAGGAGAGTTCCCTGAGCCTTGGGAATCTCTTACTGCTGTTTTTCTCATCACTTATTCTCTTGTGAGACATCTCATTCTCCTGGCAGAAAATAAGATGTAATGCTTTTAAGACAAGTCAGATAGGAAGACTTGCCTTTCTGCCTTCCTCTGCAGCTCATGCTAAGTCTGTATCTGTATTCTTAAGCTGGGATCCCCGGGTACATTTTTATTATCCTGGCTGCTCAGGCTCTCATCCTGCATGTGGGTACCTGTGAATGCACCTCTGTGTTTATATGAAGCTCCTTAATGCCATCTTCTGTGCATTGTCACTTGCGGAATTAGCAGTGGTGGGCTAGCCTTTCGAAGAAGTTGAATACTAGAAATACTTAATACATGACTGTGAATGCTTCCAGTTGGATGAGGTTGAATTTCCCTTTTGTGTTCCAGACGGATACTTCACAGGGATTTGAAAGCGAAGAATATATTTTTGAAAGATAATCTTCTTAAAATTGGTGAGATTTCCATACTTTTTAAAGATATATTTTTGGTATGATGGAACACTCAAGCAGATGTTTTGTCAATAAGGAGATTTTAAAAAATCGTGTCTGAAATAACATTTTGATTTGTGGTCAAACATTTCTTAGACAATCAGACACAGGAGAGGCAGTGAAATTTCTAGCCTTGAAGGGACTTCAAGGTTGGCTGGACCTGGACCTGAACAGCCTCATGAAACTTGCTTGCAGCCAGGGATTTGATGTGGGTGGCCTTGTGAGGCCTCTTTAAACCCACGTAGTTCTGTGATGTTATGCTTTTGTGGTGTTTTTATTTTGAGGAATTACAGAAAATCAGTTTTCCCATTGTTTTAGATACTGCCAGGTTTTTTTTTTTTTTTGATGTACAGTCATTTCTAACAATAAACAAAAAAAGTTTATATCATATAGATTTATATTAATAAATTATTGGTTTTGCTTATATTTTTAGGAGACTTTGGAGTTTCTTGTCTTTTGATGGGTTCATGTGATCTGGCAACCACATTTACTGGGACACTACACTACATGAGTCCAGAAGTAGTGAAGCACCAGGGATATAACACAAAATCTGATATTTGGTAAGTAGTCAGCTGTTTTAGTTTGATTAGGTATTTATTTTCTAGGTCAACATTTGATGTTATTTAGGAATTACTCTTTTTTTCTTTTTTAAAGACTCTTTCAGTAGGGTGCTTACACTACTCCACTAAAACTATTTCGGGACATTTGAATCATATGTTGCCAATCTGAAGCCTTGCCCTTGATGTTAAGAAGCATGTAGTTTGCTGTTATTCTGGGTTGTCTGGGACTTTAAAGAAGAGCAAGTGTCGGGTCCAGTCTCTGACATGGTGCAGGATGATTGTAGACCAAGCTCAGGTTTTGCTAGGAAGGGGGAAATCTCTTTTTTTCTCACATTGAGATAGATGAATTGAAAGAAGCAACTTTCTGTGAAACTTCTAAGTGGATGAGCAAAGAGTGACTCCTGGCTGAGAGGATAGCAGAAGGACCTTCTTAGGAACTGAACTGAAAAATATTGGCAAATGTTAAAAGGAAGAAAGCACTTGGTAGTGGAGTTGAAAATGAGAATAACTGTGGTGTTAGAACGGAAGCAAAAAAGCACTCTGTTTTAGGAAAGGTTCAAAAGTAGAAAGAAAAGCGTCAGCGCTGCACTTAGCTGGCACAAATTCTTGAGATCAGGACTTCTGAAGTGATGATTAAAGAATGAAGTTGAGAAGCCAAGATATTTTGAAAGACTTTAGGAAACTTTTAGGTGTGCAGGCACTCTTGCAAGCCAAGATGAAAAATGACTTTTTTTTTGAATGGGGAAAATAATTCAACTTGTCTATATTTGTGTCCTAAAACATCTCATGTTTTAAGACTCTAGTTAAAGCTATTGTGTTTTTTTTTATTCTGTCATAGTATTTTTATATGTAAGGGGCTTTGTTTCTTTTATGAGGTGTTTTAGTTGTCTGGTTTGGGGTTTTTTTCTGTAGGTCTGCATATCAGAAAGTTCATTTTTTTCTAAATATTTCATAGCAGGAAAATTCCTTCGTAAAACATTTGGGCACTGAAATATAATGTTTTTACTTGATAATTTACTCTAGTTTCAGCTCAGTTCTGCCTTTTCAGAGTATACTTGTGACTGCAGGATATAATTCTAAAAGTGGAGAGCAATCATCTATACTTTCAAATGATAGCAACCATTTTTCACAGCTAACACATTCAGTCCAGTCAATGGATGTGTCATGAATCTCATCTCATGGTCTGTGTAGCTGACTGCTATGGATTTGATGTCAGATTCTCTCCAGTTCATCTGTATCAAAACAAATACCAGTTAATACACGTCAATAAAAATATATTGAGAGAAGATTTCAAGAGGTGTCAAAACAAGTGAATAGACAGGGAGGCCTGCCTTTTGTGCTCTTTTAATGTAAGGAATAATTGCTTTTATTGCAGTTGAAACGGAATGTAAAATACATGTTTAAGTTCTATTTGTGGTTACTAGCGTCAATTCGTGTAAGTCATTGAAGTTGCAGAGAGTAAATGCAAGCAGAGTTTGGTCCAGTATTTTTATAAATGATTTTTATAAATTTCAAAATTTACAAAAACATAGAAAAAAAAGACACCCACCCCAAACTCAGTAGCTACTAGCTTTCTGCTGTACTTTATGCATTTTGTAATCTTTCTAAAGCATGACCAAGAGCACTTATCTGAGAGTGGAACTGCCTTCAGTAGGAGCTTCTTGGCCCTCACTGAAGGGGCATTAAGGACAAAGCACGCCTTGACTCACCAGTTCTTCAGCTTACAAACCCTTTGTTTTTCTGAGACAGGAAACTGTCTTTTCATCAGGACTCTTATAATTTCATCTTTTAATTTTTTAACAATGATTCTATTTTATTTCTTTTTTTTCATTTTCCCTATTTAACAGGGCCCAAAAGATAAAAGGTCCCTGAGCAAACAAAGGAACCCACCCTGGAGGTTCCAGATGAGATCAAGTCCTTGGGCCACTGTGCAGCAAGTTCAGTTGCTCACGGAGAATCACATACAGAATGGTTTGGGTTGGAAGGGACCGTAAAGACCATCTACTTCCAACTCCCCTGCCATGGACAGGGACACCTTCCACTAGATGAGGTTGCTCAAAGCCCCATCCAGCCTGGCCTTGAACTCTCAGATTGAAGCCATTCCTCATTGTCCTATCACTATATGCCCTTGTAAAAAGCCTCTCTCTGGCTTTCTTGCTGGCCCCCTTGTGTACTGAGAGGCTGCTCTAAGGTATCCCTGGAGCCTTCTCTTCTCCAGGCTGAACAACTGCAACTCTCTCAGCCTGTCTTGATGGGAGAGTTACTCCAGCCCTCTGGTCATCTTCATGGTCCTGCTCTGGACTTGCACCAACAGGTCTGCGTCCTTCTCATCTGGAGGGCCCGGAGCTGGATGCAGTACTCTATATGAGGTCTCACAAGAGGGAAAAATCACCTCCCTCAGCCTTCTGGCCATGCGTATTTTGATGCAGCCCAGGACACGATTGGCTTTCTGGGCTGCAAGCACACGTTGATGGACCATGTTGAGCTTCTCATCAATCAACATCCCTCAAGTCCTTCCCTTCAGAGTTGCTTTCTTTCTCTGCCCAGTCTGTTTTTGTGACCTAAGTGCAGGATCTTGAAATTTGCCTTGTTGTACTCCATAAGGTTGGCATGGGCCTACCTCTCAAGTCCATCACAGTCCCTCTGGATGGCATCCCTTACCTCCAACATGTTGATGATACCACACATCTTGTTATTGTCAAACTTGCTGAGGATACACTCAATCCCTCTGTCCATATTGCTGACAGTGATTTAAACAGTACTGTGTACTGACCCCTGAGGAATGCCAAGGAGCTGCCCAAGTCTTTTACATATACCTGATGTTCTCTCTTCAGACTTGTCATTCCAATCTCTAGCAGGATTCAAAATATTCAGAATTACAAGGGTTCTATGGTAGATGTAAGATAATGTAAAATATCTTCTGCAGAAGACAGTTGGTGCTATCTCACTATGTTATCATGATTCTCTCACTGTTCACTCCAGTTAATCATTGTTCATTGGAAAGACCTTAATTTATGTTGCATTAATGATGTGCTCTAAAGACACATTGTGCTTTTCATGTTCACTTGCATGTTCTGCAACTGGCTCTTCAAAACTGGCTTGAATATTCATAGTGCAGCAGCTGGTGTGAGAGGTATTGTCCTTTGTAACCCAAGGTCAATAGATGGGAAAAAGCTTCATGTTTTTCAGTTTTTACTTATGGAAGTTCTGCAGTTAGGTTCAGAGAAGCTGCAGCATTTTTGCTTGTCATCAGTTAAAATTTCAAGGCTGCAGTTCTTTGCTTTATGTCAAATCTAAATTCACAGCAGGCAAACATTTCCTTCTTCTTTTCAAAAATATGAACATATAAGGTAAACTTCATACAGGAACTTTTCAACAGATTTGTGCATATTGTATGTTAGAAATTATCTCAGGGGCAAAAAGTATAACAGAAATACTTGTTGAAAGACAAATTTTTTTTTCTCTTTTTTTCAAAGTAATGTCACAATTGCATGTAAATCCATTGTACATAAATTGGGCTTCCTACGTCACAGATCTTGTGACTTTGATTTTATCGTGCTTGCTTGTCTGGGTTGTCTTTTTCTTTAAAAAACAATTAACAATCTATTAACAATCCAAAAATAGCTTGTTTGTTTGATTGTTTTGCTGCCAAATTTTATGTGGATTAGTTACCAAAAACAGCAGTAAACTAGTAAAGACAGTGGCTGAGATAGTTTTGATGGTATATGAGTACACAGAATCATCTCAGGTTTGATGGAGCCCATAAGGATCATGGAGTCCAAGTCCCTGCTCCTCACAGGACTGCCAAAAACTAAATCACAGGACTAAGAGCATCATGTTCACCATGCTTTATTGCAGCTTCCTTCTGTAGATGGTGATAGAATTTGTGTCCACCCTCTATTTTCCAGCCACTCTACTGACACTGTTCAGGTAGGAGCAATGTTGAGGCTGAGGTGATGGGGCTGGGGAAGACAGCCAGTATGGGGTTCTCATTTAAGGGCTGATGAGTGAATATGAAGAAATTAAATTCAGAAACATATTCCTCGTATTCCTCTGAAGCCAACAAATTCTGAAGACCTCCTGCTATGATCAGACTGAGAGATGTAAGCCACAAAGGTATATCCATTTACACTGTTGGCTTTTGGAGCTGAATTTAAAAGTTAACTTGAATCTTACAGCCTTGGAACAGCTGTAAGACATTTTTTACAAAAAACATCAAAAGATGTTAAAAGGACAAGAATGCTTATGCTAACATTTAGCACCAAAAACCTCAGAGTGGTTTCTCCTGAGAAGGAAAAGGTTCAGGTCTGTCAGTCAAGGTTGTAGAGAACACACTGAAGCCTGTCCAGATGATCCATTTTATGATGTAATTGAGCATAAGCAGCTGCAATGTGAACCAGTCATACAACAATTTTGCTAAAGTTATGTGCTGTTTAGGAACTTTGTCAAACGTGTTTATGAATATATGGAGTCGTCAAAACCAAATGTGCTGGCTGGATGGTTTAATGACTATTTTAGAATTTTATAACACTGGCAATTATGTGGGCTGAGATTATAAAAGTAATTAAATTATATGTTTGGATCCTGTGCAGATTGCTTATGGGAATAAGGATGACATTTTCTCTTGCTCCTTACAAGGTGCTTAGACCAGAAATGTAGAAACACAGCTGAGTTTTGAGGCAAAAGCTTGGTGCAATTGCAGCTCCGCAGCTGTCCTGAGAAGAAATAAGCTTGCCCTGGGACCCAGAGCAGCATTTCTCAGCTTAGGAGATATTTATTTAATTTCAAAGATTTGTATCCTGCACTAAAAACTTTATTTCTTTTCCTTCATTTTGCTTTTTTTCCCCTCTATATTTATGTTTCATGGGACAGATGGGGTTTTCCCTGGGTAGCCTTGTTCACGGCCCTGGCTGCAACAGAATGCCCTGGGCATTCTTTTCATCCTTCTCCAAAGCCTCAGGTGTAGTCAGAGTACTAAACTAGATGAATAAATCAGCTTCCCTGATGTGGCAAATCCTATGTTCCTAATGGCTCATTAAGCAATTTTTAGCTGCCAGAATCAAGCAGCCTCCAAAACAGACTGATTCTGCAAAAAGAAGTTAT
>NW_020955212.1:249952-251996 GCF_003031625.1 Empidonax traillii | reverse complement strand
CCTGGGCATTCTTTTCATCCTTCTCCAAAGCCTCAGGTGTAGTCAGAGTACTAAACTAGATGAATAAATCAGCTTCCCTGATGTGGCAAATCCTATGTTCCTAATGGCTCATTAAGCAATTTTTAGCTGCCAGAATCAAGCAGCCTCCAAAACAGACTGATTCTGCAAAAAGAAGTTATAGTACAGTCTATCAGGTTGGGATTTTCCTTCTTTTTTTTTTTTTCTTCTCTCTGACTGGTTTCCATATTTATTTGGTGCTATGTGTGTAGGGTTATTTTTTGTTGTTCTTTTTGTTTTAAGTATTTTCTCATGTAGTAATTATTTTGTTTCAGAATTTGAATATACATCATAAATATAGATCATCATTTGTGTGTTACTGTTTACTGATTTTGGAAGTTTGAAAGCTGTTTGAGAGTTAAATCTTTAAAAAACCCAGGCAATTATTTATGTACTTCATTAGTTGCACTTTAGGCAGTCCTTAGCATAAATTCACTACTAATTGTTTTCACATACTGCTTGAAAAGTACCAGTGAGTGGAGTGCCCCATTCTCTCTCTTCTTCCCTATTTGCACTGTATGTAGACCCTGTGTTTCAGCTTTAAAATTATTTTCTCTGGTTCTTTTAGTGCTAGATGGACCAAAGCAATTCTTCTTTAACCAGAATGAATAACTGAAACTTTATTCACTGTTTGCTTTCAAAGATGATAATGTTTATATCCTTCTTATCCTTATATTCAAAGATGATAATGTTTATATCCTTCTCCTGAAAGCCATTCACCCATACATACTTCTAATTATTATCACTATGCTTTATTTTCTTACTACTTCTGTGAATTATAAATACCACAGTCAAATACTACATTAAGATATTTCAGTTGGTCTCGACCCATGTCTGGCTCTCACCAGCATTTTCCACATCCTTGATCAAGTCAGTTCTCAGTGTCTCAGCTCTCCTGAGTGTAAACTGAAGGTAACACTCAGCATCCTTCAAAGCTTGGAAAGATCAACACCACTGTTTTTTAAAAAACACTTGTCAGACAGAACCTGGTTGAAGTGCAAACTATTATAAATAGTCATTATATAAATTATTATGAGAGTGTTTACTTTAAAATGTTCAACTTGCTGGTTTTTTATGATTGCCATTAGGATTGGTGGATAGGGTGAGTAAAGCAAAAGGCCTTTTAAAATTGTTTGCAATCATTCTTCCTGGTTTTTAATGATTTAAAACTGACACTGGTTCTTAGCCAGGTCTCCAGACCTACATGTTCAGCTTTTTTCTTTTGTTCTCCAAATAAAATTTTGAGGAAATTTAGTTTTAGATGTTACAATAAAATGCTCTCACCTAAAGTTCCTTATTTCTTTGAGTACAAACTGATTTCATAATCTATTTTGAGTATGGGGCCAAGTGAGTGAAATCACACTAGAAGACACTTCTGTTATTTGAAACTGGCATTATTTAGTTTGAACTTGAATTTTAGCTTCAGTCTGTTATCAGAAATTAATTTGCAAAACCAATTTAACCAAACCTATGCCCAAACACTACTAAACTGTTTTCTGAGTCAGCCACTAATTAAAAATTTGTATTCTTTACTTTACTCTTTAATGACTGCTTAAGGTAGTTCATCTAATGGGTTTTTACTTTATTTTTACATATATATATACATATGAATATGTGTATTTATATACAGAATCTATGGAAATAGAATGTTGATTTATCCTGTTTATAAATTTATCAGTTTGTGTCCTGCATAAAAATATTTTAGATTAAAAGGATACTATGATAATGAAATATCCTTCCCTGGAGAAAAGGGCATACAATTGGGATTTTATTTACTGTATTATCAGTATGCATGCTGCTTTCAAAAATATTGCTTATGCTATTCCTATTTGTTTATTTTTCAAGGTCTCTGGGATGCATTTTGTATGAGATGTGCTGTATGAACCATGCATTTACTGGACAGAATTTTTTGTCTGTTGTGATAAAAATTGTGGAAGGTGATACACCTTCTCTTCCTGATAGATATCCAAGCAAACTGAATGCTCTG